>NC_136977.1:22460553-22793002 GCF_032717465.1 Coenobita brevimanus
CTGTTGATAAGGAATGATAACACTGCCTCCACAAATGATAAGTGAAATTCCAGGGAGTGGCCGAGACAATGCTAATTCTGAGCTCGCCATATTAAGACCACCCAGTCTTATCGGGCTCACAACACCTTATTGGTCAGAGTATATGTTATAATATACAGAAAACTCGGAGGGCGGCAGTATGTCCTTCCATGTATTGGCATAAAATGTCTCTACTTCACCATACAAACGTCAGGGCAACCACACTTATTGCGATTAGTTCTTACTGGTAAAAATGCATGAAATATCTGCGTTAAAACATGGGGCCGGTAGTGTGTCCTTCCATGTGCTTCTATATTATATTTACATCGTGTCAGTCCACCCTCAATGTCCCGTATTTTCGTAGGTTAAGGAGGCTCCCTAACACCTCTTCTTTAGTGATTTATTTTTGGATGTGGGTAGTTAATATCCTCTTGATCGCTATTTGTGGAGAGTATGGTAATAACGGAAGGATTTATGTAATACGGAAGAGGACAGTGAGGTGTAATAAACAAACCAAATCGCTTACAAAAAAGTGTTAGGGAGATTCTTTAACCGACGAGAATACGAGTTAATGACATACGCTGATCAAAATTACAAAACATTTTGGCGATATATTAAAATTTTTCCGGCACAATCACGAGTCGGTGGTATGTTCATTCATGTGCTTATGTCCGCTTCCTGTCGAGAATCTGACATACATAAACATCGCCAGACCATCCTCACTACCGCCCGGTTATTTGGATGACGACGCCATTTTGGTGAGAGTACAGGAAATAGTTGCATTAGAATCTGAGGCGGGAAGTATGTCCTTTGATGTGCTTGTACTTTATGTTCGCAGCCTGTCGGTTCGCCCTCGCTGCCACACGCTTATCAGGACCACAACCCCTCAGAATTGATGAGATATTTGTGGTAAGATTTCTGAAGCGGTAGTATATGTCTGTTCATGTGCCGGTTCCCCATGAAAAAATAAATATCCATTCTCTTTCGGGGCAAGTGAGGGCTCATATAAAATACTTGAAATTTTAGGATAAATATGTTTCATGAATTTTACTGACGTGACATTTTCTTGCCACCCATCAAAAACTAAATTAATATATGTACAAAAATAATATGTAAAAAAAAAAGGAGGAGTACGAGGGAGAGATGCTTAGTCCGTTTTTTTTTTTTTCTATTTTTTAACCAGGTGCATATACAAACCAGGACAATTAATGAATGGGAATATATTTTTGACAGCTTCCCCAGGTAAAAACAAATAGCCTCTCCTCTGCCGTCAGACAAACGTAGGCATAAACCAGGACTTTGAATTTATGATGAAGGATGTTTCTGAAAATTACCAAGGCGTCAGTTTCCTTACCTATGTGAAAAAAATGCAAAGAAAATTGTCTACCACTCCTTTCAAGCCAATGTAGGCACAGAATACTATTTACGTTTATGAAGATGAATGATGAAGAATATGACTTCAGTGTTCGTTTCCCAGCCCAAGACTAAAGTTGACTTCTTAAATGTGGGAACAAAATTTAAGGACTGGAGTTTATGGCGAGGAATTATGTTTATGTCAGTTTCCCCTGCAAAAACAAACAGTCTGCCTCCTTCAAGCAAATAATAATTACAGCACACGCAAATAATGTGCATATATATTGTTGTATATTTAGAGATGTTTGCGTGTAAACAAAAATTTACAAAAAGACAGAAAAATTGCACATGGATATAAGGCAAATAACAAAGCAATAAATAAGTTATAACAAATGTATCAGTAAAAAAAGTAATCCTCTCCTCTTCCAACAAACATCAGGATAAAAATGAGGGGGATATGAAACTACAAAAAAGTGGGGCTTAGGTATAGGGGTGGGGGAGACGGTGAAGGGGTAAGGTGTAGCTTAGGTGGGAGGGGGTGAAGGGTGAGTGTGAAGAGGGGAGTGTGTGAAGGATGAGAGAGGTGTAGAGGAGAAAGTGAGGAAAAGAATGTGTGGTGGCAGGATCGAAATCGGGGAGAGGGAGGGGCAGAGGACTAAAAAGAGAGGAGGTAGAAGCGAGAGAAGCGAGGGAGAAGAAGAAGAAACAGGAAGAGGGCAGAGGGCTTGAAAAAACAGATGGTAAAATGAAACAAACGAAACAAGAGAAAAAGAGAGACAGAGAATCCAAGAAGAAAACAGCGATAAAAGAGAGAGAGCAAAAGCAAGGTGAACACTATCTCCCCCTCCTCCTACCCATTGAAATTCGAAGTAGGACAAGAGATGCTATCGCTCTATCTACAACAGCATCTACTCCACTGACCCTTCCCCTTCCCCTCCCACTCACCCCTTCCCCTCCCTCTGCCACAACACTCTACTTGACCCCCTGACCTCTTCCCTGACCCGCCCTAGGGATCCAAGTGGGCACCAGACCCATTTACTCTACATGGTCTGAAGCACAACAATATAATATTTTCATCGTTCTTGCACTGTCGCTTGACTGGGCTGGTGACGACGACGACGATGACGACGACGACGACGATGACGACGACGACGATGATGATGATGATGATGATTCGTGCATGATTAGGCAGAACGGTGTTACCTTGCATGCGTCGTTGTTGATTGAGATGGTGGTTGTGATGGGATGATGGTGATGAATGATGACGGTGATGGTCATGCTGAGCGTGATTTCTGCATGATTATTATACTTTTTGTTGTTGTTAACTATGATGGAGATGATAATGATTATGATTACTTAGATGATGATGATGATGATGATGATGATGATTACTTAGATGATGATGATGATGATGATTATGATTACTTAGATGACGACGACGATGATGATGATCATGATGATGATTATGATTGTAGATGACGACGACGACGATGATGATCGCTGATTATGTTTACTTAGATGATGATGATGATGATGATGATGATGATGATGATGATGATGATGATAATTTCTCATCGTTATTCAGTGAGACGACGACGATGACAGCGACTACAACATCAAAAAGCTAAAGGTGAAAATGAAGGTGATGGTGATGAATAATTTTTTTATTATTATTATCATTATTATTATTAATAATAATAATAATATTATTATTATTATTATTATTATTATTGTTATTATTATTATTATTATTATTATTATTATTATTATTATTACTCCAGGATTAAAGGCAGGCCACAAATACCACTACCATGAGTCATCACCAGACAGGTACACATTATTTCAGTACTTTGCAATTTTCTTACACTATTATTTTCTTATCAAAGTATATTGCTCATAATTCTCCTTCCTTTGTGCTCTCATTTCCTATTTCGCGATCCTGCTTACCCCATTTATTGGTGGGAAATACGGTTTTGATGATAATGATACAACACACGCACATTCCCTGCTTCACATGAACACACATAGCCTATATAATTACACGTACATACCTATTTATACGAGGAAGGAAAAAGCGCACACACACACACACACACACACACACACACACACACACACACACACACACACACACACACACACACACACACACACACACACAAAGGAAAACTCCACTCATCCATCCATCATCCAGTCCCATGTCGCCCCATGAGGAGCATAGGTCCTCGGGGCCAGGCAAGTTGGTCCTGACATTTAAGATGAGTGTGACCAGCCCTCACTCATCCTTGAGTGGCATTACGTGAGTAATGAATCCCAACCATCCCTTGGATATAAACCTAGCCCTTAGGCACAATATTTGGACCATATGGTTACCACTGAGCGTAGTAAATGGTTTCCTGGTGTACGGGAGAGCCACACCACTTGGCTTGTCACTCAGTGTTTGAGTTGCTTACATAGGCAGAAGGAAGAGGAGTGAATGAAGGAAAGAAAGACAGAAGAGGGAGTGTAAAGTCACCCGTAGGCAGAAGAAAGAAGAAAGAGTGAAGGAAAGACAGACAGAAGAGGAAGGATTGAAGAGGAATGGTCAGACAATCAAAACAGCACTACATCGAGTGAGTGGATGGTGAAACTTTACACCTATCACAGACAAGGAAAACTCACTTATAAAGAAAAAAAGGAAATTCAGGTCGGGGTTAGGCAGGGTCGAGTGGAAGGTGAGGGAGAGGGAAAAGGGAGTTGGAAGTGGGGAGAGGGAGACTTTTGGGAGAAGGGAGTGAGAGGAGAGAGGGGAAGGGCAAGCAGGGAAGGGAGGGAGTGTAAAGAATGAAGATGGATGAGGGGGGTAGAGAGTGGGGAAGGGGTGAAAGGAGGGGGAGCAGATGAGGATTGCGAAGGGGGTGAGGGAGTCGGAAGGGGGAAGAAGATGAGGATAAGGGGACGGGTGAAGGAAAAGAATGGGTGAGGGCAAGGAGAGAGAGTGAGTGGCCTGGGAGGACGGGAGAGGGCAAAGGGGGGGGGAGGAGTCCAAAAATACGGGGTGAGGGGTTGGGAGAATAAGGGGTGGGGAGGTAGAAAGTGAGGACAAGGAGAAGGGATGAGGGGAAAGGAGGAGGGGGGGGTAGGAACCTGGGAGGGAGGGGTGGTGAGGAAGGAAACTGGGAAGGGTAGAGGGGAGTGGGTGGGTGAGAGCAAGGAGAGATGGATGATAGGGAAGGTAAGCACTGGGTGAGAGTAGGGAGGGAGAGCGTGAGGGCGTAGATGTGCGGTAGTGATAGACGAGAGAGGAAGAGGGGAAAGGGAACAGTGAGGAGAGGGAGGGAAGGGAGGGAAAGGGGAGGGTAGAGAGAAGGAGAGTATGAGAGAAGAATGGAAGGGGGAAGAGGTGGGGGGTCAGGGAAGGGGTATGGAGAGGCACACACACACGCATATACCCAACACACAAATCTCAGATACCTAAAGCTGACGCCCAAGCTGACAATACGGCCAGTGCCCCTTGCTCACCCCCCCCTCTCTCTCCCTCCCTCTCTCTCTCTCTCTCTCTCCTGAACTACTGTACTTTTGTATCCTATTCTGCTAACAGACAATCCTTTAGCAACTTCTAAGCGTAAGGGCTCGGGGCTAGGCTACGTCTGTCTAGTACATCAATGGAGAGACGACCAACATACTCCCCTTGGTGGCACACACACACAAAAAACGGCCAATCAAAGCCATGCTCATATAAAAAACTCCGCCATGCTTTATACCGGAACTTAAAAAACAAAGGACGAAGAACCTTAAATTACTGTCCTTTTCCTTTTTTTTTAAATTCTACTTCGACACTTCTACTACTGTTGTGTGTGTGTGTGTGTGTGTGTGTGTGTGTGTGTGTGTGTGTGTGTGTGTGTGTGTGTGTGTGTGTGTGTCAAACCATTCGACTGTGCTTAATTTCTCTGAGCTGAAAGAAAAAAACTGCTAGACGTTTTTCGGAAGATAATAAAAACTTTCATATTTCACTTGCAAAGGATTAAAGCGGTATAGTTTAAAATTCACTTTACCTTGGTAATTTTCATCCTTCTGCAGCTTATTTCACGTAGTTCAGTAGTAGGAAAAAGATCATTACTGTGGCTCGACATCCTTTCTGCAGTGCTTTTTCGTGACCTGCATCAAATTCTAGTTTTAATCTATTATTTCGAACTCAGCATTCAAGATGAAGGGATGACAAAAATTTAGGTCAATGTAAAAATGAGCAGCGTATAGTGGTTGTAGCCCAGGGTTCATCTGAAACGTGAACCCAGTGGACTGTAGGCTGAAGCTGTCGTCCTGCAGTCCTCAAATATCCTTTTGGGGGGG
The DNA here is from genome assembly GCF_032717465.1 of Coenobita brevimanus. NCBI lineage: Eukaryota > Metazoa > Arthropoda > Malacostraca > Decapoda > Coenobitidae > Coenobita > Coenobita brevimanus. The sequence goes on from NC_136977.1 coordinate 22,466,254, forward strand.
ATAGGGAGAGAACTGAGGGTGTTTGTATAACCGGGCAGTGGAACCACCCAAAGTTATATCGGTGCCACCACGTGAAGGCGACTCTCTCCTGCATGAAAGGATTAGAGAAAAATTAGAAAACAGGTTTGAAGCGATACAAAAGGCCTTCTTCTTTACTATCCTTGTCTTATTCTAGTATTTTAGTTACTGCGACCTACTGCAGTAATCCTTTCTTATTATGTAGTGGTAATCCTCTCTTCTTATGTAGTGACTGACTGCACAGGTATCTGAACCCCCAAGAGATCAGCCTCATCAGTACTTTCACTTTTATTTTTATCTTAACTTGATTTCACAGCATCATTAGGAAAAGTGGGAAGAGGGTTTGAAAGAGGGAAGCAGCAGCAGAATGAGAACTATATGTAGCGAGGAGGAAGAGGGGCTCGAGCTGTGGGAATGATACTGGATATTTAAGAAGAATCTGTGGTATGATTATATGGTATATTGGGTTACGAGGGGTGTACGAGCAGGCGGATGGATGAAACAGTGATACAGTGGATAGATGAACGTGTAGGTGGGTGAATGAAATAGGTGGCTGGGTATGATGCAGGTGGTTCAGTGGGTTGGGTGGGTTGAGCGGTGGGAATTAGATGCAGGAATGGTGGGTGGGTGAGGCAAAGTTTATTCATTGGTGTATAGGTAGAGGAGTTTGCAGAGTGGAGCGAATGACACAGAGTGGCTGAGTGATGAAAGGGTGATTGTGTGAATTATATATGAGTAAGATAAAGCATAGGTGGGTGGATGCAGTTTAGGTGAGAGAGGCACATATAGGTGGGTGGGTGAGGAATAGGTAGGTGGGTGAAGCGTAAGTGGATAATCAAGGTTCATGTGGTGAGATAAACTCCAAGTGGATAAATATTACACAGGTTATCAGGGCTAGGTGGATGGAAGGTGGATGACCGATACACGTGGAATCTGGGATAGATGCAAGGGGGTGGATAATTCATAAGTGGATACCTAAGTCCCATGTGGAAGATTGGTTGATTAAAGAACAGCTACGAATTAAAACACAGGTGGATAATCAAAATACAGGTGGATAGCAAAGTCCCAGGTGGTTGGTTAAGGGACAGGTGGAGGGTAACAGCACAGATGGACGGCAAAAATCCAGGTGGTTGGGTTAACTCCGGGGAAGCGAGTGTGAAAGAGGGTCACGGGGGAAAGGTGGTGTGGAGCGACTAATATAAGGATGGTTTAACTCACCCGTGGATGGTCGAGGCAGAGGATTTTACTCAACTTCGGAAAGGTCCTCATGGTGGAAGAATTAAGAAACTGGTGGATGGATAGGTGGATGGGTAAGTCACAGGTGGATGATTAAGACGCAGGCGGATGATCAAGACACAGGTGGATGGTTGAAAGGTGGATGGTTAAGACAAGTGGATGGATAACGCAGGTGGATCGTTAAGGTTTAGGTGGATGGTTAAGGGATCGTTAAGGTTTAGGTGGATGGTTAAGGCAGGAGTGGATAGTTAAGGCCCAGGTGGATGGATACGTGGCGTCTGTGAGGTGTGGTGTAAGGAGTGGATGAGTGACGGGTGGATGAGGAAGACCCTTGTGGATAATAAACTCCTTAGTGGATGAGAAAAATACTGACGGATGGATGAAGCAGAGATGAATGAATAAGGGAGGGGTGGATGATTTTATATTAGGTGGATGGTCGGTACACGTTGCGTCTGTGAGATGAGGTCAAGGGGGTGGATGAGAAGTGGATGGTTAAGGTATAGGTGGAAGGAATTCGACAGATGTGGATAATTTACACTTTAAGGATGTGGACGTCCTAAGAGTTTTATGCTGACTACTTCAAGACAATGAGACTGGGTGATACGAGTGAATGGTTGATGCACATGTGGATTAACAGAGCCCAGGTGGATGCCTAAGACAAAGGTGGATAAATAACGCCCATGTGGATGACTAAGGTAAAGGTGCACTGTTAATCAACGCCTAGACAAATGAAGCACAGAGGTGGAGTTTGTGATGTAGGATCAAGGAGGTGTTAGGTGAGTGACAAAGGTGGTCAGTGAGGTACTTCATTGGCGTACGTGTGACAAGTGGGGAAGGGGAGTCAGGGGTGAGGAGGTGATTCATAGTGGGTCTGAGGGGGCTAGGCAGGTGACTGGAGGGGTCAGGGGGAAAAGGAAGGATGGTGGGGGTGGGTACTGTGGAAGGGGTAGTAGGGTGCTGGTGGTTGGGTGAGGAGCAGGGGGTAGGCAGAGATAGCAGGGTGGTGGTTGTTGGGGGAAGGGGGGAGGGGGTGTGATGAGGCAGAAATGGCGGCGTGATGGGGGGGGAGGGGTTGTGTTGGTACGAGAGGGAGGGGAAAGAGGTGTTGGGAATGGTACTCGTTGGAGGAAGGGAGGGAGTGGAAGCATGGTGATGGAGTTTAAGAGCTAGAGGCTTGTGTGAGTTGTGTGCGGTGGGGTAGTGGGAGGGGGTTGAATTGGTGACGAGGAGGGAGAGGCATAAGTAATCGGAGGGAGGAGAGGGAGCAAAAGGAGTACAGTAGAAAGGAGGTGCAATGGAAAGCAAACAGCAACAGACCTGTTGGTCCTTTCGTAGCTGGTATGGGGAAGGTTATAACTAACAAAACTATTTCATCACCTAAAGACAAGGACAGAAAAGCAGAAAGGCAAAAGTGATGGGGTGAGAAGGAGTAGGTAAAAGTGACAGGGGGAAGGGAAGGGGGTGGTTTGTGAAGATGGTGGTGGTAGTCGGTGGGGAGCAGGCAAGATGAGGGAGGATGTTGGGAGGGGAGTGAAGGGGGAAGGTGCTGAGGGTAAGGTGGGGTGGAGGGGTCTAGATTGTGGTGAAGTTGGTGAAAGATAATTTTATGCTTCCTTGATTGTTACGTAAAGAGGAGAGCTGAGTCCCAACCCCGTCCGCACACACGCCTCGCCCTAAGCTGAGCAGAAGTGCATGATGGTAGCAAAAAATTAATAATAAATAAAATCAAAGTATGCTAGAGGTTAAGGAAGATTGTTTATAAACCCTCCAATACCAGATGCTTATCCTACGCTGAATAAAATCGTCTGTCTTTAGCACCAACTATATAAAGGACGTCATGATACCAGAGAGGTTGAACAATCTCCACTTACCCTTTTTTGTACAATGTATTTTTTTCAATAGTTCAATTTTTGCAATATGCAGACATGATTCTTCACCATGAAAATGAGACTGCAGTGAATTCTATAACCTGAATAAGATCGCCCGTTGTAAGCTGGCATATTATACGAAATTCTTTATTCTCGATCAGAAATTTAATCGTGACAGCCTTTGCCATTAATTATTTTCTATGCTTATCTTGGAGGATAATAAATTCGTTTAATGTTAGCAAGAGTTAAATGCAAAGTAGGTAATTTGCATCCGAAGGGTTAACCCAAAGACAGTATCGTTTTTTGTATTAATGTTACCTTCTGGCGATATTATCCTGCTTTGAAGAGCCCCGTAGTAGTGAAGGGGTTAAATAAGACTATATCAAACCCACCCAGCTCGGGAAAGTCTCTCCTCAGCTGAGTAAAATCGTCTGGAATACCTCCGAATAAAGTAAAAGATGACCACTGAATGAGAGAATCGTGGTTTCTCTCTCTCTCTCTCTCTCTCTCTCTCTCTCTCTCATTAGTTACTGGTACCCTGGTTGCCTTTAAAATATCGTAAAACCATCTGACGTTAGCCAAAGTAAAATCAAAGCAAAGGGTACGTCACAGTTAAAGACCTCTCGTACAGAAAGGGTTGAAATGATTGCTGGCTGGCAATTCACAATCAGCAATTTCATATTTCCCATTATTGAGCATGATCCTCTGACGTTAACAAAAAAAAAATTATATATATATATATATATATATATATATATATATATATATATATATATATATATTTATAAATATATATATATATATATATATATATATATATATATATATATATATATATATATATATATAATTATATATATATATATATATATATATATATATATATATATATATATATATATATATTTATATATTTATTTATAGATATATATAAATATATTTATAGATATATTTATATATATATATAAATATATTTATATATATATATAAATATATTTATATATATATATATAAATATATTTATATATATATATATAAATATATTTATATATATATAAATATATATATATATATATATATATATATATATATATATATATATATATATATATATATATATATATATATATATATATATATATATATATATATATTTATATATATATATATATATATATATAAATATATACCTATATATATATATATATATATATATATATATATATATATATATATATATATATATATATATATATATATATATATGCAAGTAATTCTCAGCTAAAATAATTCTCAGCTAAAGGGTAAAGAAAATTTAGAATGGCCTCTCGTCCTCAAAGGGATAAATGGTTGCATGCTGGCTATTCACAATCATCAGTTTTGTATTTCATTATTGCTGTGCCGAGGTACCCTTATAAAGACCCTGATATTTAGCCTCCTGAACCCGGCGACCCACATTTTCTTATTTTAACCGCGCAACCATGAGTCGATTCAATTCAATGTTTATTTTTTATTTTATTTTTTTTTTACTCTAGCAATGAAAGGATTACCGAAGGCTACATCTGACCCCTGAAGTCCAAAAAGCCTCCCCAAACTGAATAAATTAGTTTTGGGGAGCTGGAATAAAATACAAATCATATCCTCGTGAAGAAGGGGTTAAATAGCCGGACACTGGTTGGCTATTCACAATCATCAGTTTGGTGTCTGATGACTGGTATGCGATGGTACCACATAAAGGTCCTGATACCTTATACCAGTGCACATGTGAATACCCAGACACATATGCAAACATTCCTTCATGATGCACGAGACTTTTATGGCGGAAATTCGGGTGGGAAGAGGGAGAGGGAGACAGCAGGAGAGAGAGAGAGAGAGAGAGAGAGAGAGAGAGAGAGAGAGAGAGAGAGAGAGAGAGAGAGAGAGAGAGAGAGAGGACAGAGAGAGAGAGAGAGAGAGAGAGAGAGAGAGAGAGAGAGACAGCAGGAGAGAATGAGAGGGAGAGAGGAGAGGGGGAGAGAACAGGACTTTCTCTGGCTCTCGTGGGTGCAGGGGTTGTGTTTGGCAAGCCCGGCCTCTGTACTACGGTGTACAGGGAGGGACCTATCACATTAACCACCCACTAACGATCCATCGGTAATTACCGACGCTGAACAGAAAAGGATAACTGTATTCAGCTTAGCACAGATTCTTCAGATTCAAGGAAGTAGAATCGCCCTCCATTTCATTCTTTCTTTATAATAGCTTTTTTCTTTATGATACACTGGCTAACTTCAGGCGAATTTATTCAGTTTAGGATATCTCATGTTTTGGAGGGGTTACCAACGCGCTGAATGACACGTAGAAACAACCAACCACTGGACTAACCATCGAGATGGTAATTACCACAGAGAGGGACAAAAAGCATCAACATCTTGTGAAACTACTGCCTGAGAACAAAGAAAAACGCACTGAAACTCCTTCTAACCCCTTCAGGCTGAGGCGTTTCACTGAAGCTGAAGAAAAACGTCTCAGAGATAAAACTTACAATCGTGTAGCGAAACAAAACGCATTAACAGCTGTTGAAACAACGATCGTGTGGAAACAAAACGCGTTAACAGCTGGTGAAACTAACGATCTTGTAGAAACAAAACGCGTTAACAATTGGTGAAACTAACGATCGTGTAGAGAGAAACAAAACTCATTAACAGCCAGCGAAACTCACGACCGCGATAGCAATTACCGCCACAGCCAAACGCCTTCCAGCCACACAAAGTTGCATTTTAAAGTGAATGGGGAGGGGAGGCCTACGCAATCTCCCTTGGCTCCTTATTCTCAACGATTAAACAGGCCCACTAGCACTCCTTCGTGACTAGCGAATGTCTGTGGATAGAACGTCAACATTTTCCTGTATGCTAATTAATCAATCTAATATTTTCTTGTAAGCTATTTGTTCAATCAACTTTCTTCTTGTACTCTACTCAACCTAATATTTTCCCTTATATTATTTTTACGCAATCTATTTTGCAATTAGAAGACATAGATAACACAAAAGAATATCAAAACTATCTATCTATTGCCAGACGGCTCAATCCCGTAAGGGGTGGCCACAAACAAATCGCCTCCACGTTACCCTGTCCAATGCCATTTCACTGCCTTGCTCCCTATAAGTAGATCATTAAAGGGAGTTCCATAAGGCAGCTTTCTAGGAGTCCCATCCCCCTTAGCTGATACAGGGCTGCTTGGCTGGAACTATTTCCCTGCTCACGACCTACTGGTACCCAATTCAGCAGCTTCGTGAGGGAGTTTTATCACGGGGCAGGGGTGGGGCCAGCTTTTACCATCACCATTAACAAGAAAATTCATCATTCTCTCTCTCTCTCTCTCTCTCTCTCTCTCTCTCTCTCTCTCTTACCCACATCATAACAAAGAAACAAGACAAAGGACATCATTAATAGCCGCATCCACCCCAACCGTATCCACTACCCAAACACATCCAAAAAACTGTGCTTCATCTTTACCCACACCTCTCGGACACATCCCAGACACACCCCTGATGCACATGACACGCACATTGGACACACCCAACACATGCCCTTGTGGGTGTTGCAAATACTTACCAGGAGTGAAAGTATGACGCTCATTAAACTCTACGATTCTAACTTGCCAATTCCGTTCTTCAAAAAGGTACAGTGACTCAGTGGGTGAGTGACACAATTAGGGTCACACTGTATCTGGCCATCTCCGTGGATGCGACAAACAAAACACACACACACACACACACACACACACACACACACACACAGAAACAAAGAGCCATCAATATACTACTCTATATGCCTTCCTCCTCTCTTTCCCTGTTGCATCGTGAGGGACATAAATCATGGATGAGAGCTTCAGCATGCTTGTACTTGTAAAAAAAAAAAAAATCATTATACTACACATATTTTCCGTCCTCCTATATCCCTCTGCTATAAATGGGGTCCTATTATGGGTAAAAGTTTGTGTTCTTGTACCTGCCTCACTAACAAACTGCTAATCCTCATCCTCATCCTCATCATCATTATCATCATCATCATCATCATCATCATCATTACCGCCATCATCAGCATGCTCCTCTTTCCCAATGCTACAAAAGGGATTCTAATCTCTTCTCGGTCCCCTGAACAGATACGGAGGTTGCTTCTTGGTTCCGATTCTTCCTTGGCTCACGACTCCGGATCCCAAGAGACTTCACAATGGCCGACCCGAAATAGTCTCCTTACCACGCCTTCAGATGACAGGTTTTCCGAATCTTCAGTTATTTTGGGATACGGTGCAAGGCCTTCAGTATCTGCAGTGATACGTGATCCATTCCCGAAGATAACAAAACAATCTATATATATCAAATGATCGTATATTACTATGATGAGTTTTCTTTATGGAAATAGAAACAAATTCCATTAATATCTTCAATATGAAAACTTTTTTATATTCTTGCCAGTCAGTCTATTCAATTAAGAGCCCCCTCCCCAGATAAATGGTTTAAAACAGCGCGTGCCTAAGTACAAACAAGTCTCCAGACTCAAACACGGTCATTTGTGAAGTCCTTGATAACAATAAAGCATCTCTGACCTCATTATCTTGCTGAACGGAGAGCAAGTGCACGTTTAGTATCCTCATCCACTAGCAAAATAGCAACAACGAATCATGATCACTACGGCGATGATCATCACACCAGTTCTCTCCACTGTTATAAACTTGGGGAGTAGGACTCTCAAATAACAGGAAAGCACAAAAGTGAAGAACAATAAAAGAAAAAAGTAGAAAGACTATCAAAAGACAGCCCAGTTTAACAGAGACAAATAGAAGTTTCTAAGCGCAGCACAACTGAGCTCTAGTTCTGTATTCAGTGCAAGGCAGCGCACATGAGTAACACTATCAATTAAGGCATAACTCATTGGTTCATCAGACTGCAAAGAGGCTTATGGTCCAAATCAGTAGTTAATTAAGTACCTGGCCTTGTTTATTAAGTTACTGTGGTGTACTGTTATCAAGGGTGTCCGAAGAATACTGAGTGTGCGAGTGTGAGGGGCGATTCATTTGTGGGTCGGAAGAGTAGGTCATTATCTATCGCCTCAAGAGTACAAACTTACGTCCAATCTACTCCCAGCAAAGGTGGGCACGCAGCACCCGTCTACCTACGCACTCTCACCTCTTTTCTGTCCAGCTCTCTAATGCAACAGTTAAACGTTATTCCCAGTCTCTAATGGACGCAAATGATCAACTCTGGGACGGTATTCCTCAGTCCCTCTTTCCCACTGCCCATGACTTTCAGGTCTTTTAAAGGCAATATGAGCTGTATCTTGATATGAGAGGATCTTGGTAATGGGTTTCGTTTTTGTTTAACTTACTTTCGAAGGAATATGTTTTGTATGTTCTCAACCATCAGTTCTTTCCTTTATGCAAAAGTTTATATTGCACAAGGTAATGCCCGGTAGAATGGAGTGCAAAAACTGGATATGGTTACCCAGAGAAGTCAGTATTGCAAATGAAGTCAGATTAAGCTAACAATGCACAGTAGATTAGGTAGAGGGAATTACAGAGTGGATAGCAACGGAGCTTTAGTTACCCAATGTATAGAGCATCAGGCAAAGTGGCCTAGAGTGGGGAAAGCAATGGAGCTGTAAGATAGGCCACCCACTGAAGCCCCATTACCCCATCATATTTATTGTGCAGCCCTAACAAAAGCTATATTGAGCAGGTTAATGGTACTCACCGTAGAGCTGGGTGCAGCGGCCTCCACTCCCCAGCCTTCTGTGTTGCCTCCCTCCACCCACCACCATCTCTGCAACAAAGCGTTTATTATGCAACCAACATTTCCACAAATATCCTCCGCAATAGCAAATTGCACACGAATTTATTTGTACACCCAGACTAGAAGATGCCAGTCCTACACATGTATACAGCTGTCTAGAGGAAGCAAGAATAGTAACACAGCAACTTAAGCTAATATTAGCCTCTTGTGCCTAGCTGCATCTACATAAAGTAAAAATGCCTACTAAACGCCTTTTCTATGCAGTATGAAATAATCTGTGGGTAACCAAAAGAAACGGAAAAAATATCGAAAGACCTAAGCGTAGAAACTGCAACAAATCACTCCTGACGCAACCATTTTTTCCACAAATCTAGTAACAAATTGCACACCCATCTATTTTCAAAGGAGATTACGTAAAAATAATATACAATAGTCTTACCCAGTTATATATCTTTTAAGAATAACTCCAAACGTGATATCAGCTTGGAAAACGTGCACAAAATATAGTAATGAATTATTAAAGTACGCTTCAAAATTCGCTTACGATTTCACCTCTTTTAACAATCTCCTCTGCTGCCTAATATTCGTAAGCTCAGAAGGGCTTGTTATATCGCTGCCCACTGATGAGTCTCTTTGATATAAAGTGTCAAGGGGGAAAGAGACGGACATGCCCTAGTGTTAACCAGACGCAGGGGAACAGTTGGTGAATTTTTGTCCCATACTGTACCTGCACAATATTATACTTGTAAAATCTGGCCAAGCCATGCCTGACGACCGTGTTTTGCTTCACTCCGTCCATAAAACCACATACTGATTGGCAAACACGTCGGCTTATTTCCATGGAAGTTGCCTCCACATAACCTCATCAGGACGTCAATTATACAACTCCATTTATTTAACCCAGAGGAGGTCATTTTTATATCACTTTTGTGCTATCTACTTAATCCTGAATACGAGAGACTCCTGGTACCGGAAGGAATAATGATAACTATATTCACCCCTTCCAGTTCTAAAATTCAATCTTAAAATTAAAATAAAATCGTCTCGAGATGGTGAAAATAAAATACGAATATCCTCTGGCTGAAAGGGTTAATCTTTTTCATACCATGAGGTCTTGGGTCTCTAAATTTTTTCCCATCTCAGGACGATTTTGTTCAGCTTTGGGGATCCTTTTCAGACTTGAGGGGTTAGATATGGCCTTCAGTTGTCCCTTCAGTACCAGATATTTCCTGAGTGAAATAAAATCGTCTGTAGGAAGCACTAATAAACTAACAAATGACTATCTCGGAGTAAAGGAGTTAAGAAAGGCGGTATCTACACTTTCTAGTAAAACCTAAATCTTAATAACCTCACGAGATAGCAAGAATAAAATAAAGTTGATTTAGGTCCAGGGGTTGAGGGGTAAAGGCTGGTTATTGTACACACCATTGCAATAAACAAATAAATAAATAATCAAGAGAAACAAGTATGCATATCAGGGAACCATTAGCATGAGATAAGGGCGTACATGAGGCGAGGCGGTTTGAACGGGCTAGAGAAGAGATAGAGGGTGATTTTCACTACGGTGCCCTGGATCAACTCTGAGATTGGCCGTATGAGAATTGCTAGATTAATCAATTAACAAATAGAGAGATAGATACAGATAGATAGATATATATAAATGGTGGGTTTTGTTATGGCCAGTTAGATCAACTCTGGGATTAGGCGTCTGGGATTGGTTAAATAGACTTCATACGGGGTTTTCTGATTATGAGGATGATTCTGTAATCTGAATGCCATGGGATTTATGGAGAGATCGTAAAGAGAGACGTTGATTGCATGTAGGAATGAGTGTATAAGTGAGGTGGTTGGAAGCAGCTCTGACGCTATGAGAGAGTATGAAGGAGTGTAAAAGACTTGACTGGTTACTAGAAAAGGCTGAAGCGAAGAGTGTGTGTGACAGTGAGGTGGTTGGAAGACACGTCGATTATAAAAGTTTTAGTGAGGTGGTTGACAGAAAAGTGAATAAAGGAGGGATGATAGCAATAGAGAAATCAATCGTAGAGACGGGGCTAACTGCAGGTACAGTCATATCTTTCACTCATGCAAGTTTGAATTAGTGATGCATATGAGGCTGTAAAATGCTTGTAGGAGATCTTAAGCAGCCATAAACACGGATGCAAGTAATTTAAACCCCATAATATCAACATAAGAGAACCATAAATCCATACTTTGGCCAGGAATTCAAATTTTGATGGTATTATCGGCCATCAATGGATACCAGCCAAAATATGAGGGCTACTTTTTCCACCACGATTATGTCTTTTTATTATTTGATCTCTCCAGTCGATTTTATTCAACTCTGGAGAGATTTTCCGATTGGAAGGTTTAGAAATAGCCTTCATTAACCCTTTCACTACAAGAAGGTCGCTAAAATTGACAATCTGACGTTTGCTACCGGTATATGAAAATGAAAGATCCTCAGGCTGACTGGGTTAAGAGACACCTCAAACAGACACAACAGTCAATAAACGGACGAAACGTCCAACAAATGTGGAATACACAGACTCACTGTCTAATATATGAAAGCACTTGTAGAAAAAAAAAAAAAGTCAAAACTGTCACCAAACGTCAGCAACGATTCGGAAACTAAAAACAGAAGGTCTTTATGGTTTTCGAAATAAAACAAAAGTCTGTAAACGAACACCACAACCAAATGAACGGCAAGAGAGAATCCCAGTCTCAACGGTAATAAAAATCAGTACAATAACAACATTCTCATTGGTTACAAAAAAAAAAAAAAGCCACAACGGTCAACAAACGAACACAACAAAAAAAACTCTCTGTAAACCTAGAAAGGAAACACACTAAAAAAGAAAAAAGTCCATTGAAAGAAAAAATCTGCAAGATCGGTCAACAAAAAGTCTCAGCGGTTATAAAACAGAACACGGCGATCAACAAAACGGTCGTAACGGACGCGTAACGGCAGGATAACGGTGACGCAACGAACAAAACTGGGCATAAGGGGTGGTGGGGGGTTGGTGGAGAATATGAGAGACGGGACAAGGACGCCGGCCCGTATAAGGAGGAGGGCGGAGGGGGCGATGGGGAGGTGAGCACACAGACCTCAGTGAACCCTTGGGAAGTCTTGCCTTCGAAGGGGCAGGGGTGTGGGAGATTGCGGCATAGATGTGAATGAACCCCGAGAATTGAATGAACCCCGAGACGTGATGGAGCCCTGAGACGTGAATGAACCCCGAGATGTGAACGAACCCTGAGACCTGAATGAACTCTGTGGAATGTCTAGAACAGAACCCTGAGAACCGCTGAAGGGATGTGAGGAAGGTGACTACACAGAACTAAAATATGAACCCTCGAAGATTTTACAGTAGGGTTGGTTGGGGAGGTCATGGCACGGACCTGAACGAACTCTGAGCCCTGTTTGAACCCTGAAATCTATTATGAACCTCCAGAAATTCATACCATCAAAGTGGTGGCTAAGGAGATTATGACAGCAGAATGGACCCTGGGAAAGATCTTTTTATTTTCAACGGCGTGCTGGAGAGATGGCTTAAAAGAAGACTTAGTATTATCAATCACTGAATTACTGCTGAAGAAACTGAAAGAACCCCGAAGAATTTAAAGGGAAACTCGTGAGGGTATGGCACGGACATGAATGAACCCTGAGGACCTGGCTTGCTCTGAAGGGATGCCGGGGAAATATCTACTGCCAAAGGGATACTGGGGAAATATCTACTGCCAAAGGGATGCTGGGGAAATATCTACTGCCAAAGGGATGCTGGGGAAATATCTACTACCAAAGGGATGCCGGGGAAATAGCTACTACCAAAGGGATGCTGGGGAAATATCTACTACCAAAGGGATGCTGGGGAAATATCTACTACCAAAGGGATGCTGGGGAAATATCTACTGCCAAACGGATGCTGGGGAAATATCTACTACCGAAGGGATGCTGGGGAATTATCTACTGTTCTACCGAAGTGATGCTGAGATGGTGATAAGGAGATTCGACTTTACCGAAACGCTGGAGAGATGACACAGACCAGAATGAACCCTGATGAATTTCTATCGCCGAAGTATTGCTGAGGAGATGACCCGAATGATCTATCACAACTCGTACCTCCGAAGGACTGATCGGGAAGCGACAAGAGAGTTTGAGAACCCTATTCACTCTCAGGCTCCTATGACTCACTTTGTTAATTTCGTCTGGTATTAACTGGAATGGAATAATAGAGAAGTCACGACAAAGACAGGGTGAGGAAGAAGAACAGCAAGAATCAGAAGAACAAACAGAAAGTAAGAAAGCCCGGGTGCTCTCATTGAAGTAACGTCTCACCAGGGAAGAAAAAAAAAAAAAAACTATACTCAGTTTTTTTCATCGAGGCGAATATGCACTTGACATATTGGTGATGATTGGCTGAATGCAGTATCACTTCATAATCTCTTTACTCGTTAGCATTATTAATTGACAACATATATTTGAGAGTAAAATTTGGGCGAGTAAATGTTATTCGGACGTATTGCTTTCACCCAATCATCACCAACCTGTCAAGTGCATCTTCGCCTCGAAAAAAAAAAAAAAAAAACTGAGTATAGTAGCGCATTGAAGCCTACTGGTAAGCCAATATTCTTTTATGGGTAAAGGAATTTTGTTGTGGAATCCCGTCTACGTTTTGCAATAGAAGCACAACGAGGGTGGGAGAGGGAGGGCTGGCGTGATGGAGGCTAGGCGGGAGGGTGGTGAGCCAACATGAGACTATCACGCTTCCATTTTTGTTTCCCCAGCAGCGAGTCACACCACGCTAATGAGACGCACGGAGGCTAAGAGATTATTCCGGCACATGGAAGCGGATGCATGACTGCTTGGCGTTAACCTTTGCAGTGGGTGAAGCAGGGTTAATCCTTCCAGTTAGTCTGGGTGATTCCTGAGCAGAAGAAATCAGTCTAATGGAGGCCAAAGTAATGAAGTCCTATTGTGTTCCGTCCACCATTTAAGTTTAATTTGGGCAGGTGTTGCTAACGACAGCTATCACTTTTATAGGTACAACCGTAAACTGAATAAACCAGTCTAGTAGCTCAGAAAATAAACTGCATCGTAACATTCCTTAAAAATGGTTTAATTCCGATAAATGAAACCTGTATCGTTGAAAGGATGAACTTACAGAAGGGAGGCTCAAGTAAAGGCGGAGGGTCGAGTATAAAACTGCTATTAATCCAGGCAACGTGAACTGTACCATAAGTCAACCAGAGCAGTGCAGAAGAGTTAAAATTGCACAGCAGGTTGGGGCATCGAACTGGCTAACAACCCTGCCTCTCAAGGCAAAAGGCTTCCAGTTCAACAAACAAGAATTTATTGACGCCATAGCCTTGAGATATGGGTGGCCAATAGAGAACCTACCTCAACACTGTGCCTGTGGCACTGCCTTTGATGCAAACCATGCAATGGTATGCAAGAGGGGAGGCTTTGTTTGCATCCGACACGATGAAGTACGCGACCTCACTGCCAAAATGCTGCAGGAAATATGCCATGATGTCACGATTGAGCCAGCTCTGCTACCCCTGGACGGCGAGCACTTCACCCACAGAACAGCAAACACATCAAATGATGCAAGAGTGGATGTCAGTGCTCGAGGTTTCTGGACACGTGGGCAAAGGGCGTTCTTCGACATCAGGATATTCGATCCCATGGCAGCATGTCATCGCGAACTGTCTCTCGAAGCTGCACACAAGAGGAATGAATAAGAAAAAAATAGAAATTATCAAGAAAGGATCCAACATGTGGACCATGGTCGATTCACTGCCCTTGTGTTCACGACATCAGGTGGGATGGGTCCAGAGGCAGTGAGATTCTATTCGAGACTGGCAGAGGTTCTATCTGAGAAAAAACGTCAACCGCAGAGTTCTGTTATGGCCTGGATGAGATGTCGACTGTCATTCTCCCTCGTGAGGTCTGCTCTGCTATGTCTCAGGGGCACAAGATCATCAACCCTCAGGCCTGTCTCTCTGGCGGGTATGGATTACGAAGCTACAGTGGTCGAGAGTCGCATAGACCAGCGACTCCAATAGTTTAATGTTTTTATTTACACTGTAATAAATATAAATAAAAAAATAAAATAATAATAGTAATAGTAGATGGTTGGTAACCACAGCCATTGGCGTGCTTGGGGCCAACGAATTGTAATATGAACGTTAGTGTTATCCTTCACATTACAACTCCAAATGGTGAACTGTATTAGCAAGGTTGGTTTTGATCTTCGCAATATAATTCACCAATGGATGGAGGTGATTCTTTAAAAAAAAAAAAAGTAGTAGTAGTAGTAGTAGTAATAGTAGTAGTTAGTAGTAGTAGTAGTAGTAGGAGGAGGAGGAGGAGGAGGAGGAGGAGGAGGAGGAGGCCTTGGCATTATAAATCCAGTAGCCGTGGCAAGCTATGAACAGAGAAATTCACTCAGGCTCACCGAATCCTTGTCACAGAAGATCTGCGCCCAGGTTGAGACGAGTGAAACCGACCACCGAAGGCAGAAAGACATAAAGACACAGATAAGCAAGGAGCGTGAAGCAAGACAAAAAGACCAGCTGCAGCACATAATCGAACATGTAACACCAGACCAGAGCAGAAGAGTTGAAATTGCACAGGAGGCTGGGGCATCGAACTGGCTCACAACCCTGCCTCTCAAGGCAAAAGGCTTCCACTTCAACAAACAAGAATTTATTGACGCCGTAGCCTTGAGATATGGGTGGCCAATAGAGAACCTACCTCAACACTGTGCCTGTTTCACTGCCTTTGATGCAAACCATGCAATGGTATGCAAGAGGGGAGGCTTTGTTTGCATCCGACACGATGAAGTACGCGATCTCACTGCCAAAATGCTGCAGGAAATATGCCATGATGTCACGATTGAGCCAGCTCAGCTACCCCTGGACGGCGAGCACTTCACCCACAGAACAGCAAACACATCAAATGATGCAAGAGTGGATGTCAGTGCTCGAGGTTTCTGGACACGTGGGAAGAGGGCGTTCTTCGACATCAGGATATTCGATCACATGGCAGCATGTCATCGTGAGCTATCTCTCGAAGCTGCACACAAGAGGAATGAACAAGAAAAAAATAGAAATTATCAAGAAAGGATCCAACATGTGGACCATGGTCGATTCACTGCCCTTGTGTTCACGACATCAGGTGGGATGGGACCAGAGGCAGTGAGATTCTATTCGAGACTGGCAGAGGTTCTATCTGAGAATAAACGTCAACCGCAGAGTTCTGTTATGGCCTGGATGAGATGTCGACTGTCATTCTCCCTCGTGAGGTCTGCTCTGCTATGTCTCAGGGGCACAAGATCATCAACCCTCAGGCCTGTCTCTCTGGCGGGTATGGATTACGAAGCTACAGTGGTCGAGAGTCGCATAGACCAGCGACTCCAATAGTTTAATGTCTTTATTTACACTGTAATAAATATGAATAAAAAAATAAAATAATAATAGTAATAGTACATGGTTGGTAACCACAGCCGTTGGCGTTCTTGGGGCCAACGGATTGTAATATGAGGGTTAGTGTTATCCTTCACATTACAACTACAAATGGTGAACTGTATTAGGAAAGTTGGTTTTGATCTTCACAATATAATTCCCCAATGGATGGAGGTGATTTTTATTTAAAGTAGTAGAAGTAGAAGTAGAAGTAGTAGTAGTAGTAGTAGTAGTAGTGGTAGTGGTAGTGGTAGTGGTAGTGGTAGTGGAAGTAGTAGTAGTAGTAGTAGTAGTAGTAGTAGTAGCATAGCCAGGTGGTACAGAAGTGTGGCATACAAAAACATTTAGGTAGGGAATCTTACACACACCTTAGATGACACTGTAATGTAAACACATCATACATACAGACACTCACACAATGACTGTTCTTAAATAACTATAAAACATATTATACATAGAAACTCATCGTATAAATATATAACCAGTCACAGTAGATAAGTCTATAATATAATAATAAATAGTACAGTAATAATTAAAACTTTAAATTTAATATATAAAATTAATAAATATAACTTCAATTAAATAACAAATTAAAACATAGTACCCTAGTTTTAAGTACACTATTATAATTAAATACAATAGTAATAAGGGTATTTTTAATATAGTATCTATATAATAGGGCTAATATAAACTCCATAAAATTACAAACAAGAACTGCTTACTCAACCCTCTCAAAATTCTCTTTTGTATTCAAAAGAAATGCTAAACAAACCTTGTAAATGCCAATGTGCCTTAGTAAACCAAGGTGCCTCTATCTTACCCCCACAACACACCACAACCACACATCACATGTCACAACACCAACACACACACACGTACACACATTGTCCCAACGCCACACACCACACCACACTCACCCCTATACCATAGCGTCCGAAGACCCAATATCACTAAACTACACACACACACACACACACACACACACGCACACACACACACACACACACACACACCTACACCTTAACGCCTGAAGACCCATCACCAATAAACAAGACTCCACATTATTGCACCACACCCATTGGCCACCGACTTAACCCTTGAACAAAGAAGCGTTGTTTTACTTCTTATGAAACTTTAGATACATAACATTATCAGTTCAGTCGATTATTAGTATAAGACAGAACAATTAAATATTAAATGATATGCAAAACTAGAGAAGAACGAGCAAACTGCTTAATAACTTAATCATATTATCTACAAAAATAGAAGTAAAACAAGCACAGTCTTCACTTATATCAAATCTCAATTTAAAATTCGTATAGTAAAATAGTAGTTCTAGTAACATTATATTTAATTTTCATTTAAAAGTACTACAACAAGTAGCCATAATTATTATTATTAATACTGTACCACAGTATAAAAATTTTAACATCATGGCCACGCCACAGTATTGTTGTCAGTGCTCCAGTAGGCAGCATAAGTGTATCAGGTGCTCATGTGCAACAAACAGGTCGCCGTGTACATACTGTAGGATGGGACCTTTCTGTATGAATGTGTTAGGGAATCACAGCCCACCAGAAGCGGCACTTGACCGCTTCCAACATGGCAGGCGACAGATTGGTGACATGGAAATTGATGAGGCGGTCACTGACAATATGCACGATCACACGGACATGCGTGGTGGTGAAAGACCCCATGGTGAAGCGAGGGATAGGGATGGACACCAAGATGCGAGAGATATGGAAGCGCTGGGTGGGTTAAATCGCCATGGGGAAGTGAATAGTAGTGAAGTTGGGAGTGAGGAACATCATGAGGTTTATAATAGAAATGAAACTCAGGATGAAGACCACCATAGAGGAGTGCATGAAAGAGGGAATCATCTAGGTATTATACGTCCTCAGAACGGTAGTGACACAAACAACGAGGAAGCAGAACAGCCTCACAGGTCTGTGCTAGAAGGTCGTCCCTCATACTGGATGGGCAAATCCCGAGAAAATGCAGTAACCTGAGTGAACACCACATATAATGAAATATTTAGATGGTCCTCAAGTAACCTTTTTGAACCTCCCAAATGCAATGCTACAACTGACGTGATCAAGGAAATCACTCGCCTGATAGCCAACTACAACAATAACACACCCATTGCCTCATTCTCTCTTAAGGTCCTTGCACTGATACCACATCTCTTCCCCAACAAGACCTGCCCAAGAGCTAGCATTGCAAAAAAATATTAAGGCCTTCAAAGGCGGGTTGAAACATGGAAAAGAGGTGAAATCGACAACCTACTTGAGGAAGCAAGGGCCTTGCAGATGAGAATAAACAACAGAGGCAGAAGAAATCAGAATACCAACGATGTTGCAAGGATTTTTGGCAGCAAGTTGAGACAGGGGAAGGTCTCGATGGCAACAAGATCCCTGTCAGCTGAATCACCAAACAGAGTACTTGACCTGACAGATGAAACAATGCAACAACTAAAAGAAAAACACCATACTGCACGACAAGCAAGTGCCCAGTCAAAGCTTGACAGCAACTACACTCCTCCCAATCCCATCATATATGACAGGATAACTGGAGATATGGTGTGGCGGAAGGCAATGCACACACAGGGAGGGGCAGGACCGTCAGGCCTGGATGCAAAATCTTGGCGAGTAATCCTCAGTAACATCAAGTTTGGAGAGGCAGCAACAGACCTATGTAACACCATTGCCTCACTGGCGAGGAAGCTGGCTTCAAGTCAGTGCAGTAACATCGAAACACTGACGGCTTGCAGACTAATCCCCCTTGATAAGAATCCTGGATGCAGGTCCATCGGGGTGGGTGAAGTCTTAAGACGGATTATAGGAAAATGCATCATGGAGGTGTTGAAAGATGATGTGAAGCAGGCAGTTGGCAATCTCCAGGTGTGTGCAGGCCAGCAGGCAGGAGGTGAGGCAGCAGTTCACTCCATGAGGAAAATATGTGGGGAAGAGGACTGTCAGGCAGTATTATCAGTTGATGGCTCAAATGCATTTAATTCCATCAACCGGGAGGTAATGCTGCAGAATATCAAGGTTAAATGCCCAGAATTTGCCCGACATGTGGAAAACACCTACAAAGAACCAGCAGACCTCTACATTGTGGGAAAGACAGCTGCTCACGATGTCGGTGTAATCCAGTCCACAGAAGGAACTACTCAGGGGGACCCCGTTGCCATGGCTATGTACGCCTTGGCGATGACAGTGCTGCAACTACAGATCAAATACGAGGCCACCAATGTAAAACAGGTAGCCTACTGTATGCAGATGATCTCACGGGTGCTGGCAAGGTTGAGGATGTGAGGAAATGGTGGAACCTTGTAACATCTCATGGCCCTGAAATAGGTTACTACCCTAATGCAAGTAAGTCCATCTTGATCGTGAAACCAGCTTACTATCAAGATGCACAAGAAGCATTTAGAGGCACAAACGTGATAGTGACCATGGAAGGTCAGAGGCATCTAGGGGCTGTGATTGGAACTAAGGAATTCAAAGACAAATATGTGAGTGATAAGGTAAAGACATGGGTAGAAGAAATTCATACACTATCCAGCCACGTAAAAACAGAACCCCATGCAGCATACAGTGCATTTACCTTTGGTGTAAAGAACAAGTGGACCTTCGTGATGAGGACCATACCAGACACTGAGTTGCTGCTACAACCACTGGAGGTTGCATCAAGGATTCATTCCTCCCAGCTCTAACCAATGGCCACATCCTCACACCAGAAGAGAGGGACCTTTTAGCACTACCACCCAGGATGGGAGGCCTTGGCATTATAAATCCAGTAGCCGTGGCAAGCTATGAACACAGAAATTCACTCAGGCTCACATAATCTAACATCTAACACCAGACCAGTGCAGAAGAGTTGAAATTGCACAGAAGGCTGGGGCATCGAACTGGATCACAACCCTGCCTCTCAAGGCAAAAGGCTTCCACTTCAACAAACAAGAATTTATTGACGCCGTAGCCTTGAGATATGGGTGGCCAGTAGAGCACCTACCTCTACACTGTGCCTGTGGGACTGCCTTTGATGCAGACCATGCAATGGTATGCAAGAAGGGAGGCTTTGTTTGCATCCGACACGATGAAGTACGCGATCTCACTGCCAAAATGCTGCAGGAAATATGCCATGATGTCACGACTGAGCCAGCTCTGCTACCCCTGGACGGTGAGCACTTCACCCACAGAACAGCAAACACATCAAATGATGCAAGAGTGGATGTCAGTGCTCGAGGTTTCTGGACACGTGGGCAGAGGGCGTTCTTCATCAGGATATTCGATCACATGGCAGCATGTCATCGCGAACTGTCTCTCGAAGCTGCACACAAGAGGAATGAATAAGAGAAAAATAGAAATTATCAAGAAAGGTTCCAACATGTGGACCACGGTCGATTCACTGCCCTTGTGTTCACGACATCAGGTGGGATGGGACCAGAGGCAGTGAGATTCTATTCGAGACTGGCAGAGGTTCTTTCTGAGAATAAACGTCAACTGCAGAATTCTGTTATGGCCTGGATGAGATGTCGACTGTCATTCTCCCTCGTGAGGTCTGCTCTGCTATGTCTCAGGGGCACAAGATCATCAGCCCTCAGGCCTGTCTCTCTGGCGGGTATGGATTACGAAGCTACAGTGGTCGAGTCACATAGACCAGTGACTCCAATAGTTTAATGTCTTTATTTACACTGTATTAAATATGAATAAAAAAATAAAATAATAATAGTAATAGTAGATGGTTGGTAACCACAGCCGTTGGCGTGCTTGGGGCCAACGGATTGTAATATGAGGGTTAGTGTTAACCTTCACATTACAACTACAAATGGTGATCTGTATTAGGAAGGTTGGTTTTGATCTTCACAATATAATTCCCCAATGGATGGAGGTGATTTTGAAAAAAAAAAAATAGTAGTAGTAATAGTTGTAGTAGTAGTAGTAGCAGTAGTAGTCGTTGTTGTTAATTATTATTTATTTAATTTCATGGAATTCCAACCTAAAAAAACATGATTCCAAGAATCCAACCCGCATGAATGAAAACGAATGGTCAGTTCAGCAAAATCTCACTCGGCTCACACAATTTTCGGAGCAAGTGTAGAAGAACTGTTGACCGCGAGTGAACTTTTTTTTTTTTTTTTTTTTGAGGGGGGGGGGCATTTCTAAACCGAAGGGAGGGAAAACCAGAACCCATTCCTGCCCTTTCCTCTGAACGGAGCCGCTCAGTTTGCCACACACAAGGTAATTCGTGCGCCACATTAGGGCCAGTCGTGTTCATAAATGCTGATCCAACCTTATTAGACACGATACACGGGGGAAGGGATTTTTTTTTTTTTTTTTTAAATTAAATTTTATAAGCGTATCGTGTTTGGGATGCGTTGAGTACCTTGTAGTCGTAATTTATATTTTCCTTCTACATACAAATAGAGTGAATCAGAAATCGCCGCTGAAGGTAATTAAGGGATCCATTAACATCCGGCAGGTGTGCATGGGAAACGAGGTGGTTCACTTGATACGCGGTTGGACTTTGCTTGGGAGAAGTTAGGGAAGGAGGCAGCTGGGGAATAATGAAAAAAGGGAAGATAGAAGAGGGAGAAGAAAGAGGAGGGGGAAGGAGAAGGAATGGGAATATGGAGGAGGAGGAGGGGGAATAAGGAGGAAGGGGGACGAAAGAAGAGGGGAAAAGAAGGAAGAGGAGCAAAGAAGGAAGATGGGGAAAGAGGAGAAGGGGAAAGAGGAAGAGGGGCAAGAAGGAGGAGGGGAAGGAAGAAGAGGGGGAAGGAAGAAGAGGGAGTTGAAGGAAAAGGGGGAAGGAGGAAGAGACGAAATGCCTGTTAGAGAAGGAGTGAGTAAGAAAGAAAAGAGGACAGTTTGGGTTAACTGTGTGTGAGGAAGAAGTAAGTGACGGAAGGGTGGATCAGAGTGAGTTTAGGTGCGGGGAAGGGTTAATAAAAGAAAATTATAACTTGGGTGCCTCTAGGGCGGGCCGGGGAAGAAGGGACATGGGTTATTGTACAGTTTTGTGTGTGTGTGTGGGGGGGGGGAAAGAAAGAGAACGGGGAATTGTAGGCCGGAGTGAGTTTGGATGGTGCTGGGGAAAAAAGGACCATTGGAAAATGTGTGACGGGGGCATCTGGGTGTATGGGGGAATTGGTTCAAGGAGAAATGGTGCTAGGGTGTGTATGGAAATGAAGATATGGTGGAAATGAGGAAATGAGAGTTTTGGCTTGTCTGGGCGGGTTTGGCTGGTCTGGGAAGATATATAAAAGTGAAATGTGGGTCTTAGTGTGTCTGCGTGTGGCTGGGGAAGAGGGAACAAGGGGAAATGTTTGTTTATGGCGCAGTTTTACGAGGGGATGAGCAGGGAGGCACAGGGCAAGCGGTGACGTGATAGGGAAGGTGGAATATGGTGAGAAAAGGAAAATCACTACACGGTTTGCTGCCACACGGAATCCTTATAAACATCTGCTTAGTTTATTAAGATTCCATACGGCTTTGGAAATTTTACAAGCCGTCAAAAAAATTACTGATTGCATGAACAGAGGAAAATAAAACTGTGATTATAAAAAAGAAAGACAAAAATAACGCGAGAAACAGAGAGGAGGTACAATACAAGGAGGAATGGGAAAGATAGGGAAGTTGAAATATGGAGAGAGAGAGAGAAAGAGAGAGAGAGAGAGAGAGAGAGAGAGAGAGTGAGAGTGCGGTGAAGCCAAAGAACAATTGAGAGGCATGAGATAATGACACGAATCAGTTCATCGTTCATCATTATCCTGTGAACAACAATTAGCTCCGTGATTGACGATGCTATTATCAACGCCAGCCAACCTGCTTATCTATATACTACACTTGACTTCCTCTCTCTCCTAATCTGACTAAAATCGCCCTACAGTATAGTGACTATATACTACACTTGACTTCCTCTCTCTCCTAACCTGACTAAAATCGCCCTACAGTAGCGTGAGGTCAAGTATTATACCTTAGACCGCTAGGATCTCTCCCAGCTAAGCCAAATCGATCTAGTAATCCAAATGTACAGTCGCCACCATAAGCCCTGTCGCCTTTCCCACTTCTCTGACCATAGTTTAGACTGCTTCCATGAATCTGCAGTCCTTTACGTGGCCAGTGATGATTGTTACCAGCGTCATTTGCTTCAATTTCTCCAGGCAAACTCTCAGGGTCCATGGACTTTGCAAAATCTTCTTCAGTTAGTCTGAATAAAATACTTAAATCTTTCATGGTCGGGGAAGTCTAGCATTTTTCCAGTTACTGCCACATTATTTTGTTCAGACGATTTTGTTCAGCTAGAGGTCAGTCAAAGGTGCCTATGTGTTCACCATTAACCCCCTTATGGCCGGGACAACTCTAGTACTCGTCTAGATATCGCCAGACGATTATATTCAGCTGAGTGAGTCATAGGAATCTGGGAATCTATATCACGGCAGGAGTAAATCAGTATAATATAGACGTTAATTGCTAGGATTTCTCTCAGCTGAACAGATGTATGAAGAAGCTCTCGTAATGAAGGGGTTAATAGCTGCCGTCTGACATGTTAATAAATAAGATAAACAGTAGATAAAACAATGGGTCAAGGAGAACAATGCATATAATAATTGCCACCTAACTGATTATTATTAACCCCAAGAAGTATATGACCTCTTTGATAATTAACTCCCTCACCCCGAGGATATTTTGAGTTATATTTTTTCTCTCACCAGACGATTCTATTCAGCCCGAGAGAGACCCTAGTAATGGAGCGATTTATAAGAGTTATATTAATTTTAAAATGTCAGTTTTAGGGTGGACAAAATCGACAGGAGATAGCAAGATGTAACTAAAATATGAAATCTTTGGGATGATGGACTAGAGGTGCAAGTCGATGGATTATTTTACACACACACACACACACACACACACACACACACACACACACAAACACACCACACCACACCACACCACACCCACACCACACCACACCACACCACACCCACACCCACACCCACAAACCATAGTTAGACAGATTGAAAAATTGACAGAAATAGATTATATTAGATGCTGACAGATGGATGCATGGATAAACAAAATGATAAATGGACAGATACAATACCTAGACAAATACAGATGGACAAAAGTAGAAATAAATATATACAGAGACAGAGACAGACAGATAGATAGAAAGATAAACAGATTAGCCTTTCTGGTAATTATTCGTTGCTTCTCGCACATATAGAGAAAGGGAAAAATGACACAGAATATAATAGAATAATAATTTCAGTCTTCTCACCAACCAACCCCACGAACATCCTTATTTTCCTTAGACAGAGAAGAAACAAAACATAGCCTTACTATTACGTTTCTCCCCCTCCCTCCATTTCAACTTTATATTTACCAATTTCGTATATAGGGATAAAGGATAAGAGAAGCATATATTTATTTAGCTGCATCCTCCAACCTCCCTTCCTATCACCAACTAACTCACCGGCCAAACATTCAGTCCTCTTATTCCACAAAGATGAAAAACAACGAAAGACACAAAAAGAAAAAAAAGAAAAATAACCTCTCAAATGAAACCTCCCCCTGCAAACCCTCCTATCTAACTAACTAACTAACCCTCAAAATATCGTCCTCATAATCTATACCAACCAAACCTCAACACGACTACTGTCCTCATTAGAAACAGATGGACAGATACATTTATAATAGGCTACAAATAGATAGATTAAGACTGACAAAAGAAATATAAAAAGAGGAATATCAACCAACTCCTCAAACTCCCTCTCATCAACCATACCAACACCGAAGCATCCACATTAATCTTGTCCTCAGTTTCCAGCGACAGATACAAAGAAAAAAAAAGAAAACAACAAACTTACCTAATTAACTAAATCTCCACAAATCACAGCCTCTTTCACCAGTCAACACATCAGCCAAACACTCACACGAATCCTGTCCTCATTCCCCCGGCCATTCGTATGCCGGGGGTCGGGGTAGCGGTGTATCTTACTGTTTATTCCTGTCTTCCATTACGCGGCCATCAAGCAAACCCACATAATCATCCCGTACGCCCGCACCGCCTGACATACTAAACACCGACCGGCACACTGAGAACGACTCGGCCCGTTTAAGTGCTTGTTTGGTTAGTATGTTTGATGGACAGAGAGAGAGACGGAGAGAGCACGACTCTTCCCTCTCTCTCTCTCTCTCTCTCTGCTTAATTACTCATCTTATTATCTTTCTCTTACTTGGTCTTTATTTTCTTAATAAGATGCACAGATTTAGATAGTTGTGAAATATAATAAGAGATAATATTTTCTGCTTAATATATTCTGACAGCTTAACGCAACCATTTTAGAGGCGTTTAGGAGGAGGAGGAGGAGGAGGAGGAGGAGGAATAAAGTAAATTGTAATAATAATAATAATAATAATAATAATAATAATAATTAGTAATAATAATAATGATAGTAGTAGTAGTAATAATAATAATAAATAATGATAATAATAATAATAATAATAATAATAACTGGAATGGCACTCAGTAGAGCGCATACCTCCGCCAAGGCCCAACATGCAGTTCCTATTAATTCAGTCAAGTCTAATCCAGCATCAAATTCATAACCCTAAAAGTTGTAACACCATAATTTTAAACTACCCGTAACTCATAATCAAAATTATTTAACTCACTGTAACAGCCAGCAAAACAGTGCATATCATTTCATAATCAGCATTATGGAATAATAGGTTGATATAAACTGTGCACATTCGTAGATACCAACATCCTATATACGTCTGATTTTTAAAATCAAGATCCAAGTAATATTCACTGAAAAATTTACGATAATATCGAAAAACGCCCTATCTCGCAATGTTAAAGAAAGTGAAAAAAAAAAAAAAAAAATCCTGGATCCGCACCTTTATCCGGATCCGCACTAAAATTTAATGGAGGCTGTTCTGGGCCAAATCCCATTCTTCTACCAAGTTTCCTGGAAATCCGTCCAGTAATTTTTGTGTAATCTTGCCCACAAACCAATCAACCAACCAACAAACAAACGGACAGGGGTAAAAACATAACCTCCTTGGCGGAGGTAATAATAATAAATCACATTCTAGGGCACAAGAGGTTAAGTGATGGGACTGCAGGGGGGGATGACCTACCTCTTCGTGGCAGATTACTTGCATTTCGAGAATACTGCAAAACAGAGTAAAATCTAACACTGGCTCGCTCTTGTGACTCACTCTCAAACAAAACAAAACCATCACATTTTCTGAACGTTCTCCTTGCCCAGTTTTCAACAATGATCACAAAATGATTTCAAGTATTTAACTCATACAGAAACACTACCTCTTTTAACAATTTCTTTCTTTGTTCACTAATTACGTAAATACCACTTTAGTATAAAAACACAAGAAATTTTTGAGCAAATATATAGTTTTTTTCTATAGATCGGCAATTGCCAGAAGAACCTTTTAACACTCTAACCCCGTGAGTACGGTGACGTCATTTCTGCTTTACCTTATGCTCCCACCAAATAATGTGTTTTTCAGATTTGAACAAAACCCTGGCTGTGAAGGAGTTTTTTTTTTTTTTTTCGTTTCTAGCTCTTCCACATAAAAAATCTCAAACTGATATCATCTGACGGTAGTAAGAATGAAAAAAAAGATAAATAAACGTCCTCGGACTGAAGTGGTTAATCAAGTATAATAGGAGCCTTTCTGGCATTTAAACTGTAATACTGGAACGATAATTAACTGTGGGCGAGTTTTTATACATTTCAAAAATAACCATGAAATTTTTAGGCATAAAATTCGTATATATATAAATTTCTAAACCTTTCAGTGGCATTCTCTATACTTTCTTTCCCCCCCCCCCCACTCTTTCACTCACTCACTCTGTTCACAATGGTGGTCAGGTGGCATGTTATGGTGACCCCTGACTGGATCTTGGAGGAGGAGGAGGAAGAGGAGAGGGGAACATGAGATAGGAGAGAAGAGATGGGGAGAGAGGAGAGGAAAGGAGAAAGAAACGAAAAGACAGAAGGATGCGTGGAGGAGAGAGAAGGTGAGAAGTAGAGAAGAGAAAGCGAAGAGGAGAAAGAGGAAACATAAGAGGGTAAAGAGAATAAAGAAGAGAGAGAGAGAGAGAGAGAGAGAGAGAGAGAGAGAGAGAGAGAGAGAGAGAGAGAGAGAGAGAGAGAGAGAGAGAGAGAGAGAGAGAGAGAGAGAGAAGGGAAGGGGGGAAAAACAGCACCACGAAAAGAAGGCCTTTGGATTCACTTGAGTAACCTGGCCAACAAATGGACAGAAATCGTTATCGCCTGGCCAGTTAATCACACCCCTCCATTCCCTATTCCTCAGGACGATATATGCGCTTTTGTTTCCAGCGCCTCGGGATTCCAAAGGTTAACGTCTTTTCTCGCTAGATCCGGGGATATTCATTTCCATCTAGCGGCCATTCTGAGTCTCTTACGGTCGGGACAACTGCATTATTCTATTCCGATTGGCGTTAGACGTTTACGTTTAGCTAAGAACGAATTAAACGAGTCTTTGTGTGTTAAGTGGCTTTCTAGCGCCTGTCCAAGGCACGTTTCGGAACATTATAGTAATCCAATATTGTCCTGCGATTTTTTTTTCGTGTTTCGATTATCTAAAGACAATTCATCATCATAATCATTATCATCATCCCGCCTCATTTTCCTGAGGGAGGGTACAGAAAGCCAGGAAAATAAACAAATACAACAGTGAGAGAACTACTTAACAGGATGCCCGATGAAATTCGCCGCACGTGCATTTCGAGAACAAAATTAGCGTTTTCAAGAGGTTTGGCGATTATTGAGAGGAAGTTAGCGATATCTGTGGAACTGGTAACCGTGTGGGTGTGCTGTGGCGGGAGTGTTCACGGCTTGACCTCCGTGGCTGTCAGTGAGGAGGAACGACAAGGCTTGGCAGATCCGACTTGCCGATAACGCGGGTAATACGAAATCCGTCCACTTGGGCGTGAAGCTTCTATGTTAAATTGAACGGCGGGCTTGTTCACGGGAGGTGGGGGGCGGGATTGTCGGAGAGAGGTGTGGGATAGGGAATAAAAGGAGGGGGAAATGGGTTGTTGTAAAGAGGTGTGGGGTAGTAGAGAAAAGCTGAGACTGGAAGATTTGGGAAGGAAGGGAAGGGTCGAAGAAAGATGGAAACGAAAGCTGAGAAAGGACAAACAGAAAAGAGGAATAATAGGGAGGTGAACATGAGCGAAAGGTGAGGTGGGAAGAGAAATGAAAAGAGACCGATCGATTAGGAGGAAAAATGAGAAGAGACTGAACAATTGGGGAGAGAAATGAGAATAGACTGAACGCTTAGGGAGAGAAATGAGAAGAGACTGAATGATTAGGGGGCGAAATAAGGGGAGATTGAACGATTAGAGGGAGAAATGAGAAGCGACTGAACGATCAGGGGGAGAAATGAGAAGAGACTGAGCTCCACATACCCGCCCATCACTCCAGCCAAAACCGGCAGGCAAAACCAAGAAAGATTACCACACACACACAAAACAAAGGAAAACTGTCATGCAGTTCGAATGGAGAGCATAAATGAAAAAAAAAATTATCCTGGGAAAAGGAAATGAAAGGAGAGAGGGAGATAGAGAGAGGGAGGTAGAGAGAGGGAGGGGGTAGAGAGAGGGGGGAGGGCAATAGCGAGGGGGGGATAAGGAGGAATGGTTAGAGAATGACTAAGAGGAGAGAAGGGTGAACAGAGAAGGGGGAAGAGACAGAGGAGGGGGGGAGGGTAGGGGGGTGATGGTAAATGCAGGATGTATGCGCATGGAGTGAAAGTGCATAAAAAAAAAAAAAAATGAATGGAGAGGATTATGAGACGGAAAAAAAAATGAAAAGGGATGGTTTAACGACGCCAGGATGAGAGAGAGAGAGAGAGAGAGGGAGAGAGAGAGAAACCAATGATGACAGCAAAATAAAATAAAGGGCGGCAGCAAATGAGAGAAGAGGCTGAGAAATCTGAGAGAGGATGCCGAAAAGTTAGAGATAATAGAGAAAAAAAGCGAGTGCATGTCTGTGTGGCTGAAATAAACAGAGAGCAGCAACAATGAGGAGAAAACAGCTTGAGATGATTAGGAAGAGAGGATGACGAGGATTTTTCTGAGGTATGAAGGGGAGAGAGAGAGAGAGAGAGAGAGAGAGAGAGAGAGAGAGAGAGAGGGCGATGATAAAAATAGACGATACAGTAAACATAATGAGAAGATAAAGAAGAAGAGAGAAGGACGTGTTAATATTGAGATGGGAGGATCAGTCAAGCTATCAGAATAATTTAGAAAGCATCAATAATAACAAGAAAAAAAAAAAGTGTTGAGAAGAGGGTGGTGAAAAAATGTGTAGGGAACAAAGGGAGAGATGGAGTGAGAGGACGAGAAAAAGTGAGTGAAAATCAGTGAAAAGTGGTTATCCGAATGATATAAAAAAAAAAAAAAAAAAAAAGCAGGATGAATGATGACAAAACTGCCCGAATAATTAGAAAGAGGGGATGAGAAATATAGATAAAAATGAAAAGAGAGAGAGAGAGAGAGAGAGCGTGTCTGTTTCATGCGCTTACCTGAAGTAATCACAAAACAACAGCAAATGAAAGGAAAACAGACAGAGAAAATTAGGTATGAAAATGATAAGCAGCTTAGGTAGGTGTGGATGAGGGCTTGTTAGTTGGTGAGATCAGGTCACGATGGGCTATTACCCTGAGATGGACGGGTCATTCAGGGTTATCTGCCATCAGGTGGGAGAAATTAGACCTGATCTGAGGCGCCTGATTGTTTCAATTAAGTTGCGTGAGATGGGTGCGGCTTGGGACTGACAAAAAACAGGAACTGACTTTCTTCTTAGTAGGTGCTAAGAAGCTGGAATAGTAGGCTACACACGCACACCATCAACACGCGCACGCGCACGCGCACACGCACACGCACAGACAGACAGACACATGTAACAACACAAATCTTATGCATATTGCTAGAAAATGTTCTAAGGTATCTATCATATCATCGGTAGATCAGATTTACAAGACGCAGCTCTTCCTCTCAAGAGGTGACAATGCCTCTAAAAAAAACTCAGTATCACTATAAAAACTGCGTGGACGGGGCTGAAGGCGGTCGAAAGAAGAGGGAATGAATATGAGAGCCTCGGACTCCAGGTAGAATACCTAATGGAAGCTTCCCTAATTGAAACGCTCTTGATGTCTCTCCCTGTGAAGCTGGTCGCTGTTGAAGTCTTCTTCTCTTCTGACGGTTTATTCTTTTCAGGCAGAAACAAAAACAAGAAACAAAAGAGAAAGACTGGAAGCCTACAGAAATTGAACTTTCAAAGTAGTGTCGAGATGACTGAAAATTTTGCGTTAAAAGGCTGGATGTCATTAGCAAAGGCACACTGAGGAGCTGCATAGACGACCAGCTGAGTAATGAAGGAATGACAGCACCGGATAACTCTTGCATTAGACAGACGGACAGAAAAGGAGTGACAGTGTATAGCTTGATGGGTGTTGCAAGACCGCCTTAAATATATCGCAGTTTCCTTTGTGTGTGCTACATACCCGCCTTACTGATATCACAGTTTCTTTCATGAACAGAATCGAAGAACAAATGCTGCTAGATTTTCTGACGAAGACTTGAATGTGGTGCGTGTGGAAAGATCTGATCACAGCCCGTTGTATTGACCCTCATTGCCAAATAAAGTTCAGTAATAGGGCATCATTATTAACAAAAGTTTCTCTTTGTCGTCTACTGTATTCTATCAGGTGAATGATGTAACAACTAGCATTAAACGAGACTCACTTGGCTATTACAAAAACTGAATGAGCAAAGTTGTATGCAAGCCCCTAGTTTCTGAAGACAATTTCTGTAGAACCTTATGAGGAAGGAATGTGTTTATTTTCTCTCTACCCTCCTTGCCTGCCCTCAAGAATTTGCTAATCGAGTCTAATAAACACACATACCCTGACCGAAATAATGTGGGGACTTCTCTACACCTCTGCATACTAAGTTTTAATGTAATACGATCTTCAGAGTCAGATGGGTGAAATCAATCAAATATCAACCACTGATTACTGGATTTCTTGTCACAAAAGACTGGCTAAACGTTAAAGTACACCTTCTTGTACACTGAATTTCTTTTCTTCTGAGACCAGGTATATCAAAATCGTACGGTTATTTATTGATACAAAACACACACACACACACACACACACACACACACACACACACAGGACAAACTTAATTATCTCAAAAGTGTTTCTGTTCCGACTACGATGACTCACATTAAGATTTTGCATTCAGGAACTGTGTAGAAAATGTGGCAGTGGATAAAGGTGATAGGGGTGCTCACCATCAACTCACTTGATGTAGTGCTGCTCTCGGGTGTCTGCCCTTTCCTCTCCTCCATCCTTCGTTCCATCCATCCTCTTCTGTCTTTCTTTCCTTCATTCTTTCCTCTTTCTTCTGCCTGCGGGTGATTTACACTCCCTCTTGTGTCTTTCTTTCCTTCATTCTTTCCTCTTCCTTCTGCCTGTGGGTAACTCTACACTGAGTGACAAGCCAAATGGTTTCCTGTACACCAGGAAACCATTTACTACGCTGGGTGGTAACCACATAACCAAAATTTGGCTCCTGGTGGTTTATTGGGTAATAAAGGTGCTCCAATCGGATGGAGCCGGTGAAGGTTTATATCCAAGGGGTAGTTGGGGTTTATTGCTCACGTAATGCCACTCAGGGATGAGTGAGGCTGGTCACTCATCTTAAATGACAGGACCAACTTTTCTAGCCCCGGGCTCCTACGCTTCTCATGGGGCAACGTAGGATTAGATGATGGATGGATGGATGGATGGATAAAGGTGACCTTGTATTACATTAACCATTATTTGTTCCACTTCTCTCCTCAAAGCTGATATCTGGCCGGTGAAACACTGAAATCTGCTTCTAGTCAGGTAAAGGGGAACAGCTCAGAATCGTGTGTTTAGTTACAGAGATACGGAAAACGATGCACAGCCCAAACTTTAACCTCAATGATCTCAACACTCGCATCTGGTTGAGTCTCATTCTTAATAAGAGATATTTTGCATTCAGACCCCGCAAACTGCATTCAGACTTTGCAGTGTTACATAGCCTATGATTTCATCATCCTTTGTGTAATTTTAACGCACAGTTTGCTGCATGTTTGATCACGAGCGTGTTCTGCCTCAGTCCCCCCCTTCTACCGTTATAGTAGAGTAAGTCGTCCTTTCTGTTGTTCAGAGCGGGATTGTCAACTCTTTGTCCCCATGGCTTCATTTGCGCGTCCTTCTTACAAGTTGTATCAAGCTCTGCCGGCCCCTATATAATGAGCTCAGTCTCTACATTAATCGTCACTTAGATCTGCTCCTCATTTTGTTCACATCTCTGTCCTCCCCTGTACAGTTATTATTGAGTGCTCAGGAAGTCTCCAACCATCTAGCAGCTGTGTAATTTGAGTATAAGTGTTGTTGCATTTTTTCTTGTACTGTGTAGCATAGGGTTAATTCTTAGGCCTAGTAAGGTTTTTTTGTAATTTGTGTAAGGGTTCTTTGTCAGTCATCATTAATAATATTTTGTATCTGTAATAATTTATCTTGCATTAACTGAGCATTACCCAGTGTATTTTCATTTTATCAGGGCTGACTTAGGTAAATTTACTCTTGCTAATTTCATGTTAATAGAGGCTATTGCAGTTAACCATATATTTAACCTGTTTTTGCCATTACATTATCCTTATGAGTCCTGAATGTTTTGTTGTTAATTTGAGCATTAAACTTAACTTGTAATTTTACCTAACTCTTTTCTTTTGAACCTGGAACTTTACTGGACAGTAGTGATTTTTAGTATTCTCAATTAAAGTGTACATTATTTTTCTCTGTTCCGTAACAGCAGTCAGACTTTGCATCCAGACTGCTTCCAGGCTTTGCATTTAGACATCGGACAGATTTACACAGACTGCATACAGACTTCACATTCAAACTTCGCACCGGATTTTCCACACAGACTTTGGATAGACTTTACACGCACTTTGCACATAGACTTTGCGGTTAACCTGGTTGCATTCAGACTGTCAGAAAGTGCAGAAAATGTGGCAGAAATCTGGATAACGATGACCTCATTTTATATTGATCATGCATTGTTCTCAGCTGTTATTCTGTTCAAAGCTGGTAACTGGCTGGGTAAAAACAAAATTCTACCACTGCAAATGGAAAACAGCTCACGTTAGTATCACCAGCCATCCCACGATAAGAGATCAGGGGGCGAATTCATACACTGTCTTGACCTTCAGTTGTGTATAAGATCGCTTGTTTAAACATTTACTTAAACACTTACCAAACACATCACAAACAATACGGAGTGAATGGTACCGTGAGAAGTACAACTAGACAAAAAATATTCAAGATAATACTAAAACTACAATGAAGACTTGTTTATCGGAGGAAAAATGATTCAAGATCCCTTATCAATATGGCATGTGACTTCCGACCTCCCGCCTTATCAGCTCGTAAGTCAGAGGCGGGTATCAGGCCAGGTCACATCCCACGCCACGCTTCTGAAGCAAGTGACCCGCTGTTGATAGCACAGGTGGGCTCGTTCAATAAAGCTATATCAGACGAATATGGGTCAATGAGATAGAAAGTACTAATGACTATCAAGGATACACTGAACCCATGCAGTCTCTCTCTCTCTCTCTCTCTCTCTATCTATCTATCTCTCTCTCTCTCTCTCTCTCTCTCCAATAATAATAAAAATAATAATAGTAATAATAATAATAATAATAATAAATAATAATAATTATCTATCTATATATCTATAGCCCGAAGCCCTAATCCCGCAAAGGGTGGCCGCAGGCAAAACGCCTCCAAGTCGTTCTGTCACCCACCATTTGACTACCCTTCCCCCAACTCACCCCCCCTCCCTCATATACCTCTGAACTCCATCCCTCCACCTCACCTACATACACCCTCT
The DNA here is from genome assembly GCF_032717465.1 of Coenobita brevimanus. Lineage (NCBI taxonomy): Eukaryota > Metazoa > Arthropoda > Malacostraca > Decapoda > Coenobitidae > Coenobita > Coenobita brevimanus. The sequence goes on from NC_136977.1 coordinate 22,500,616, forward strand.
TAGTCAGTCTTTCATTCTCCATTCTCTCCATATGTCCAAACCACCTCAATGTATTTCTCCTAATCTTCTCAACCACATCCACATCCACCCCACAACATTCCTTCACTTCTTCATTCGTCAACCTGTCCCTCCATGTCACTCCACACGCTCCTCTCAAGTAACTCATTTCCACTGCTCTCACTCTCGAATTGTTCCCCTTTTGCAAGGCCCACGCCTCGCTTCCATACGTCAGGGTAGGGATCACAATACTATCATGCAGTGACTTCTTAACTTCCATATTCACCTCCCTATTTCTCATCACTGATTTCAGTGAACCAACAACCTTCCTTCCCTGCTGTACCCTTTCACGCACTTCATCTCCCAAAGTTCCATCCTTACTCATCACACTACCCAAGTACTTGAATGCACTCACACTCTCCATATCCTCACCATCCGACCTCACTGTACATTCTGTGACTTCATTCCTCTCAAACACCACAACGTTACTTTTGTTTACATTAACTTTCAGCTTCCTCCTCCTACACACTGTCCCAAATTCATTCACCAAACCTTGCAACTCCCATTCATCTTCACTCAACAATACTGTATCATCAGCAAACAGCAACACCGGAATCTTCCAAATCTCACCCTCATTCATTAGAGCCACCCCCACATCCACTGCCCTACCCTGCACCTCCTTTACAACCCCATCCATGTACATATTAAACAGTCATGGAGACATCACACAACCCTGTTTCAGTCCCACGTTGAGATAAAATAATTCACTCAGCTCACCATCCACTCGCATCGTAGCCCTAGTTCTTTCGTACATACTCTTCACAGCATTCAACAATTTGCCATCCACTCCATATATTCTTAATACCTTCCACATACCTAGCCTATCTATTCTGTCATAAGCTTTCCCCAAGTCCATGAAGGCAGCATACACTTTCTTTCCCTTCTCTAGATACTTCTCCACTAAACATTTTAGAACAAATATCTGATCTACACACCCTTTTCCCTTCCTAAATCCCCCTTGTTCTTTTCCGACTAGCTCCTCTGTCATATGCCTAACCTTATCAATGAGTACTCTGCCATATATTTTACCAGTCACACTAACAAGGCAAATACCCCTATGGTTACCACATACTTCTCTCTCCCCATTTCCTTTATATAAGGGAACAATTATACCCGATTTTCAGTCCTCTGGAACCCTTTGTCACGAGTTGGCGCGATTCTCTATTTAAATAAACTCGTGACATTGAACTTTGGCGGGAAACCGCGAATTCTAGTGGAATCCCAGTAAGTGTCATTTAGTCAACCGCCACGTATTCACCCGATCGGGAGTGTTTTCAGAATATTTTTCACTGTTTCATAAGTGATAGTCCTTGCGCGTGACATTAGCGTTTCCGTTGAGTGATTTATTAAGGGCGTGTTTCGCTCACTTTCTTTGTGTTAGCCGTTAGCAAGTGCGGCCCGCACTCGCCTCTCTCTCACAGTTTGAGTTCGGTTAGGATTGAAGCGCAGTGAGACCAGGTCGTTCTTCAGTGAGTTCCTGAAGTCTCTACCCAGTGTGATCCAGCGTAGAGGTTTAGCATGTGTGCAGCGTCCTTCCTCAGCAGCGACGCCTCGTTCATCCCGCCTAGCCCCTTTTCTGACCAGTATTTCTTTTCATATTTTTCTAGGCTTAAGAGTTTAGCTTTTGAGTGAGCGAGTGAGTGTGTTCTCCTTATTTTTGAATTCATTTTGAAACATGTAATGTAAATTTGTTTCACTGTAATTAATAAATTCACAGTTCTTTTTCTTGAGCTTAATGTAATGTAAACTTGTGTTTTATTTCTCCACAGTAAGCTTATTCTAGTTGCAGCTCCTAGTTTGCATTAATGCTTTGCATTATTCATAACTGGTACTTAGGCCAGTCCTTTTTATTAGCTTAAATCCATTGTGCAACTTGGAGTTAATGCACCAGCAAGAACCTGCTTATCATTCTTAGCATTAGATACTGATTGTCAGGAGTGGAGTCACTTTCTCCAGAGGCTAATAGTACCAATAAACAGCACGTGTGAGTAATTAGTCTCTGCTGTGTACTGTTGAGAAAGTTTATAAATTCTCGTCCTTAGAGAATCGGCGAAGTAAACCGGCATAAAGTATCAATCATTGCTTGATTTTCACAAGTCAATTCATTGTCCTGTTCTCAAGTAACATTTTAAAGTATAAAGTATTATTGAATATTATTCTTTAATATTGCATAATCACAAAAACCCCGTGACCCTTCCCTCTTCCCAAGCCAATCTACACAACTTCCATATCCATTCCTCAACAATCTCACCTCCATACCTCAGCATATCACCACACACACCATATCATCATATCATATCATCATATCATATCATATCATATCATCATATCATATCATCATATATCATATCATCATATCATATCATATCATCATATCATATCATCATATCATATCATATCATCATATCATCATATCATATCATATCATCAACTCATCATATATCATCTCATCATATCATATCATATCATCATATCATATCATATCATATCATATCATCATATCATATCATCATATCATATATCATCATATCATATCATATCATCATATATCATATCATATCATATCATATCATCATATCATATCATATATCATATCATCATATCATACCATCATATCATATCATCATATCATATCAAATCATATCATCATATCATATCATATCATATCATCATATCATATCATATCATATCATATCATATCATCATATCATATCTCATCATATCATATCATACCATCATATCATCTCATCATATCATCTCATCATCTCATCATATCATCTCATCATATCATCTCATCATATCATATCATCATATCATATCATATCATCATATCATATCATATATCATATCATCATATCATATCATCATATCATATCATATCATATATCATATCATATCATATATCATATCATATCATATCATCATATCATATCATATCATCATATCATATATCATATCATCATATCATATCATATCATATCATCATCCTATCATATCATCATCATATCATATCATCATCATATCATATCATCATCATATCATATCATCATCATATCATATCATCATCATATCATATCATCATCATCATCATCATATCAAATCATCATCATCATATCAAATCATCATCATCATCATATCATATCATATCATATCATCATATCATATCATCATCATCATCATCATCATCATATCATATCATCATCATATCATATCATATCATCATCATCATATATCATATCATCATCATCATATATCATATCATCATCATCATATCATATCATATCATCATCATATCATATCATATCATATCATCATCATCATATCATATCATATCATCATCATCATATCATCATATCATCATATCATATCATCATCATCATATCATCATATCATATCATCATATCATATCATCATCATATCATCATATATCATCATATCATATCATATATCATATCACATCATATCATATCATATCATCATATATCATATCATCATATATCATATATCATCATATCATATCATATCATCATATCATATATCATCATATCATATATATCATCATATCATATCATATCATCATATCATATCATATCATCATATCATATCATATCATCATATATCATATCATATATCATCATACCATCATATCATATGATATCAACATATCATATCATATCATATCATCATATATCATATATCATATCATCATATCATATCATATCATCATATCATATCATCATATCATATCATATCATATCACCATATCATACCATATCATATCATCATATATCATATCATATCATCATATCATATATCATATCATCATATCATATCATATCATATCATCATATCATATAATATCATATCATATCATATCATATATATCATATCATATCATATATATCATATCATATCATATATCATCATATATCATATCATATCATATCATCATATCATATCATATCATATCATCATATCATATCATAATATATATCATATCATATCATATCATCATATATCATATCATATCATATCATCATATCATATCATATCATCATATATCATATCATCATATCATATCATATCATCATATCATATCATCATATCATCATCATATCATATCATATCATCATCATCATATCATATCATATCATCATCATATCATATCATATCATCATCATCATATATCATATCATCATCATCATATCATATCATATCATCATCATCATATCATATCATATCATCATATATATCATCATCATCATCATATCATATCATCATCATCATCATCATCATATCATATCATATCATCATCATATCATATGATATCATCATATATCATATCATCATCATCATATATCATATCATATCATCATCATCATCATCATATCATCATCATCATCATCATATCATATCATCATCATATCATATCATATCATCATCATCATCATATCATATCATCATCATCATCATCATAACATATCATATCATCATCATATCATATCATATCATCATCATCATATATCATATCATCATCATCATATCATATCATATCATATCATCATCATCATATCATATCATCATCATCATATCATATCATAATTGTCATCATCATATCATATTATATCTTCATCATCATCATATCATATCATATCATCATCATCATCATATATCATATCATATCATCATCATCATCATATCATATCATATCATCATCATCATCATATCATATCATATCATATCATCATCATATCATATATCATCATCATCATCATATATCATATCATCATCATCATCATCATATCATATCATATCATCATCATATCATAATATCATCATCATATCATATCATATATCATCATCATATCATAATATCATCATCATATCATATCATCATCATCATATCATATCATATCATATATCATCATCATCATCATATCATATCATATCATATCATCATCATATCATATCATCTCATATCATATCATATCATATCATCTCATATCATCATCATCATATCATCATCATATCATCATCATATCATATCATATATCATATCATCATATCATATCATATATCATCATATCATATCATATCATAATATCATATAATATCATATCATCATATCATATATCATATCATCATATATCATCATATCATATCATATATATCATATCATATCATATATATCATTATATCATATCATATCATATCATCATATATCATATCATCATATATCATATCATATCATATCATCATATCATATCATATCATCATATCATATATCATATCATCATATCATATCATATCATATCATCATCATCATATCATATCATATCATCATCATCATATCATATCATATCATCATATCATATCATCATATCATCATCATCATATCATATCATATCATCATCATATATCATATCATCATCATCATATCATATCATATATCATCATCATCATCATATCATATATCATCATATCATATCATATCATCATCATCATCATATCATATCATCATCATCATCATCATCATCATATCATATCATATCATCATCATCATATCATATCATGTCATCATCATCATATATCAACATCATCATATCATATCATATCATATCATCATCATATCATATCATCATCATCATATCATATCATCATCATCATATCATATCATATCATCATCATATCATCATCATATCATATCATATCATCATCATATCATATCATATCATCATCATCATCATATCATATCATCATCATATCATATCATATATCATCATCATCATATATCATATCATCATCATCACATCATATCATATCATCATCATCATAGCATATCATCACCATATCATATCATCATCATCATATCATATCATCATCATCATCATCATCATCATCATATCATATTATATCATCATCATCATCATCATATCATATCATATCATATCATCATCATCATCATATCATATATCATCATCATCATATCATCATATCATATCATCATCATCATATCATATCATATCATCATCATCATCATATCATATCATATCATCATCATCATATATCATATCATCATCATCATATCATATCATCATCATCATATCATATCATCATCATCATATCATATCATATCATCATCATCATATCATATCATCATCATCATATCATATCATCATCATCATATCATATCATATCACATAACATCATCATCATCATATCATATCATATCATATCATATCATCATCATCATATCATCTCATCTCATCTCATATCATATCATATCATATCATCTCAGATCATCATCTTCATATCATCATCATATCATCATCATATCATATCATATATCATATCATCATATCATATCATATATCATATCATCATATCATATCATATCATAATATCATATATCATATCATCATATCATATCATATCATCATATCATATCATATCATCATATCATATATATATCATATCATATCATATATATCATATCATCATATCATATCATATATCATATCATATCATATCATATCATCATATCATATCATATCATATCATATATTATCATATATCATATCATATCATATCATATCATATCATCATATATCATATATCATATCATATCATCATATATCATATCATCATATATCATATCATCATATCATATCATCATATCATCATCATCATATCATCATCATCATATCATATCATATCATCATCATCATATCATATCAAATCATCATCATATCATATCATATCATCATATCATATCATATCATATCATCATCATCATCATATCATATCATATCATCATCATCATCATCATATCATATCATATCATCATCATCATCATATCATATCATATCATATCATCATCATATATCATATCATCATCATCATCATATCATATCATCATATCATATCATCATCATCATATCATATCATCATCATCATCATATCATATCATATCATATCATCATCATCATATCATATCATATCATCATCATCATCATCATCATATCATATCATATCATATCATATCATCATCATATCATATCATATCATCATCATCATATATCATATCATCATCATCATCATATCATATCATATCATCATCATCATATCATATCATCGTCATCATATCATATCATCATCATCATCATCATATCATATTATATCATCATCATCATATCATATCATATCATCATCATCATCATATCATATCATATCATCATCATATCATATCATCATCATATCATATCATCATCATATCATATCATATCATATATCATCATCATCATATCATAATATCATCATCATATCATATCATCATCATCATATCATATCATATCATATATCATCATCATCATCATCATATCATATCATATCATATCATCATCATATCATATCATATCATCTCATCTCATATCATATCATCTCATTTCATCATCATCATATCATCATCATATCATCAACATATCATATCATATATCATATCATCATATCATATCATATATCATATCATCATATCATATCATATATCATATCATCATATCATATCATATATCATCATATCATATCATATCTATCATATCATATCATATCATCATCATCATGATCATCATCATCATCCATCCATCCATCATCATCCATCCATCCATCATCATCCATCCATCCATCCATCATCCATCATCCATCCATCCATCCATCCATCCATCATCCATCCATCCATCATCATCATCATCATCATCATCCATACATCATCATCATCATCATCCATACATCATCATCATCATCATCCATACATCATCATCATCATCATCATCATAATAATAATAATAATAATAATAATAATAATAATAAACCATTTCTCCTCCTTGACGAATACTATGCACTGACTGCCCTCAACCCATGTCGTATTTCCAAATTATATTGAGTTCAACCCCAACACTTTTCTCCCCCCCCCCCCCAAATTCACGTCCGCACCATCTAATTCTTCCCGCGTCTCCTCCTTCCTTCAAACTTAGCGGGTAATTCCACAGACTTTAATCTTTCCCAGGTCACTCGCTCTTATTTAGTAAACAATATTCCTGACCTCACATGCTAACCTCGTAAATACCTCTTAAAATTTCCACAACCAAGCATTCTTCATGGAGAGTGAAGAAAATAAGCTTAACTAAGGGAAATGTAAAGACCAAAAACACGTTCACCTCTTTATTACCACCAAAATGACACAAACTAAAGAGACACAGAAAAAAGTAAAAAAAAATCCATATTGACTCAGGTGGAAGTCAAGTTCATGTATGACAAGCATCGAGAATAAATTTAAAGTACGGGAAGGAATTATTACTTCTTTATTCTCAAACGACGGCTGACGACTTATTGCATTCAGACACTGCACACTGAGCCAGACGATTTTATTCGCCACAGGAAATCCCTCCATCGTCCAAAGGCAGATATCGAATTAGTTTTTATAAATAACAGACAAAAGAATAATGAAGGACCACTTACAAAAATAAACTCGTAAGGAAAAGATGCAAGAGAGCTTAGAAATGAAAAAATGGCTCTTTAAATACTTAGAAAATTAAAAAATAAGCTTCTAATTAACGCCTAATATATGGGTGAATAAATTACAATAAATACTCTTGATAATAATATGTTTTCCACACATCCATTACAACTAAACAACAGGAAATATACAAAAGAGCTACAGATATCTTCATGGACGAATACAAGAAGATAAATAATACATTGACAAATGGCTTCAAAAACAAATCACACAGCCTATAATTTAAATAGAAGGAAATGTAGATGTACAGTATTTTGAAGGATAATTGGGGGAGTGAATGGAGGAGTCACGGAATATTCTTTAGAGAGCTCCTTATTCAAACCTGCTTACCTTCTGCGACTTCTACAGGAGATTCTTATCACCCTATGTAAAAAAGTAAAATTCGATAAGACGACGATGATAAACAATAATGATGATGATGATGATGATCATGATGATGATGATCATGATGATGATGATGATGATGATGGTAAAACAGAGAATCTACTGTAAAACTCATGTTACACGCCATGAGACAGAGGTAAACAGTCCATAACATCAACTTTCCGAACAAAATGACAACAAATGACGCATGACCAGGAGAGACGTAAATGAGACAACTGGAGCCCAAAGGAGAATGGCAAATCGGCGGGACGGACGGTGGGAATAGTTTGGGGTTAGTGAGAGGTAAGTAAGAGGTAAGTGCAGTGGATAAGAGGGTGGTCTAAATGAAAACAAACTGTATAATGAACATACTCGATAAGAATGACGCGGAGGGCAAACGAACTGATGATTTTTGAAGCAAGGGAGGGGAATAACTGAGGCCATGAAGCTCAAATTTGGTGGTAGGCTATGGAATGAGGGGAAATGGGTGAACGTTTCCATGGCAATATCAAAGTGAAGCAGAGAAAATGAATTACCTGAAAAAAAGAAACCAAAAACCTCAGATACATGGTAGAAAACACAGACGATAAGCAACAGAAACATAATCAACAGAGACAGTCATGGTAAATGGATGTAGAATCTACTATGACAGGAGATGAGTTATGGGCGAAGAGAGGTGAATATAATGGCAGGAATGGTGAGATGAGGCGCCCTAGGCAAAACTCTCTCTCTCTCTCACTCACTCACTCACTCACACACACACACACTCACACACACACACACACACACACACACACACACACACACACACACACACACACACACACACACACACACACACACACACACACACACACAAAATCCCCACCAAACAACCTCATTTCTGGCAAGGAACATCCATCATCACTTGTATGCAATCTCTCCCATTATGTAGATCAGCACCTATACGAAATCACCTCTATTTTCACGCATCACGAACTCTGCATAAACGACCAGACAAGCCCTAATATATCCCTCAGTCTCGGCCCTCTCACATCCCTTCACCTTCAGAAAACCACAATGCCAATGGACACTTCTACATAACCCTTACAGAACAAATAGCACTGCTAAATACCCACTCAGACCTAGACAGCCTCAAATAAATCATATCTTCTTATCTGTGCTACCACCGACGAGATATGTAAACCTTCATCTTACATAGTTGTAACTACACAGATCAAATCAATACAACCACTGCCTCATCACAAATCCTACCATAAAACATCCCCTACACACACACACACACACACACACACACACACACACACGCAGGGAGTCATCAGAGGCAGATGTCCGACATCGGCGCTCCATACCGAACCAACACGGCCAGTGGCATTACCTAAATTAGTATCTTTGTATGAGTCAAGCTCTGTACCAGGTTAGACTAAATAATTTTTCATTATTAAAAGGAAAAAAATAATAAATTTAAACAAGACTTGTTCAAACAGAAAAAAGAATCACAAGGAAAAAATGCACTGAGTCAGCTGGGTTTGTTTAGACTACAGCAACACGGGGAAAGTGTACATACTCTGTAAGTACATACTCTGTTCTTTTAGTATTGCAAAATGGATACATACTTCAGTAAAACAAATTTGGAAAAGAAAAGGGATAAAAGTAAAAAGCAAAATGATGATTTCTACCAAGAACTGGTTGAAGTGGAGACTCACAATAGACTGGTTGAACGTGTACACAAACTAGAAATGGCTTTCAAAAATGAAATTGATGAAATCAAGAAGCAAATGCACTTGCAAAAGGAAGAGATAGAAAAACTAGGAAGGGAGGCCAATAAGAAAGACACATCAGTGAACTAACAGTGGAATTGAGTACGCTTAGGAAGAAAGTGAGTGGAATGGCAAGTACAGTAGTCAATCACAAGAGTGTTATGGAAGAGTTCAAAAATGAGACAGACAATTAGGCAACCAAGCAGTCTTATGGACCAGAGCAGTGATATTGAGGAGAAGATAACACAGGTGAATGAAGCTGTGCAAAGCTACAAAAATGATGTAGAAACCACGTATGCTGAAATGGTGAAAGTAAAGAAAGACTTAGAAACAAGGGTGGAGGAAAAAAGCATTAAAAAGGAAGTGAAAAGAATAATCCAGAACAATCCAAAGTTAGTCAGAGATTCAGTAGAGATAAACAAATCTATAGTAATCACTGGTATAGAAGAGGAAGAAGTGAAAAACAAGATCACAAGAGACAAAAAGGAGATGGCAAATGTAATGAGCTTACTGAAAGAAGTATCAGAGGAAATCTGTAGTAAAGACATAGAGGAACACAAAAGGTTAGGGAAATACGAGAAAAGCAAGACAAGACCTCTAAAGGTGACTTTCCAGAGTGTAAACACTGTGGAAGAGATACTAAAAATGCAAAGAATCTTATGGAAAAAGAGGAGTTCAAAAATGTATGGATAAAAAGATGCCTAACACAAGAGGAACTGGAATTACTGAAAGAGAAAAGGGAGGAAGCAAAAACAAAAAATGAGGGAAGATCAGAAGAGGAGAAGAAGAATTTTTTTTACAAAGTAATAGGATTGCAGGTACGAAAGTGGTACACAAACAGGATGGAAGAAAAAGGAGGAAGGTAGTAGAACCATGTCATGACAAGTATATAAACAAGATGATAAAGTTGATGTACTCAAATGTGGATGGAATGGTATCTAAATTACTAGAGATGAATGATTATGTCAGAGAAAATGAACCACAAATAATATGCCTAACTGAAACAAAATTAACACCAAGGGTATCCAATGACATACTAAACTTTGAGGAATACAATATATGGAGAAGAGACAGAAATTTAAAAAAAGGAGGAGGAATTATAATATTAACTAAGAAAAATCTAAAAGTCAAGGAAATAAAACTAGATATACCATCACAAGTAGAACTGATTGCAGTAGAGATCAACACATCTGAAGGTAAAGTAATTGTAGCCAATTTGTACATGCCACCCAGATCAAACACATGGGAAAGAGATTAATATGAGGACCTGGCAGAGAGTACAATTCAGAGTATAAGATCATTACTACATAAAATGGAAGAGAAATCGGAAAGAATTATACTAACTGGGGATTTCAATACAAATATAAATTGGAATACTCTAGATATATTTAGCCAAGAAAGCTGTTGGGACCAAAAGCTCCTGGATCTCGTACAAGAGTTTTTCCTAACGCAACATGTGAGGGAAACCACCAGAAAAAGAGGACTTGATGTACCTTCAGTGCTAGATCTAATATTTACTAGGAAAGAAAATGATATTGACAGTTTAATATATCACCCTCCACTCGGCAAAAGCGATCATGCAGTACTAAATTATAACTTCAGGATAGCATATGATATAGTAAACAGCAATGACAGTTACAAAAAGAGCCTAAACTATAAAAAGGAAAATTATCAAGACCTAATGAAGTATTTCTTAGATGTTGATTGGGAAAATGAGCTTAGAGGACAAGATTTAAATGCTGTATATAAAAAATTCTGTGAATTTTATGAAATAGGAGTCCAGGAGTACATCCCACAGCACAAAGAAGCAGATAAGAAAATACAGAAATGGTTCAATACAGAATGTAAAAAATCAAAAGAAAGAAGAGATTTGTTGTGGAATAGATACAGAAGACACAATAGTGAAAGGGCGTATAATAATTACAAACAGACAAGAAACGACTATACAAGAATAAGGAGGGAAGCCCAAAAACAGTTTGAGGAGGATATAATAAATAAAAGTAGTGATCAACCAAAGCTGTTTTACAGCTATATCAGAAGCAAAACTAAAGTAAAAGATATAATACAATCCATTATGGACGAGGGAATCACATATACACAAGAGAAAGATATTTGTGAAGCACTAAATAATAATTTCCAATTAGTTTTTACAGAAGAAAAAAATTTTGAGAGGGACGATGTGGAACACGCATGTCCACACATACTACCAGATATACAAATAGTAGAAAAAGTAATACAGGAGGAGTTAAGTAGATTAGACAGAGGAAAAACAAGTGGTCCTGATGAAATTTCATGTTGGGTATTACGAGAATGTGCAAAGGAGTTAAGTAAACCATTATTTTTAATTTTCAAGAAATTCTTGAGTCAAGGCAAACTACCTGATATTTGGAAAAAAGCAAATATTGTCCCCTTATTCAAGAAAGGAAATAGACAGTATCTACGCAACTACCGACCAGTATCACTGACCAGTGTTGTAAGCAAGGTATTAGAAAAGCTTATAAGAAAAGCTTGGGTAAATCATCTAGAAGAACACAGTATGATAACAGAAAGACAGTTTGGTTTCAGAAAAGGAAAATCATGTGTTACTAATCTGTTGAGCTACTATGACAGAGTAACAAACACAATACAGGAAAGGGAAGGATGGGTGGACAGTATCAATTTAGATTTCAAGAAAGCTTTTGACACAGTACCACACCAAAGACTTTTATGGAAACTGTACCATCAAGGAGGAATTCGAGGCAAACTGTTTTGTTGGATGCAAGACTTTCTCATAAAAAGAGAAATGAGGACAGTACTAAGAGGAAACTACTCATCATGGAAAGGAGTGACTAGTGGAGTACCACAGGGTTCAGTGCTGGCACCAATGATGTTTTTAGTGTATATGATATAAACAGTAACACTGGAAATGAGAGCTATATGAATATGTTTGCAGATGATGCAAAAATACAAAGGAGAATTACTAACACAGACTCTTGTAAAGAGCTACAAGAAGAATTAAATAAACTTCATGAATGGAGTAGTACATGGCAAATGGAATTCAATGTGGACAAGTGTCATGTAATCAAGTTTGGTAAAAGTGGAAAAAGACCTGATTGGGATTATAAGTTAGGAAATAAAACCCTATTCACGTCAGAAAGAGAGAAAGACCTAGGTGTGATTATCAATAACAGACTATCTCCGGCTGACCACATCAGCGAGAAGGTACAGAACATGTATACACTGCTTGCAAATATGAGAATAGCATTCACATACATAAATGAAGACATGCTAAGAAGGATAATAACATCATTCATTAGACCAACCCTGGAATATGCATCAGTAGTCTGGAGTCCTCATCTCAAAAAGCATATAGACAAGATTGAAAAAGTTCAAAGGGCCGCTACAAGATGGATACCAAGCTTAAGGGACCTAAGCTACGAAGAAAGGCTAAATAAACTGAATCTACCAACACTACAGGAGAGAAGGAAAAGAGGTGACATGATAATGCTATATAAGTGCATATCAGGGAAGGAGAAAATAGACATAAATGATTACTTAACATATGGAGAAGCATCAGCAAGAGGACACTGCAAAAAAATGCATAAGAAGAGAGGTGATAAGGACGTAAGGAAATTCAGTTTCCCAAACAGAGCAATTGATCAATGGAATGCACTACCGAATGAAATAGTGTGTGCCAAAACAATTCACAAATTTAAGGATATGTACGATAAATATGGTTTAAGACACGGGACAGTACGAGCTTTGACTCATTCCTGTAAAGATACAATTAGGTAAGAACAATTAGGTAAGAACACACACACACACACACACACACACACACACACACAAAACCATCTACACAACTGCCTCTACATAAATCCTACCATTATATAAATCCCCACTTAACCCTATACACAACTTCTGCTATCTCCAGTGCTACATATGAGTAACCAACGCTTCACAAATTAATCCTTCATCGCAACAGTCACTTCACAACTTTTTATTTTGCAGAGAAACCTTAAGCAGTCAGAGTTATGGGAGGCCTATTATAGCGAGATGGCTGAACACCCACAACCACAACCACCTTCTTTATATAACCCAGGAACTACAACACCCAAGGCACAAATCTGGAAGTGTTAACAATATGGCACATAGATCATGACTAGAGGTACTATTGACGTAGTTATCTATACTCCTTTTACTCTAACCTGGCCTAAAATTCCCATCCGCCCATGTTGAAGGCTGAGATATAAAAATAGATTAACTCTAGAATATGATGGCTAATCAGGAAGAAGTGCTGAGAAAATGATCTAGAGTCGTAGTATTGTCTTAATTCTACCACATCGCTACATGATATAAACAGCAAATGGACGAAAATCTGGGCCAGGTTAAGGTGAAAAGATTGCACACACACACACACACACACACACACACACACACACACACACACACACACACACAGATAGACTTAAGGCCAACGCAAACCCTTAGCTTACATAACTGGGCAAACCATTTTCTTGTATAGGAACATTCTTCACATCACAAATATATTCTAAATATTCTAATTATAAATCAATAGCATAAAATTACATGTTAAAGGAAAACAGTTACACGTGGGACCAAATTCTCGTCAGCTGGAGGTTTTCTAGCATCAAATCCTTTACTATTTATTTAATATTTTAAGTATTATTATTCTCGTGTACGGTGTATTTATTAGGTTTACATTAACACTAACTGCATAAATGGAAGAAAATAATGACGTATAAGATAAAAAATACTTAAGACTTTCCAGGGAGCCTCCAAACAGAGGAGAATACGGGTGGCACTGTAACCTATGACACCTGTGAATTTATTAGGATTATTCTCACCCTAATTGCAATGAAAATATACTTAATGCAGGAGCAATACTCTTCTAACTCATATGTCAGGTTACCATGAAATATAATCTATATTCTGCAAAAGCATTTACAAAAAGAAACAAATATCACTCAAGCCAGCAGGGGAAATATACACGCTCAGCTGCAGTCAATGGTTCGTTTACACTGCCTCGAAATGATGTCAAAACCTATTGAGATCTTGGATTAACTAACAATACTTAAGTTGGGATGGACGGGTTGTAATCTCTCCATTATATCGGGATTTCAGATGTGTAAAGGGATTATTGACCGCAGCCCTAAGTTAAGCGAAGCAAACAGGCCACATTAGCTGACCTCCTGTTTGGTCCTCCTTTATTTTATTCTTACTTTACTCTGGCTAACGCCAGACATGATTTTGCTCTGATTGATAAAGTTGTTTCGTAATAATGGGATTAGATTATTTTTGTCGCCCTTAAAGAGACAGGGCCTTCCAAATCTAAACAAAATCGCGTTGTAACTGGCGGAAAGAAAAGATGAAACATTTTTTTTTTTAATAATCTATGCAGTATGATGAAAGTAAGCCTCCAATTTCTGAGTCATTTGTGAAGTCTGTGATGGGAGTCAAATGTCTGACCACTACCTACAAATGCACTCTGTAAAGTGGCATCAGACTACCCACAACTAATATCCGCAACATGCACAACGACCGGTACAAATGGAGGACTTCATAAATCTACCTTATATCTCAGTTTTGAGATTACGGCCATTCATTTCAGATATATAACACAATATTCTTAGAAACATAAGCACCATGACACTGAGAAGGAAAGTCGCGTTCATAATAAAAAATACACATCTATCCGTTTTGTCTAATGTAGGTTCATTGTCCGCTGTTTCCCTTCCTGCCTGGTGCAGTGATGATCAGTGCACCAGGCAGTGAGTGAAATTGTTCCGTATCTCACCAGCAGTGGACACTACAATTGATAACACGAGCAGATATGTATCCCTACTTATGAACGCGGCTGTATACATGATGTCTATTTCTGTATTCTAACTCATTAAATTAGTGGGAAACAGGCTAATGACGGTGATGTTGATGATGATAAGAATAATGTATGGACCAGTATCACAGTTGAGAAATGTACATTATCAGGTACTGTCCTCCTACTTCACTGTCTTTGTCATAACCAGTACATCAGAGTCTTGATAATTTCTCTCCACCTAACCACTATGTGATAAAACACGGTTCGAATCTGCTTGTGCGAGTGTGTTTGTGTGCGTGTGTAGTATGTAACGGGGTGTCAAGTGACGAGCGTTTGTTGTTGCTGCTGCTGCCATGGGATGTCCAGGTCACAGTTGATGAACAGCTTAACAGGGTCAGTGTGTGAGTCTGACGGGGACGCAGAAAACGTGTCTAGGTCGTTTAGCGGTGTGGCCTCCCCGGTCTCGCACAGCAGAGTGAACAGGTCCGTGTCCTGGGACATCTGCTGCTGCTGCTGCTGCAGCGGCTGCGCTTTGCTGGGGACGCCATCTGCATCGACGAGGGTGACTTCTGGTTGCTGGGGCTCGTGTTCCTCACCAAAGATGCTGGAGAGGACCCAGGCGCAGGTGTCTTGGGGAGCGTTACCGTCCAGCATGTCCTGAAGGGACCTGATATAGGCTGAGGCCAGCCTCAGAGTGGCGATTTTAGTCATGTCGGTGGCCGGCAGGCGTCGGCACACCCACCAGGGCAGCACGCCACGCAGGCTCTCGAAGGCATTGTTGATCTGCCGCACACGGCATCTCTCGCGGGCGTTGGCAGTCTTCCTGCGGTACCTTGACAGCGGGGGTGTACGCGGCTTATGATCCAGGGGATCCTGCAGGCTCCACTCAGGGTCACACAAGTAGCGCGACTTCAGTGACCTGGGTCTCAGTTGGTACTTGACCGCACACACCCTTGGCCGCCTACAGCCTACGCCCACCCGACCCTGAACTTGATATTTGCTGTCCTGGTTATCCCTGTCTTGGTGTTTGCTGTCGTGAAGATAGCTCTGGTGATGCTTGCCTTCGTGGTGGTCTCTTTCGTGGTGTGTGGTGCCGTGGTGTTTGCTGTCGTAATGGTCGCTCTTCCTGTCACCATAAGTCGATCCACAGGTGTCACTTCGGTTGTTGTTACTGTCCACTGCATCACCAGCCAGCAAGGTGGTTGTACCTCCGTCTAGGCACTCCATCCGTGGCCTCTTTGACGGAATCATTGTTACGTTGCTGCTCCTTCACCGGTCTCCTTATCGGTATATCAGTACTGGTATCTCACTATCTTAAAACTCTACTGGTGTTTCACTTGTCTTTAAATTCAACTAGTATCTCACAGTCTTTAAACGCAGTTGCTATCTGTACCTTTAAAATAAACAACACTTTAGTTTATGGAGAAATTTATTCTTTTTCTGCACATTCTATTCTTTTAAAGAAATCTGCGTTCCTCATAAGGTCATGATGGAGAAAATACGTGCTTCACATCCAAGTGGCTACCCCATCCCCTTGCACCGCATTAATTTGATAAAGGGGATGATAAGGTGCAGAAAACTTTAATGGCCATGTGGCAAAGAGTTCAGAAGTAATTGCTGGATGCACTAAGTAAATATCACATGCGCTCAGAGTCGACAGAGAAATATAAAATGTGCTTAGCCACATGCGCTGTTGTGAGTCTAAAATTCGGTACTAAATCAGCACTATATGAGTAAGTGTAGAATTCAACGTTAGATGCGCTCAAATTCAGAGGTATATACCCGACATAAGCACCAACAGTTCAAAAATTTATCCAACAGCAGACGGGGTTAAAGCAGTGTCCAAGTGTGATAAGGTCGGATGGGGAAGGAGGAGAGCGAGCATCCTCGCTCTACCAGCTCTTCCACCACACTGACCGCCCACACCTGACACCACCAGCTTCCCATCTCACCTCTCCACCCTTCCCTCTCTCCAGTGTGCCACTTCTTTACCTCTTCCCTGATGAGCTGTTTCTCCCGGTGCTTAAACGTTCCACTTATGCACTCTGCTTGATAATCTTCCAGCATTTGTGGGGTCATTTACTCTCTCTTCAATTTTTCGATCTTGTATCGTTTTTGTTGCAGCAGTTGCATTGTTACACGGTCGTAATCTCGTGAGCTTGCCTGGGAAATTCAATATCTCTTCCTTCCCAGTTTGATTCTAAATATGGCAAAGTAATCGAGATAGTTTCTTAACTTCTAGACCTCGGGAGAACTCTCAGTGGCGAGTAGCATGACCTAGCATGGCCCAACCCACCTACAGCAATCAATCTCTTTTCATATGTTTTTATGGGTTAATTCTCTCTCGTCTGTCAGTTTTGCAAGCACTGTCATTTTATCAAGATACAAGTAATTACAAAAGATAATTCAAATGCAATATTAAAGTTAAATTAATCATGTGGTACTTGCAGGCCGCCCATGCCCGACGCTACATCCTGAAAGGAGTGAAACTCCATGGGCGTCTGCCTTTCCTCTGCAACGATCCACTTTATCTAACAGCACACCACACTCCCCCACATACTCAAATATTCGTGTAATCGCCTCTGTATACTGGAAGCGAATCATATAGAGTCAAAGGCAAAACACTGCATCTATTTCACATTTCAGGCATATCCATCAGCGTCCAAGATGACATTATTAAAAAGTATCATCTATGGACAGAGAAACATACCATGCCTTTCTCAGCTCAGGAATATTAGCCAGCCGAGGAAAGCTAGATGTAAAACTGAAATATTTGGCCAATCTTCATCCTTGACTATATCGCAAATTTTCCTAACACTTTCCCTCCCTCTCTCAACACTTATCGCGACGAGCAGGTGCCATTCGTGAGCCAGGTGTGACTCATGAAAAGCATCTCTGTGCCAAAGGTTGTTCTGGTTAAAGAGTAAAGTATAAGAGTAAAGTATATGGCCACCTCTGCCGAGGAAAATTGATGATGATGGTGATGATGATGATGATGATGATGATGATGACGATGACGACGACGATGATGAAGACGCTGACAATGACGATGGTGATATAAGTAATATAATTACGACTAAATACGGTAAATACAAAAATTCCCCTTTCCGCAGACCAGTTTTAGAGCGGATGCAGCCACGTCGCTTGCGGTGAGAATATGATGCACAAATCTAATGAATAAAATTGACTCTCATTTCAGTTTACGACCCGCCCAAGGTTTCTGAAATAATCAAGACAAAAACGGGTATTTACGTATACTTGGTTAATCATGCGGTTAATTTTCTCATCGCGGCACGAGACTGTTCAGGCTTTATCAACCTTTATGGCTTAACACAGCACAGTAATGTTTTCTACTGAAGTTTTTCTTGCTACCTAAAAACTGTTCTATTTAATTTGGGAGAGACTGCTTTGTTCTGTAGGGTAGCCTAATAAGTAAACTCGACTAATCATGTACTTAATTTTGTCTGTCGGATGAATCAGAAAAATTTAGGTTATTTTTAAAGGTTTATTCTTGCTACCACCAGACGATATTTAAAGATATTTTGAGATTTTTCGAACAGAAGGGATTCGATCTAGCCTTAAATCAACCCCTTTATTACTTGAGGTCTTTCCTACGTTAAATTAATCTGCCTAACGATAAGGAGCCGGAAAATACGTCATCGCATTGAAGGGATGAGGCGCATCAACACCATGACGTATTTCTATAATTGATTCTTTCATCTACCAGACGATTTTATATTCATTTTATTTATTTACTGTGGTAGAGCCCCTAGTGGTAAAAGCGCTAATGAATGCTGTATAAAACCTCTCCATCTCGAAACGTATATCCAAAAATAAATCAATAAATCGTCAGGAGATGGCAAAAATGTACCGATAATTGAAAACGACGTACTCGGGTTGATTTTTTTTTTGTTTTTTTATCCCGGCACGAGTTCTTCCAAGTCTGTTCATTTTTATTATTCACTTCTCTGAAAAATACTGAGTCTTATAAAATGTATTCTCTCTACTGTCAGACGATTTTATACATCTTGGTTAATATTAATCTGACGTGAAGGGGTTAATAAGGGCCCTATCTAACCCCCTACCAATTCGGAAAATCTGTTCCAAGCTGCATAAATCCGTCTGAGATTGCAATATATAAATAATGAATGCAGCCACGTATTGCAGCGCTTAACACTTATCTTCTGTTGATTTATTCTTGCTACCTCGAGACTCTGTTTAGGAGAGATTTCTCGAACTGAAGGCGAGAGAGAGAGAGAGAGAGAGAGAGAGAGAGAGAGAGAGAGAGAGAGAGAGAGAGAGAACATAAGAATATAAGAACATAAGAAGAGAGGATAACTGCAGTAGGCCGGTTGGCCCATGCTAGGCAGCTCCTAGAAGAGTAACTGAACTACTAGAATGAGATAAGGACATCAAAGAAGAAGGCTCTCCCCCGCCCTCCAAACCCTCCAGCCGAAGCCGGCAGGAAAAAGTCAGAAAGAACACCACACCTTATAGAAAAACTGGCGTGGACATTTTACAGGAAAGTGTGAAAGGAGAATAGAGACTATCATAGTGTAACCTGAAAAGAAAAATTTTTTGAATTAGTATTGGTTATAAGATTTTCTTTATTCTATATCCACCCCTTATTTGTCATATGCTTATCTAGCCTATGCTTGAAACTCTCAATGGAAGAGGCAGCAACTACTTTACTAGGTAGCTTATTCCATTCGTCTACTACTCTATTACCAAACCAATTTCTACCGATTTCCTTACTGAAACGGAATTTTTCTAGTTTGAAACCATTATTTCTAGTTCTATCCTGTATGCTCACTTTAAGTACCTTGCTAATATCTCTCTTATTTATACCATTCATCCACTTAAACACCTCAATTAAGAGGGGGGGAGAGAGAGGGGGGAGAGAGAGGGGCGGGAGAGAGAGGGGCGGGAGAGAGAGGGGGGGAGAGAGAGAGAGGGGGTAGAGAGAGAGAGAGAGAGAGAGAGAGAGAGAGAGAGAGAGAGAGAGAGAGAGAGAGAGAGAATGTCACCGTATCTAAAGGGTTAAGACTTTCGATGATCGTTGACCCTAAGCATCGTTACAACCCCCCCTCTCTCTCTCTCTCTCTCTCTCTCTCTCTCTCTCTCTCTCTCTCTCTCCGCTTTTTCATTCTTTTCTCCAATTTTCTCTTTATTCTGTTTATTCTTTCTTCTCTATCTCCGTGTGTGTGTGTGTGTGTGTGTGTGTGTGTGTGTGTGTGTGTGTGTGTGTGTGTGTGTGTGTGTGTGTGTGTGTGTGTGTGTGTGTGTGTGTACATACGTGCGTGCGTGCGTGCGTGTCCTGTTTTCCCCTCCCTCTCCCCTCCCCCACCTCACTCTCGGCACAGCTGTCCTAAGGTTTCATTATTACCCCGTCCAGTAGGTGACTCACACTTCGGAATTTTCTATCTATCTATCTATCTATTGCCAGACGCCTCAATCCCGTTTGGGGTGGCCACAAACAAATCGCCTCCAAGTCGCCCTGTCCCCCGCCATCTCACTGCCCTGCTCCCAACTCACACCCCCCTCTCTCATATACCTCTCCACCCCATCCCTCCATCTCATCCTCGGCCTCCCCTCACTCTTCCACCCTCAACCTCACTCACATACACTCTCTTCGTAAGTCTTTCACCCTCCATCCTCTCCACATGGCCAAACCACCTCAGTGTGTTCCTCATAACGCTTCCTATCACATCCACATCAACACCACAACGCTCCTTTATATCCTCATTCGTCAGCCTCTCTCTCCATGTGACTCCACAGGCTCCTCTTAAATAACTCATTTCCACTGCTCTCACTCTTGACTTGTGTCCTTCCAACAACGTCCAAGCTTCACTTCCGTACGTTAGAGTTGGTATCACAATACTGTCATGTAGTAACTTTTTCACATCCATGCTCACTTCCCTGTTTCTTATCACTGCTTTCAAAGAACCAGCAACCTTTCTTCCCTGCTGTACTCTTTCAAGCACTTCACCCTCCAAACCTCCATCCTTACTCATCACACTACCCAAGTACTTAAACATACTCACATTATCCAATTCCTCACCATCCAACCTCGCTGTACATTCACTGACTTCACCTCTCTCAAAGACCATCACTTTACGCTTCCCTACATTCACCTTTAGATTCCGTTTCTTACACACTCTCTCAAATTCATCCACCAAGCCTTGCAGCTCCCCTTCGTCTTCACTCAACAACACGGTATCATCTGCAAACAACAGTACAGGGAGTTTCCAAACACTATCCTCTTTCACCAGGGCCACTTCAACATCCACTACCCTACCTTGTGTTAGCTAATACTGGACAACTTTACTCAGCCAAGGGAGGTGAAAGGATTACAAGCGATCTCAATAACCTCTTCTTCTGGGCATTATTCTGGCTGGCACAAGACGATTTTATTCAGCTCAACACTTCAGACTGAGAACCTCTTAAAATTCGGATCTAGTTAGCATTTTTTTCTTAACTTACGAAGGTCCTCCGTTAGGAAATGCCGTTACGGGAGTTTGATTCTAACCCTTTCATCATCAAACGTCTCTCCCAAGCTTTATAAAGTAGTGTGGTGGATTATAATGTAGTGTGGTGGATGTAATAAGAAGACAAACTAGAAAGTGCTCAGATAGTGCATACCTTCGCCAATGCCATTTCCATTAAAAATGATCCGGATCCGGATCTGGATCTGTCCCCAAATTAAATCAATTCTTTCTTGGTCCATGTAACTGAAATTCACTGAGAACTTTTGGAGATATTGTGAAGGATACTCCGGATCCGGATCCGGATCCGGTCCAAAATTTAATAATTTCTTCCTTGGCCCATGGCCCACCCTTCCACAAAATTTCATCAAAATCCGTTCATATCTTTTTGAGTAATCCTGCTAACAGACAAACAAACAGACAAACAAACAAACAGACAAACAAACAAACAGACAAACAAACCAACGAGGAGTAAAACTTATACTCCTTGGCTGACGTAACAATATGCATTACTGAAGGGGTTAGCACAGGAATCTCCGGTCTGTAGGGAACTGTTGTATACCATACTCGTCTCATTTTAACTTGGCCCAGATTTCCGTCCTTTCGCAGCTAATTTCACATAGGTCAGTGGAGGAAAGACAACACAACGGCTTAACGTTCTTTCCATGGCACTTCTTCCTGACTAGCATCATGCTATACGGTTAATCTATTGTTACAACTCGGCCTTCACGATGGGAAGAGGGCAATATTAAGCCAATATAGAGTAAAAAGAGGATAGGGAATATCACATTACTGACCAAATCGTAAGTTATAATCGGGATCAACACCATCACTGCTCGTATGTCTGTCTAAACTCCTAGTGATACTGTTTCCCCCTGTAATCTCTCACTGTTTCCTCCAATAATCCATCACTGTTTCCTCCTCTTATCTATCACTGTTTCCTCCTATAATCTACCACTGTTTCCTCCTATAATCTATCAACAAAATCGATAAGAAGCTCAACAAATATAATCATTCTCAATGGTACACACGCCACATCAACATTAAAGGTCCACTGCCAGTCAAGGTATTCGTAATGAGGCTTCAACAGCATTCAAAACTCCCGCCATCATTAACCACTGACACGTCTTAATGATATATCGCCATCTGATCCACCTGCTGCATTAATTAAACCTTTACCTGCCACAGACGCACCTGGTTATTTGATCAAGACTGACAAGAGACGATTCTGATCCTTGCATGGTCTCCTCAAAGCTGGATAAGTCAGTTACACGTTAGAGAAGTAAATAAAAGACTACCCGAGAGAGGGGCAACACTGCGACCAAATGCATGACACTTCCCAATGTTTATTTATTTATTTATTTATTTTTTATAAATAACAGAACGGAGGAAGGAAACACAAATGAGTAAAAAAAAAAAAAAAAAAAAAATCCTTACACCAGATTACTGGTGTCCTCTGTTCATGAAATATCTGTAACAATTAGACTTAAACAGTTGTGGGTTGAAATTTGGAGGGAAACAACTCTGGGGAAACGAGTTCCAGAGAGATGCAGTTCGGGGAATGAAAAAATTCTGATAGGCAGAAGTTCTGCAATATGACTGAGTGACATTCCAGTCATGGGCGCTACCAGATGCCCGTGTAGCACGAGGGAAGGCATGGAGAGGTGGCACCATGGACGCAACTTCGTCTGAGCATTTGCCAAAAAAATATCTGTAAAATAATGCAAGGGAGGCAACATTCCTTCTTACTTGCAGGAGGTAGTTTTTATGTAATGGCAGGGTTGTTAATGATTCTAACAGCTTTGTTCTGAATTTTGTCTAGTTGTCTTAATGCAACTTTCCCACAACCATTCCACAAGGGTGAGCAATATTCAAGCTGAGCGCGCACATGACTCTTATAAATTATAGCTAACTGCTCATCAGCGAAGAAGTTACGGACTCTGTACAATAATCCAAGTTTCTTTGAGGCGGTTTTAGCAAGTGATCTGACATGAGAGGTCCAGCTGAGGGCACTGTTAAGTGAGATGCCAAGAATTTCAATACTTTTGGAGATGGGAATTTTGGTAGCACTGAAGGTAATGTACGAATCTTGCAATATATGTCTATTAGTAAACTGTATATATTTAGTTTTACTAGCATTAAAAGAGACAAGGTTGTTTTGTCCCAATTCACTGATTGTAGATAGATCTTGATTTATGGAGATGGCTGTACTGAGTTGAGAGGTAGAGATATTAGACTTTGTAAATGGATGTCTGAGTGTGAATGAACTATGTAGTGTTGAGTCATCTGCATATGAGTGAATGGGATTGTGGGTGACAGATAAGAGATCATTAATATGAACCAGAAATAGGGTTGGCGCCAGAACTGATCCCTGCAGCACGCCGGCGTTAATTGAGTGGAAATTGGAATATACATCATCTACTTTTACTCTTATTTTCCTGTCACTAAGATATGAAGAAATCAAAGGAACAAAAGACGTTAGTCCATAGCAAGGGAGTTTGGACAGCAGGGAACGGTGCCATACTCTGTCGAAAGCTTTAGAGATATCAAGAGCTACTGCATGAGTTTCTCCAAAAAGATCAATTGATTGATGGATGGTATGAGTTTATTTTTTTTTAATGTGCAGTCAGATACTAAAGTTAATTCGCCTCCCCTGCCTTTCTCATTACTGGATTCACAGATGCTTACTGTATATGTGACGTAGTGGGTAAGGGTGAATATTATCAACCACAGACGAATGCTTAAGTGCACTTCAGTTCACTATGTCATATTCAAGCGTCAGTGTCCTCAGCGATGGAATAGACAAGAGAGGTGAACGGATTGTATTGTAAATATATCTGCAACTCACGAACAGAATCACAAAACAAACAGGCTAGAGGTCACGTTCGAAGCCAACTCTCTTATAAGGCCACTGCATATGCGTTCGAAGCCATACATAACACAAGCCTCTGACTGGATGGTTGTTTTACCGTCTTGGGATTCTACGCTCGTCTTTTCGCTTCTTCCTTCTCTCTCTCTCTCTCTCTCTCTCTCTCTCTCTCTCTCTCTCTCTCTCTCTCTTTACAGCTTCTGGGCCATTATGGACTCAATCGTAAATCTGAGAAAGGTGCTTCGAGATATCAGACTCAGGTGTATGCATAGTAACTTCCATGTCAATCGGCCCAGAAAGAAAGACGTGAGGCTGTAGTAACGAGCATTTGGAGAGATAAAAACAACAAAAACACGAGAGAGAGAGAGAGAGAGAGAGAGAGAGAGAGAGAGAGAGAGAGAGAGAGAGAGAGAGAGAGAGAGAGAGAGAGAGTATGCATTAATAACCTACAAAAAGGATACTATAATGTCAGAATGAATCGCTAATGAAGAGGTGTTAGGATACCCCCAGAGTACATCACCTCTGCCTCACCCCCACGCTTTAATGGACCTGGAACTGGAGGCATCGACGCAAAAAATACAAAATAAATAAATAAATAAATGCATTCTTGTTACGTACTAAGGTCCGGCGATATATCATGTCTGTTCGCGCTGCTTATCCTCTCTCTCTCTCTCTCTCTCTCTCTCTCTCTCTCTCTCTCTCTCTCCAGTTTTTGTACCTGATTTATATTTGTGGTGAACGCGTCGGAAGGTAGCAAACGAGGAGATTTGAATGTGCCACTAACTTTACATTTATTATCTTTATATTCGTTAATGAGAGAGCTTGCGAACTTTATCGGTTGTATTCTCGTTGGTTTCCTAACACCTCTTCCTCAGCTATTTGGTTTTGCACATTACACCATAACTTCGTGTTGTCAAGAAAGTGAAATTAAGATATAAACCAAATGCCCAGGTTTATGTTCGGAGAGAGAGAGAGAGAGAGAGAGAGAGAGAGAGAGAGAGAGAGAGAGAGAGAGCAAATTCTGCAATCTATCGGCCGTATTCTTGTTGGTGCAGGCAATTACTTAACACTTTTTTCCAAGCACCTTATCTTGTACATTACACTTTGATATCGATTGGTATAATACCGGTGCAAATTAAGTAGATATTAAAAAGACATCAATAACACACTACAGAATAATAAGGTGAAATATACAAAATACCGCAAAATAAATCGGTAAGGAAAAAAAGCTACGGAGTCTTACGCCAACAAGAAGAGCTTCAATGATCACTACACCTACTATACTCTCATACTAGGAAATTCAACCACTACCAACACACATTCACACTTCTTACATACTTCCTCGAAATATCAGACTTTTACTGCTCTTCATATCGCTACTGACAGGTTAATCAAGTATTCACTTTTTTTTTTTTAACAGAGTTGCTTGGCCACTGTTGCTTTCACTTAGAGCCATGATATTCCCCCTTCCCTTAGCTCATTACATACACCTGTTTCTCCTCCTTGAAGTAAGTATGGAGACGCACAGGAATAGGGCTGCACTCCGATTTAATTTGGTTGTTAAGGGAGTGGTGCTGCTTCACAGGTGTTGTAAAACAAAGATAAAAGCACCTGAGCTAATTAACACCAGGGGTGGCTAGCCTGATTTACATTACCCACTATACTTAACACCTGGGACAAATAACACCTGATCCAATTAACACCTACTCCATTTTTACGGCTGGAGAGTAAGAATCGTGAATGCATGAGTTATGAGTACAAGGAGGAATGCCCTCTGGTCTTCATAAGGCACTCAGTTGATGGTTCTCCTGCGACTGTGCCTTCGTTTTCCTGTTCTTGTGTATTCCCTGGTGCACTTAGTGGGAAATAAGGTTACGAAAATTGCGACTACGACAATAAAATTATACACGTACAGCATTCACTCACCTCAGATGCTAATGACGTATTTTATGAAAGAACTACAAATCACTCAGGAAGCGCATACCTCCGCCAATGCCATTGGTTTTAAAAGGGATCCGGATCCGGATCCATGGATAGGCTATAGGATCAGGATCCCCCATGATTTAATCAACTCTTTCTTGGTCCATGGGCCACCTTTCCTTAAAATTTCACTGAAATTCATTGAGAGCTTTTGGAGATATTGTGCAGGATACCCGGGATCTGGATCCGAATCCACCCCCAAATATTAATAATTTCTTCCTTGGCCCATGGCCCACGCTTCCACAAAATTTCATCAAAATCCATTCATAACCTTTTGAGTAATCCTGCTAACAGACAAACAAACCAACGTGGGGGAAAACAACTTACTTGGCGGAGGTAATTAAACAAGAAAAAATGAATGAGAAAATATACTTTTAAAGTGTTGATACCTGGCAATCGAATCCCCAAGACTATCGCTCATCCTCCAATAATTCCCTCGCCCTTTCACACAAAACTCACGCCACACACACTGTCTGTCTGTCTGTCTGTCTGTCTGTCTCTCTCTCTCTCTCTCTCTCACACACACACACACACACACACACACACACACACACACACACACCCTGCAGTGTCTTTATCTCGTACACTCGTTGGCTGATGATGGGTGACAGTGATTGCCCGAGTTGAGCCGTGCACGACTTCACACGGACAATTACCACTCACCGCCACATCCCCCTCCTCTTGTCCTCTCCTTCCCTCCCTCTCCCTCTCGTTCTCTTACTCCCCCACCCCATACCCCATCGTACTGCAAGCCATGAAAGCCTGCGAACACTTTTAGCGTCCTAGAATACGACGTGACGAACGAAAAACTGGAAAAATATCCCCTGAATCAGCAATCCTGAAAAATTATGGTGTTCGGAGTTATAAATACCACAAAGAGGACCTCTATATTTTTACAGACCTCTCCTTAGCTAAATATGCTAACCACACTGAGGTAACAAACCTCGTATTGGTCATTTACTGTATTTATTTATTTATTTATTTCCCACTGCCTCTCTTGCCCTGTAACTGTTCGGTCCTGCCCTTTATTGCCCTGCTGTTCTGCCCTGCCCTGTCTTGCCCTGCTACTCTGCCCTAACTTGTCCCATCCAGCTCTCAAACCTGTCCTGTCCTACCTTCACCCCCAGCCTCACCCTTGCCCTGCCCTTTCACCTGTACTGTACCATGCTCTGCCCTGCCTTGCCTTGTTCTGCATGTTCTTCATTTGCCTTGCCTTCTCCAGCCGTCGTCCCTCCCCGGCTCTATCATGCCGTGATTTTCACCTTCAGTACAATCAACCATAAATTACAGTTACACCAATTCTCTCTCTCTCTCTCTCTCTATCCATCTATCTATCTATCTATCTGCCTGACCCCGTATCCTGCGAGAGGTGGCCTCAACAAAAGTGCCTCCAGGCATTTCTGTCCCTACTGAATAACGACCCCTCTTTCCATCCTCCCTTTGCCTTTTCTCTCTGTCTCCCTCTCCTCCTCCTCCGATCCACCTCACTCACATACACTCTCATGGTAAGTATTTCATTTTCCATTTGCTTAAGATGGCCAGTTCATCTTAGTGTGTTTCTTTTTACTTTTTCCACAACATCAACCTCACTACCACAACCACATCCCTCCACATCACTTCACAAGCACGTCTGAAATAATCCATTTGAAAAGCTCTCACGCAGCGTCAGCACTAATGAACACGTGCTCTACTTAACACCTACACTATTTAACACCTGACAAAATTAACACCTGACAATTAACACCTGGTTTAATTAAAACCTGACAATTAACACCTTGAATAACTGACACCTGACAATTAACACCAGGCATAATTAACACCTGACAATTAACAACTGGCATAATTAACACCTGACAATTAACAACTGGCATAATTAACACCTGACAATTAACAACTGGCATAATTAACACCTAATATTAATACCAGTTGGCATAATTATCACCTGACAAAGAACACCTGGCATAATTAACACCTGACCTAGTTCACACTCGGGCACACCTGATCTAATTAACATGATTTACATAATCTGCACTAACACCTTTGCTAGAAAAAACTAATATATATATAATAAACACCTGCTCCAGCATTCAAGACTATTAATGGGCGACCTGAACTCCATCCTAACTCCAGCTAATGGCCAAGCTCTTCTAGGGTTTAAGTGTGGCGCTAATGGCCTCGTTTGTCCGCTTCCCACTTAGAGAGGTCCGGGAAGGGCTTTCAAAGGGGATGGGGTAAGAAAAAAGTGAATATAAAGAAGAGAAGTGTAGGAAAGAAGTAACGCAACACTTTCTCTCTCTCTCTCTCTCTCTCTCTCTCTCTCTCTCTCTCTCTCTCACACACACACACACACACACACACACACACACACACACACACACACACACAACGAAACAAAACATAAGAACATAAGAAGAGAGGATAACTGCAGTAGGCCGGTTGGCCCATGCTAGGCAGCTCCTAGAAGAGTAACTGAACTACTAGAATGAGATAAGGACAGCAAAGAAGAAGGCTCTCCCCCGCCCTCCAAACCCTCCAGCCGAAGCCAGCAGGAAAAAGTCAGAAAGAACACCACGCCGTATAGAAAAACTGGCGTGGACATTTTACAGGAAAGTGTGAAAGGAGAATAGAGACTATCATAGTGTAACCTGAAAAGAAATTTTTTTTGAATTAGTATTGGTTATAAGATTTTCTTTATTCTATATCCACCCCTTATTAGTCATATGCTTATCTAGCCTATGCTTGAAACTCTCAATGGAAGAGGCAGCAACTACTTTACTAGGTAGCTTATTCCATTCGTCTACTACTCTATTACCAAACCAATTTCTACCGATTTCCTTACTGAAACGGAATTTTCTAGTTTGAAACCATTATTTCTAGTTCTATCCTGTATGCTCACTTTAAGTACCTTGCTAATATCTCCCTTATTTATACCATTCATCCACTTAAACACCTCAATTAAGTCTCCCCTTACTCTACGCCTCTCGAGCGAATGCAGACTTAGTCTTTTCAGTCTGTCTTCATATGACAGGTTCCGGACGTCATGTATCATTTTAGTCATTCTTCTCTGTACATTTTCTAACGAATTAATATCCATTCTATAGTAAGGACACCAGAATTGTACTGCGTAGTCTAAATGTGGCCTTACTAATGCTAGATAAAGTTTTAGTATTACTTTAGATGATCTATTGCTCACGCTTCTCGAAATAAATCCTAGGACCCTATTTGCTTTATTTCTCGCATTAATACACTGTTGCCTTAGTTTAAGGTCCTTACTAATCATAACTCCTAGATCTCTCTCGCATTCCGATTTGCTAATTTCTTTGTTATCTAAGCTGTATTTAGTATCTCCAATGGTCTTGCCTACGTTAAGTACTTTACATTTTTCAACGTTAAAATCCATTTGCCAAGTTTTAGACCATTTGGACAATGTATCGAGGTCTTTCTGCAAGTTATGGCAATCGTCAGTCGAGTTAATGATACGCCCTATTTTTGTATCGTCGGCAAATTTGCTGATGCTGCTATTGACTCCTAAGTCTAGATCATTTATATATATGATAAATAATAAGGGACCGAGTACTGAACCCTGTGGTACACCGCTAGTTACTAATCCCCAGTCCGACTTAGTTCCATTTATTAATACTCTCTGCTTTCGTCCTTTCAGCCAGGATTCTATCCATTTTAAGATATCGCCGTCTATACCGTGTGCTCGAACCTTTCTAACTAACCTTCGTGTGGGACCCTATCAAAAGCTTTACTAAAGTCCAGATAAATAACATCGTAAGCTTTATCGCTATCTACTGCCTCATAGACCTCCGAGTAGAATGACAACAAATTTGTGAGGCAGGATCGTCCTTGCCTGAATCCGTGCTGACTTTCGTTTATAAGATTAAATCTTTCTAAGTGTTCTCTAATCTTATTTGCCAAAATTGACTCTAACATTTTTCCTACTATTGACGTTAGACTTATCGGACGATAATTCGACGCAGCTGATTTATCACCCTTTTTAAAGATGGGCACTACGTTTGCGGTCTTCCACGCCTCTGGAACTTCTCCTGAACTTAAAGAGTCATTAAATAACGTTAAAAGTGGCTGACATAATTCTTCTTTGGTTTCTTTTATAATTTTTGCATATATATCGTCCGGACCTGGCGATTTTTGAGGTTTTAACTTATTAATTTCTTTCAATACGTCCTCCTTACTAATGGTTATTTTACTAAGAATATTTTCCGTATTCTCATGGTAAATAATTGCTGCTTGAGGGACCAGGCTTAGATTTTCCTTGGTGAATACTGATATGAAATAATTATTTAGGATGGAGCACATTTCTTTATCTTCACTGGTAATGTCACCTGATTCTGTTCTGAGTGGTCCTATCCTATCTTTATTTTTCGTTCGGTACATTTGATAAAAACCCTTGGGGTTTTCTTTTGATTCACTGGCAACCTTAATTTCATAACTTCTCTTTGCTTTTCTTATCTCCCTCTTTACTTCTCTATTTAAAATTGTGTACCGGTTACGTAAGTGTTCGTCTCCACGTTTTATTTTTCTATATATTCCTTTCCTTTGGCCTATGAGAGATTTTAATCTGTTGTTTAACCATCTAGGTTCCGAATTATTAGTTCTAAACGGCTTTGAAGGAATATATCTATCTTGGCCTCCGTGTATTATATTTATTAACTCGTTATACTTCTCACTGGTTGAACGTCTGCTTGGAACTGTAGCTGAGTTAATTTCCGTCACCTGGACTACATTCCTATCTACCACCTCCTCCCTCACAGACACCTGACGGACATCCCCAGGTGTTTCCTGCGCCTGATCTATGACCTGGGATTCCACACTGACCTGGCATTCCCTCCAATAGCTAATCTCCCAGTGGAATACCGTTCGAAAATAAGCTCTTAAGCCATCGAAATCTCCTAGACGAAAATTAGGGACGGTGGAGGTATTTTCAGTGGAACAGACATCCCAAATAAATTTGAACTTAATTTCTTCATGATCGCTATTACCAAGTCGTCCACCAACCTCTATATCGCTAATGATATTTTCTTTATTAGCTAAAACCAAATCTAGTATATTATTACCTCTGGTGGGCTCCCTTATATACTGATAAAGGAAATTATCCTGTACTACCTCTAGAAATTCCTCTGACTCTGCATCTCCTGTCTGAATTCTCCAATCTATCCTTGGCAGATTAAGGTCCCCTACAATTATTACTAAGCTGGACTGTGATGCTTTCCTCATTTCCTCCCAAAGGTATTTACTATCAGCTCTACTTAATTTAGGAGATCTGTAAATTGCTCCTAAGACTAATTTCTCCCTATTGTTACTAATTTCAACCCAGACACTTTCTGTGTCCCTATTTACTTTAATGTCTTCTTTATTATAACAGATTAATGAATCCTTTACATAAATAGCTACCCCTCCCCCCTTTCTTCCCTGACGGTTTGACACAAAAAGTAAGTCCCGACTCCTCTTCGAGAAAAAATAATAACATTCATTTGACTAAAACATTCTTAATCAAAACATATCCCTTTTTCAGTATGAATGCTTATTATTACTAGTAGTAGTAGTAGTAGTAGAAGTAGTAGTAGTAGTAGTAGAAGTAGTAGTAGTAGTAGTAGTAGTACTTGTAGTAGCAGTAGTAGTAGTAGTGGTGTAATAGTAGTAGTAGTAGTAGTAGTAGTAGTAGTAGTAGCAGTAGTTGTAGTAGTAATGGTGGTGGTGGTGATGGTGGTGGTGGTGGTGGTGGTAGTAGTAGTAGCAGTAATAGTACTGTCTAAATCAGCGTGTTGTAGGGAAGAAGGGGGATCATTACTGAGTTGGGATGTAGTGATAAAGGACAAGATACAATTTAACAGTGGTATGTCGTAGGAAAGGGAGTCGTTACTTAGTAGGGATGGAGTTATTGGTAGTAACAACACGACACAGTTTAATGGCCTCGTGAGGTACACGTATTACACCATGCATATTAAAACGATTGATACAGTGAAAGTCGAGGCTGGGAGGGGGAAGCATGGGAGAAAATGGGAGAATGGGAGAGAAGGATGGGGTGGATGGAGAGAAAATGTGGGAGAGAAGAGGGGGAGAATAGGATAGATGGGGAGAGAATGGAGGGAAGAGTGGGTAAGAAGGTGTGGGATCAGAAAGAGAGAGAGAGAGAGAGAGAGAGAGAGAGAGAGAGAGAGAGAGAGAGAGAGAGAGAGAGAGAGAGAGAGAGAGAGAGAGAGAGAGAGAGAGAGAGAGAGAGAGAGAGTGTGTGTGTGTGTTAAAAAAAAAAAAAAAAGTAAAAGTACCCAGGCCATCCATCCATCATGCTAAGCCCCTCCCAGATCAGCCTGATAAAGAATAAATAGTTAATAAAAAAACAAAGGTGCTGATCCACTTAATAATACTCGCCACGCAACACCTCCACCTGCTTTTAATCAACAGGTGCTCTGGGGCCGTAGTCTTTCAGCGTCAGGAGGATTTAGAGGTTTAGGTTGCATATTACACCTCGATTTTTTGCTGTATATTAGTGATGGCTTTTCAGTCTCGACATATGTATTTTCCTTGACAAAAACAATAAAAAAAATAATAATAATAATAAAGACTGAAATTTCAACCAGCAAATTTGTACTTCCTAATGGACGATGACGATGATGATGGTGTTGATGGTGTTGATGATGCCGATGATGATGATGATGATGATGATGATGACGACGACGACGACGACGATGATGATGATGATCGCACCTACAACTGAAATAGTGGCATAGGAACTTACCTGTGGAACATCTTGGCCAATCTGCAAGATAAATGTGTCCACAACAGTTAATTATAATCACAAATGGCTTTATTGCACCTGTTGTTTGCCGTCACTATTCTCTCTGGTTTAGTTGTGATGTATGTGGTAGCAATGAGATTCGAGATAAAAGCGTAAATGAAGAGTCCTATACTTTATTTTAGCTTAAGTTAATATGGCTACAGAAGAGTAAATATACTTTCGCAAGTCGTAATCAAGGAAATGTTAGAGTGCTTTCCTTGTAAATCACGCTTCTATTATCAGGCGAACTTGAATGAGGAGTGAACATTTAATTTCAGAGTGATTCACCTCTCACTCATCTCCGCCAGACGTACCCTCCCCCCCCAAAGTCCCCCTTCCCTGTGTCTTGCTCCCATCCCCTTGCTAGTTTTTTTTTCTTCCTTTACTGATACTCCCCTCTCCCCCTTCTCCCTGGCTCCTCTCCCCACTTCCAGCTAACTCCCCCCTCCTGTATCCTTCTCTCTCCCCCTCGCCATTAGTCCCCTTCTCCCTCATCCTACAACCCCCTCTTTTGCTAGCTACCTTCTTCCATTCTCCCTTCAACCACCCTCTCCTCAACTCCAGTCGTCCTCTTCGCTCCTCTCTCCCCTTAATACAGCTCCTCTCCTTCCTTCCCACTCCCTCTAACCCCCACTACCTTTCTTCCGCCAATGTCCCTCTTCCCATCCCCTCCACCACAAATCCCCTCTTTCTTTAGCTTCCTCTCCCTCTTTCTCTACCCCGTCTCTCTTTCCTGTAGCCTCTTCCTCCTACACCAACTCATTTCCCTCCCCATAAATCCTTTTCCCCCCTCTCCCACCCTCCCCCTCTCCAGCGCCATATGGTAAGAGTGCGCCCACGCTTGGCCCATCCCTCACCTGGCCAAATTACCCCACCTCATTGAAATAAACACACCGCTCTTTACCCACAATTACTCCCCTTAAGCCGCCATCCCCCACCGGCCCTGATAGCACACAATACACGCGAATCTCGCGCCCTATGCACTAAAAATTCTCGATATTAAGGACCTGTTCCGCCATTGTTCGTTTTTCTTAACTTCCAAGCTGAGAACGAATTTATCACTGTAATCTTGTTATGCTTAAACGATTATCTTGAGCTTAGGATATACTAATGACACCAGAATGCTTATATATAACTAGCCTTCACTGATACCTTGAATCGAGAGATGATGAAATGGTGAAAAAAATAGTTTAGATAATGGGGAAAGTCATAATGATTGGGTAACTTTCATGTAATAATCAAACTACTTCTCTACTGCAGTTATCTCCAGGAGTCTGAGAGTGTTAAGATCCTTCCAGAATACCTTCCCTTGCGCCAACACGCCTTTGGACCAGGTCTCTCTCTCTCCCTATCGATATATCACGAGGGGTGTACTCTAATGATATGATAAGCCCGTCCTACCTCACGTTTGCGGTGCGTCATCATGCCCTCCGTGGCTGATTACTGCCTTGCTGGGTGCTGTAGAGGCGTGTTAGCATGTCAATATCTCTCTAACTCTCTCTTTAACTCTGTTTAATACTGCGTAACTTTCACTTTTTCTTTTGGCCCAGGCTGATCTGAAATATGAACCTGCTCATCTCCCTATGTATGAATCATGAGTGTGGTGTTCTTTTGTTCAGCCTTCTTTGGGATCGGCAGTGTTGGCAGGCTCTCATCCTTTTATTATTTCTTTTATGCATAAAGTCAATGGTTATCTTATATTCTTTGACCCCTTTACTACGATGAAGCTTCTTTATTATTTTCTATTTGTGCCACTCAAACGATTTTATTTTGATTATGGGAGACTTACAAAACGGCTCGAGGGTCCCCATTAATCACTTAGATGAAGCCTTTTAATTTTTTCTAGCCTGATTATTTAGAAACGGAGATTTTTGTAATGAAGGAATTATTAGCGGACGATTATTATTCCTCTCAATGAAACGCAGGCAGCCAAGCGGTTATTCTAGACTGCTTAAAGTGTACCAAACTATTTAATCCGTGTGCGAGGTATCGAAGCAGTGCAGAGGTAATTTTATCCGTGTGCGAGGTGCCCAAGCAGTGCAGAGGTTAATGGTGTTGGGTGGAGCCACAAATGGACCAATAAGGCTGCCTGCTACCACAACCAAGTATCAGCAGCAGGATACTGGTAGTGTAACAAACGCTGCTGCTGATTCTTACACCACGAGAGAAATCCTTTGATAAAAATACAGTTCTTTAGTGGTTTCTATCTCCTTGACAACGAGGTCTCTCTAAAACTGAAAAAAAAAAAATCGTCTTGAGGGAGTGAAAACTAAGTAGGCATCATCGTACTGAAGTAATTTATCACGATAATTGACCAAACAAAACAACACGCTGACTTGCCAATCTGGTTTCCCTAAGGCGTTCTTTTACACCTCTTTATACCGTCTCATATTTTAGTGAGACATCGCTAAACGAATTAATAACACTGTCAAATACGTTGGACTCTTGCTTCACTATCCCAGAAGTGAAAAGGAATAATAAAACAGAACCAAACAGCACCTGATAGCCACCATAAGCATAATACATCACTATCATCTCACCACCACTATTTCCCACGAACAGATGGGGTTGCAACTAATTTCTCGATGCAATTGTCAGTAAAATTTCGCTAATGCAGGTGGTATGTATATCGCAAAGACTCGTATGCAAAAACCGAAACCTGTGCACTGAAAAAATGAACATAAACACATTTTATATATTTAACTCTACCCGTGAGCTTATAATGAGTGGCAGAAATCAGTGTCAAATGGCTATCCAACACTAAATCCCTGTAATCCTATGACGTATTTTTTGTTTTATTATGCTCTTACTAATCCCAGGCATTTTTTTTTTAACTAATGTATAGACTGGATACATTCAGGGTACATATACCCGACCTCCCCCCCCCCCCTTTGCAAAATTCTCTCGCAAGCTGAACAAAATCGTTTGAAAATGGCAAAAAAATAAATAAAAAATAAAAATAAAGATACGTCGTCTGATTCCAGCACCAGATAAAAACACACACAACAAAAATAAATCACACACACACACACACACACACACACACACACACACACACACACACACACACACACACACACACACACACACCTCCATCAGCCGTATAATTGGCGCCGATACCCTACGTTTACTCTTCCCCGCCATTAATTAACAGCCTCCCACGCACCTCATAAATATAGGAGCGAGTTACGAATGGGTGTCTTGTTGAGGTGTAGTGTGCTGTGGTGCGAGGTTTAGCACTTAAAGGGAAACAAAGATGGAGAGACGGTAGGTGTACGTGGCGATATGACAGAAATGCGAGAGGAAAACAGCAGACGAAAGGCACTGACGGAGACGAGAAAGAGCAACAAACCCCGAAAGGGAACGAGGCTAAGAATATGAAGACGAAGGAGAAGCAAAAGAAGAAGCGATGGTGTTGTAAGATGTGCAACGTGTCTTGAGGCTGTGCGGCTGAAGGCATGCAAGCGAGTGGATGGAGCGAAAGACTATGCTTCAATAAATAAATAAATAAATAACAGGAATCAATTTGAGCTGCTTATTTGGGTTTGAGTAAAAATAAAATGATATAAAAAGTAGATTTGTATACGCACATATGTCTGAACCAAACAAAGCATACACGCACATACGTACGTGCACACAGACATTCTCTCTCTCTCTCTCTCTCTCTCTCTCTCTCTCTCCCCTATTGATTAGCCCCTGCAATACAACCACCCTCAGGCACCCTCGGCAGTGATTAGATATTACACAACATAAATGTATAACTTTGCACACACACACACACACACACACACACACACACACACACACACACACACACACACACACACACGCACACACACACACACACACACGCACACACACACACACACACACACACACACACACACACACACACACACACACACACACACACACACACACACACACACACACGTATATGTAGTTTTTCTTAACCCTTCAGTCCAAGTGCTGTCCCCTAAACTGAAATCGTCTGGCTTTAGTAAGGATTGAGGGACACTATTTAATGTCTTAAGTCTAAGGGCTCTCCTATGCCAAACAAGTCTCTCTCTCTCTCTCCCTCTTTGTGCTGAACTCTCGTAGTAGAAGGCTTTCAGTATGATGACGTATTTCAGACTTCATTAACTCCATCCTGGTATTTCTAAGTAATTTTATTCCGCTTACGAAGAACTTCAAGGCGATGGATATTCTTTCTTTAAATCTCCCTCTGTTGCTCATTGCTCGTTGCAAGTTGAAGGCGTTCCGTTAAAGCAATATACTGAGACGCTGTGTACATGGTTAAGTTTGTATATGTGAATGTTTATGCCTATGTGAATGTGTATGTGTATGTGTATGCGTGCAAATCAAGACTAGCTTTGGCTGTTTTTATCTTCAATGTATCTAAATCTGGACATTAAATACATAGTCCATACCTAAGGTCCAGTAGTCCTCCCATGCACAACAGATGGCGTCACACACCTTCAAATGGCCCCACTTTAGCACTGATACCACCGTCCACATTGAATACATGGTCGGGTAGTGTATGGTATTAGTGGAGATATTTTATAGTACGTTGGTGAGTCTTTAAGTTTCGTGGTTCCATCTTATTTACAGTGTTAGGTTACCTGTATGCTGACCTACCTTAAAAACAAAAAACCTTATTAACCCAGTGTCTTAAGTATATCCGGTGTATAATAAAGAAAATGGGCTGTAATACATACGTAATGTGTGAAATATATTCTCTATCTTTATCATTCCAAAGATTCTTCTCTAACCTTTGACTTGAACCAGATTCTTTTTACCTCCGCCTAGGAGGTTATGTTTTACCTCGCGTTGGTTTGTTTGTCTGTTAGCAAGAATACTAAAAAAAGGTTATGAACGGATTTTGATCAACTTTTTTGGAAGGGTGGGTCATGGGCTAAGGAAGAAATGATTAAATTTGTGGCCAGACCCGGATCCAGATCCGGAGTATGCCGCACAATATCTGCAAAAGTTCTCAATGAATTTCAATGAAATTTTGTTGAAAGGCGGATCATGGACCAGAAATGAAGTGATTAAACTTGGGGGCGGATCCGGATACTTTTAAATGACAATGGCACTGGCGGAAATATGCACACACAGTGCTCTCTAGTTTATATTTTAATCTTGTTGTGACCAGGTGAATTTATTTAGCTTATAAGGGCATCTAAACAGTGAAAGTGAAAGCCATATTAAATCCCTCAAGTTTCAAAGTCATTCCTGTGCGTAACAAAATCGTTTGGTTGTACCGAGGGTAACATAAGACCCCACAACATTGACGAGCTTAATAAACTAGGAATCACATGTGAAGGAAAATTAATGCTTTAAGCAAGAAAATTTATTAACCTGTCAAGTAACCCTTAGCTACCTACCAACTCAGCAACTCGGTGGGGAGCAGATGTGCGTATGTATGGATTCGAAATGGGTCAAACAAGGCTATACTTTTCATGTACTATACAGTATAATACTTACATAACTTTATTTGTGGACATTTGTTTCCTCAATACCTCAAGAACTAGTATGCCATAGTTACCATTAAGAACCCTGGTATTAACATCACAGAGTAAAAATAATGTTAATAGCAATGTTATATTGGTCGCCTGAGAAGTAAAAAGCTGTAAATAAAACTGTCATCTACCATTCCCAATTACTAATGTGTACTGTAATATGTACGTAAAGCCAAATATATTACCCGTACGTGCACCTCAAATAACGCTTCGTAAATATACATGTAATGCTAACACTAACTTCCAAATTAACTGCTTGAGAAATCCAGTATCTAATTCAGAATCGTCTAACAAAAACCATATATAATGCTTAACTTTTTTCGAATTAAAATTCAATAGTATTCACAGATTAAAGGGGCAAATGTACCATAAATGCCTTGACATCGATTTCTTTAATAATTTCATTACTAATTATGTGCAATGTGAAATTATGAAATTGTACTGTAATAATGATATATAAAGTGCTCAACATGTTCAGTGCCTTTAATTCACTAATAAGATAATAATTAATAGAAAAGCCATATTAAGTGCCTAGAATATAAGTTCTTTAATAACCAGATTCAATTACCAGATATTTAATGTGTACGATAACGAAACTGTAGCTAAATATAATAACACCCTGATGTACAGCTCCGTTCAGAAGTTCGTACTACACCCAGCGTGGAAGGCGCTAGTCTCTGCCCCTCCTTCCCGGACGACAGGTTACAGCTTCGGACCTCCCACGAGCAACCAGACTTTGGCTAGTATCAAAGCAGTGTCATTCGCTCACCGACTGTTAAATGAAATGAGAATTTTATTTTCATACTCACATATATCAGTCAATCTTACTGCTGATTAAATGATGAAAGTATGTTTATATTCGCCCGGCTTAGAAGAAATAATAAAATAACAGAAGAAAAGCACATAACAGAATATTAGAAGCTCGGCTATGAATCAATATGACTATGCGAGTTAGTGAGTTATCGCATGTCTTAATCCCTAGACACGGGCAGTTTTTCAACTAGCCATCTTAGCTCAGTATTTATGAACAGTTCTACCGTTTCAAGGAAAATCTAAGCAGCCAAAAATAATGTGTATGCAGCCAAGATATTCAAACATTTACGATGTATCTGAACAGCTAAAATTCATGTTCATACTCAAAAGTAGATGAAGACGATTGGCGGAGTCTAAGGAATAATGGAAATCATATGTTTTAAGATGAAGTAACAAACATGATGTTTCCTCTACGTAACCGTAGGTCTCTCTCTCTCTCTCTCTCTCTCTCTCTTTCTCTCTCTCTCTCTCTCTATCTCTGTCTGTCTGTCTGTCTGTCTGTCTCTCTCTCTCTCTCTCTCTCTCTCTCTGTGGGGTGTGGGAGGGGATGTTCCACCGAGGTGTTTTCGCTATCCTCAGCTCAAAGGTGAAATCAGCACCATCACGTGCCCCACCAAGTTGACATAAATCGGCGAGACGAGAAATTAATGCTCAGAGGTCAAATTTTTCGCGCTACGTGATGATGGCTTTTCCATCAGGGCAACAGCGCATCAACATGACCTCACTACAAAAACTGTGATGAAGTGGATAAAGAGATGGGAGGAGAGTGCCAACCTTCAGGACCAACGTAAGTCATGTCTTTTGTATTACTGTAATGTTATGCTAATAATGAATAATTGTGAACAATAGCTCCCCGTTATATTCCAGTGCTAATAGAAAGTAAAACTAGTTTTCGGTCCCTGTGGAAGATGTCAGTGAAAACAGCTTTATACAGTGGACTGGCGTAGTAAAAAGGGTGGGAGCGGGGTTGCAACCTTCTCGAGCGTCAGTTTTTGGGAGAGTGGCAAATTACATCCTGAGTATTATAGTCAACGTTCCCATTTTACTTTTTACGTGGTGTGGGTGATTAATGTAAAGCATATGCAACAGGTGTAAAAATAGTAATTATTATGCATTATTTTCATGGCCAAATATCCCCTACACTACATCCACAATTATTAGTGGCTGCCAGAGCCAGCGGGCGTGGCCACGCACGGTGGCCGATGTTCACTTCGCCTCTTCTGTTGCTTTTTTCACGTTCACACACCTCACAGCCGAATATTCATTAAGCCTAATAAAGTCGTGATTTACATGCAATATATAATGTTCAGTGATACTTTCCCAGCCAATGTTTGCTGAACCTTGTCTTGATCTTTCACAAAATATCAGACTTCGGTTCAGTGATGCATTGTTCACACAGTGTGTGTGGGGGGGGGTTGTGGGAGTGGGGGGGGGAGTGGGGGAGTATAGGGGTGTGGGGGTGTACGCCTGTGGGTGTGGGGGTATGGGTGTGGGTGTGTGTTTGTGGGTGTGGGTATAGGTGTGTATGTGTGTGTATGTGTTTGTGTCTGGGTGTGAGTGTGTCTGGCTATGGGTGTGTTTGGGTGTGGGTGTGAGTGTGTAATCACTTAAACTCTTTGTATGGCATAAGGACGAAAATTATGGAGTAATGGCACTGGAAATGGGACAGTTTTGGAATGTGTGTGGCGTGTGCAAAGTGGGTTAAATAATGAATAACAGGAACTGAGAAATTGGTGTGAGGAGCCTTATTGATAACATAAACAGTTGGTGTGGTCATGAAGAGAGAATGGAGAATAATAGGAACTGAAAAGTTGCTGGTGTGAGGAGGCTTATTGATAACATATAATGATATACAGTTGGTGTGGTCATGAAGAGAGAATGGATCTTGATAAGTTGTTAGAAAGTAAAGTCGAGTTTGAAAGTCGGCGGAGGTTTGGATGTTGTAGTTGTTGTTGCAACCCCAGGTTCATCTCGTTGCGATCGCAATGGAAATCAGAAGCTTCTACCCGCCGTTTCCAAAAGTCTTTGGTTGAGGTTGTATTGAAAGACTGTGTTGCAATAGTGATGTGCATGTGGTGAATGAATGTGTTGTGGTGTGGGGGGTTGCCTTGCAGTGTGGGCAAAGTAACTTGTTTGTGAGTTGTATTTTGTGTCGGAACCGTAACAGTGGTGACCACATCGCAGTCTGACTATACTTTTTTTTTTTTTTTTTTTTTTTTTTTTTTAAGACGAAGATGCACTTGACAGGTTGATGATGACTGGCTGAATGCGACATGTCCGAGTAACATAGGTGTATTTCAAATAATTACCAAGTAATGTGACATTACCTGGTAATTATTTGAAATACAAGGATGTTATTCGGACATGTTGCATTCAGCCAATCATCACCAACCTGTCAAGTGCATCTTCGTCTCAATTAAAAAAAAAAAAAAATGAGTATAGGTGTGTTCGTGTCTTTCTGGGTAGGGTTGATGAGGAGTGTATGTATGGTGGTGGTTTACGAAGGATGCTGTTTGACTGATGGGTTTGGATGGCTGTGGTGGCTAATGGCTGTGTTTATGCACTGTATGTCTGTGATTTGTAGTGTTGGGTGATCTGTGATTTGTATTATTGGGTGGAGAAGGGGATATGTTGCTGAGATACTCTGTGTAGTGTTGGGCAATTGTTCGTTTGTTTATTTTTGGATGGCGGTGATGCAACATGAAATTGCAAGGGTGAGATGGGTACTGAGCTACAGCAATTAACTCTCTCACGTATTCATATGATCTTTGGAAATAATTTTGCATCTTGATGAAAGTGATCTGTAATAATGATTTTGATGCATACTGTACTTATTCTTTAGGCTTTGTTCGTCTCCTTAACTCTGCTGACTCCCTTCGGTCTCTCTCTCTCTCTCTCTCTCTCTCTCTCTCTCTCCAGGGATGGCCCGACCGGGAGAGGGGGGTCCCCCCCCCAGTGTGTGTTCTGAGTTGGTCAAAGAATTACTGAGTTGGTCAAAAATCGAGAAGTCATTTAGCAGGCTTAAGCTTTTAAAAACATAGGCCTATTTGCGAAGCCGAACCAAAGAAAAAACGTTACATTATCTGATGGTTCTAGCTTGTGAAAGTGACCTAACTGATCAGTTAGATCTTCAAAAAAACTGCAAATTGGTGGAAACTCATGAAAACATGAATAAAATTCTAAAAGCCAGTATCATTACACACTCTGTATATACAGGTTGTTACTACTGAATCCTTATTAATCCATTATCCACATTCACTTCAAGTTGACTCAACATTCGTTTTTCACCTTTTTCCTTATTTGACTTACCAAGTGTGATTTGTTTATGTGTATGTTTTTTTTTTTTTTTAAGTAGTCAGTTTAAGCATCTTGTATCTCTCACTGTATGACTGAAAATCAGTGAACAGTAGTGCAATTTTGAATTAAGTTGTGTCTATATGTACCAGAAATCCAGAATGAAAGTTTGTTAAAATTTGTCACCAGTAAATAAATTACTTTCCAGGAAATACTGTAAGTCTGTTACAATAAAAATTACTTTCTCATAAATTTGGTTTGTTTCCATCTGTTTAGTTGGTCAAACCGTAACGCCAAACGGATCAAATTGGTCAAAATTGTCCTTACCCTCCCCTCCAATCACATACTCCTCGGGCCATCCCTGTCTCTCTCTCTCCCTCTATATATAT
This sequence comes from Coenobita brevimanus, assembly GCF_032717465.1. NCBI lineage: Eukaryota > Metazoa > Arthropoda > Malacostraca > Decapoda > Coenobitidae > Coenobita > Coenobita brevimanus. Next base: position 22,545,340 of record NC_136977.1, read on the forward strand.
ATATATATATATATATATATATATATATACACACACACACACACACACACACACACACACACACACACACACACACCACTGTTCCTCTGAATTCTCTGCTTGTTTCTCTCCCCCATTACGACTGAAACGAGGCACTAGCCTTGCCCCATCCTCTCTCCCGCTCTGTGATGCATCTGTTAACTAGTAATCTGCCTTTCTTGTATATGACTAGATAATTGTTGAAATGTCTTACGATGTCTTTTTCCAGTGCATAGTGCCTCATTATTTCGAACGCTGTGCATCCAGGCATCTCAGTGAAATGGATATTTGTGTTTACGTTTCTTTGGATGGAGCTGACAGGGTTTTGATTTATGATGGTCACATACAAATCAGTCCTAGTCATTCAAAGAACGAGACTTCAATTCCCATCTCTTGATGTAGCTGTTGTTGTTGTTGTGTAACCCTGGTCTGTCTGGCCAGCGCAGAGCCTTGACCACCGTCAAGCAATCGCCTCTGCAGGGCTGTCCCGTGCAGTGATGGGGTGAAACTAGAATATCCGGCCTTGAGCTGCATTTAGTCTCGCTACGCCACTATCTTTATAGGCAGCAGTTTGTTTAGTACAAATGTTCCCCTTGTAACAATATTTTCATATCATACAATATATTTCAGCACAAGTATACATACTCGTAATGTTTTCCCAAACTAGACTTTCGGCGTTGATTTTTATTAGTGCCATATTTACTAATAGCGAATACTTTCATGTTAGAAAGGACGGGAGCCCCTCGAAGAACCACCCAGGCTGGAGATGCTGCTATTGTCGCAGCAGCAGGGGCAACACCTCTTACGATCGAGGTGGCCATAAGGGACAGTCTTCAGAGAGATGTGTCCGCGCTGACTGTCAGGCAAAGGCTGCATGACGCTGGTATACACTATAGAATTCCAGCAATGATGGAAAGCCTGATACAACAACACAGAGAGGGGAGGTTAGCCATTGCTCAATGCTACTTTCAGAAGAATCTAGACTTTTGGTCGCGAGTCATCTTCATGGATGAGAAGTGTTTCTCCTCCACCTCGCATGGTAGGGTTCACTGCTGGAGAAGAAACAACACCAGGTATATGATATTACCATTATTATTACTGTTAAAATTCCGTACTGTTATTCCACCCCCTCCCCCAAGGCTTCGTCTTCGTTGCAGTCATCTGTTTTCTGTTCATCTCGCTGTTACAATAATTAACCGATATTCAGACTTTCACCTATGGAATAGGTCAATAATGAAGCTGTCTTCCGCAGTCTGCATACCCCTCCGTCCTTGATTTCCAGTCTTTTAAAGGCAATATGACCAGGCATCTAAAATAATCAGGATCACTTGTTTTGGTCTTATTCTGTTCATATTATCCTGGAAAAAGACATGATTCCTTCTACTCTTTGCCTCTATTTTCTTTGTATAACGACATTAGTGCCGAGAAAAACTGTGATCAGTTCTAAATAATATAAGGTTAGGGGGGCATGTCATCAACTAGTATTCTGTCTAATGGCTGCAACAATACAAAAATATATATATATATATATATATATATATATATATATATATATTTCGCATGCAGATGCGAGAGGGTCGACATTTGTGAGGAGGCACGAACGGGTCACGTTACCTGTAACATCTGGGGATATCTGACTCTACATGGCCTCGGTGACATGTTCAGCATCGAGGGGAGTTTTACTGCTGACCAGAGTGTCCATATCCTGGAGGAACGTTCCCTGCCATGTTTACGTGCAAAGGGTTTCCCGTTCCAAGATGGACCTGTAATTTCCATGCATGACCGGTGCCCCATCCACACCGCACGTGTAGTACGGAAGTGGTTTCAGAGACAAGACACACTTCACTTCCCAGACTGGCCCGCCAAAGAGGCCAATCTAAATGTAACAAACATGTTTGGGCTGACATGATTAATTCCTGGCAGCCAGGAGACGAGAGGACAAGAAATGATCACCTCGACCACGTAAACGCCCAGCAGGAACTTTGCCGGCGCAAACACGAGTTCATCCGTGGCCTTGTAAGCTCCATGCCTGATAGGTTGCAAGTAGTGATTGAGAAAGAGGTAGGCTGGACCCGACATTGATGTGAAAAGTTAGGCAACAGTTATCATTATATTAAGGATATGTATGCATATTATATAGATAGATAGATAGATTAGATAGATATTGTTGATAGATAGATAGAGATAGATAGATATAATAGACACAATAGCTAGATATAATAGTTACAATAGACATATATTATATAGATAGATAGATATAATAAAGATGTAGATAAAGATATGATATAGATAATTAGATATGGTATAGAGACAGATATAGAAATAGGCTCAGTCGGTAGAGAGGTGGCCTGCAGTCCTGACGGACCCAGGTTCGAATCCCGGCTGGGGCAGTTTAAGGATTTGAATTTCATTAAATCAGGCTTTACTGATCTACCAGAAGCCCCGCCGACATGTCGTAAAAATACCCCCTCTGTATGAGACAGCCCTAGAATGTATTCAATATGGACGGTGGGTGTTAGCGCCGAAGTGGTGACATGTAGAGGTGTATGGTATGTAGGAGAACTGCTGGGCCTTGACAGCAGGCTGTGAAGCCTATGCCCAGAGTCGGACACATAAAAAAAAAAAATACTCGTGTATATCTATATCTATATCTATATATATATATATATATATATATATATATATATATATATATATATATATATATATATATATATATATATTGTTGACTATAAAATAGAAATAAAAATAAAATTGTCTATTTTTTGTCTGAAAACTTCCGTATAATTATGCTTGTATATTATCCACCACCTATTAGATGCAAGATTATATATATAAAAAAAAATAATAATAATTTGGTTTTACGCCAGGTATCCCCGAAGGGCTAATGCGTTGCCCCTGGGTAAAGGACTTCTGAAATAGAGCGTGTAGCATTTTATGACCGGATGCCCTTCCTGATGTCTACCAATGACCCTTGGGTGGATTCGATCCTCCGACCCTTCGGTTAGAGCGGAGCGCTCTAACCCACTGAGCCATGGCTGCAAGATTACGCACACGTAATAAATATAATGTGTTCCTTGGCCTTCCCATACAAACAGGACGGATGAAGTAAACTATTGCAATGTCTTTTCCTCCACAATTATGCGATTTGTTAATGCGTCGGTGGTGGTGGACGGTGGTTGCGGCGGCGGCGGTGATGGTGGATTGTGGGTGTTGGTGGGTGGCGGCGGTGGTGGTGGGCGGTGGCGGCGGCGGCGTTGATGATGGTGGGTGGTTGTGGTGGGTAGCAACTGGCGGAGACTGTGGTGGTGGTGGCTGTTGTTGTTATTGTTGTTCTTATGAGTTTGTGTGTTTGTGTGTGCGTGTGTTTGTGTGTGTGTGTGTGTTTGTGCGTGTATGTGTGTTTGTGTGTGCGTGTTTGTGTGTGCGTGTGTGAGTTTGTGTGTGTTTTGTGTGTGTGTGTGTGTGTGTGTGTGTGTGTGTGTGTGTGTTTCATTGGGAGAATAGTCAGCTCACAAATCACTTATTGATTCACATCAGACTTCTTCATTTCCCTCTATTTGTGTATTATAACTTATTACTTGTATACATATTTTCATCACAACCGCATAATGTCCACGTATTTCCTTCATTAATATGTAATAATACTTGCCAATATCTGTATAAATATCCGTTTCATCTCAATTTTCGCATTCGTCGTGTGACTGAAACTGTTCCGGTATTTGCTGCTCTGTCTGTGGTGGCGAGCGGTTCGGGGTATTAACATGTCGTCCAGAAAGAGCTGACCGTGGCTTGTGCCTTCCACTTTGGGTGTAGTACGAACTTCTGAATGGAGCTGTACATGTAATGCACTGTAATACATATGTAAGACGCATTACATATCTGGTTTTGATCTGCAAGCTCTTACCCATGTTAATACTAATAAAGCTGCCTTATTAACTGCCTGGGAATTCGATATCTTTAATGCCCATATGGTCACTAAATATAACCCAGTGTCGAATAAAGGAACTCTGTCTTTAATCCACAAGTATTTTGCACATGTTGGTAAAGGTACAGAAGTGAAATTTTTAATAACGAAATGGTCACCCAGCATATCCAGCGTCAGCTTACAAAGTGTACTGCAATATACCGTACATAATGCAGTGTAATAGATATGTAACGCGTAATGTACTCCAAATCCAGTAGCACTTACCCAGGTTAACCCTTTCATTTCCGGATGAATCTATAGTGTTCTGTTTCAGGTAACTCACTCTCTGGTGAGAGTGAGTCACAGGAAAAAAATCCCAAGTCAGCCTGAGAATTAGATCTCTTATGTAACCCGCCACCAAACATATTATCGCGCCCTGATTGCAAAAAGATTATTAAAACATATGTACCGTATGAAATGCACTACAAAAGATACGTAATACATAGTTCGAAGTTTTTAAAAAAAAAAAAAGCATCGCTCCTACGCTTTACCATTTGAAACTAAGGACGAAGTGATTTGAAACGGTGTTGTGTGCCATGTTTCAGTAGCTATGCAATCAGGGACAACATTTTATCTAATATTTTAAACCTCGTCTATTTCTCACGTCCCTCGGGTAATTTATATTCTTTAGCTCAGAGGGACATGTTTTTCTGCCCACATGTGATTTTCTCTTATATGAATACGCCAGGGAGGAAAGTGACGGAAATAGTGAATGTGTGAAGCAGACGCTGTGGAATAGCAGGCGAACTTTTCTCCGATTCTACACACTTATGAACACGTTACAGATCAGAGTTGAACATGACTCTGTTATAACATAACGTACAATAACATTCCATAACATACTCCTCAGGTAATAACAGGAACATCGTCTAATACCCACCTATACCTGAGAAATGTGTGGTACATATTCTTTAAACAGTTGGCGTCAAAAGTTAATGTAACCTCTTATGTTTTTTTTTTTTCCTGTTGCAACTGGCACTGATTATACTGATTTGTGCCCCCTCCCCCCTCTCTATATCTATCTATTTATCTATTTATCCCTCTATCTATCTACTGACACAGGTATAGATATATTCTGACAATGTTGCTAAATAAATCATCACTGTCACTTATTATTTCCCCAGACACTATTTTTGCCGCCGCCTGTACCTCACACTGTCATCTTGTTGGCCTAGATACGGTGCCTGGTGGTATTAGCGGAGCCGTGATTGATACGTCCTTGATATCGAACCCTCACCCACCGTATATACTCAGCGCACCGGCTTGTCATCACGAGGCTTGCAACGCGGATCAGTTGCAAGGCAGCTCCCGAATTCACAAACAATCAATTCCCCACTTGTACCTTTTTTTTGGAGGGGGGAGGGAGAACCAAAATACATGGGAAGAAATAGGATCTGTGATTTGAAAGAGGAACGAGAAACATGTGAATTATTTTGTACACTTCTTTCCCGTCCTTCCTGGGGGGAGGGGAGAATAAAATGCCACAGCCTTCCTGGGGGGAGGGGAGAATAAAATGCCACAGCCTTCCTGGGGGGAGGGGAGAATAAAATGCCACAGCCTTCCTGGGGGGAGGGGAGAATAAAATGCCACAGCCTTCCTGTGTGGAGGGGAGAATAAAATGCAACAGCCTTCCTGGGGGGAGGGGAGAATAAAATGCCACAGCCTTCCTGGGGGGAGGGGAGAATAAAATGCCACAGCCTTCCTGGGGGGAGGGGAGAATAAAATGCCACAGGGAACTGATTTTTTCCCTTTTTTATCTGGGCCGAGTTCGATTCGCTAACATAGCTCTCAAATTATTAACCCCTTATTCCGTTTATTGTGATGATGTCTTGATGTTTTCACTCGGCTCTCCAGACAACTGTAATCGTATCTGGAGATTAGAAAGGTTTAGATATATCTTTCATAAATTCCATCAATACTAAAGTTTTTCCTAACATTGAATAATTGTCTGGAACTAGCATGAACATAATGAAATACGGTGTCATTGTAGTGAATGCGTTAATATTAAGCAACTATATCTATCTGCCTAATACTCTAACAATCAATCAGTCAATCAATGGTAGCTTGCTGGCTAGTTAGCTATTGCTTGACGCTGATGCTGGCGGGGGGAAATATAACATCAGTAATTTCCCATTTTTATAAAAATCCTCCAACACCCACATACACACAAACGATCCTGTACTTTAAGAGGCGTTCTCTGATCTGACAACGAAATAACAACACTCTCTTCCACACTGTCTTATCTCTCTACAGCCAGATGCCTAATCTGACAACGAAATTACAACACTCTCTCCTACACTGTCTAATCTCTCTACAGCCAGATGCCTAATCCCAAACTTCACTCAGTACTCATCCATTACCTAGTCTGTCTTATCTCACCACTGTTAAACACCTAATCCCAGGGTTCATTCACGGTGACAGGGAAAAGTAAACAGCACGATCTCCACCTGTCGTGAAGAGATTCTAAACCCCCACTAGTGCTCAATCAACCGTGGGCCTTAAAACAATTTGCGGTCCTGTTAACGTGTGTGTGATGCAGCAAAACCCGATAGGCTCTGTTATTAATGCTTCTGTCGCTATCCATCATCTCCACCACCACCATCACCACCACTACTGCTACTTACCCTGCTCTGCCCTGCTCTCCCCTGCTCTGCCCTGTGCCTCTGTATCCCCCCCCCCTTCCTCAATCATCTATATGCCTTGCCCTGCCCAGCCATGCAATGCCCAGCCATGCACTGCCCCGCCCTGCCCTACTCTGCTTCTCAATACTCTTTACCACCTACCCTACTCTTCAGTGCCTGTTAACCTTACCCTGTCCTTTCTTCTCCACTTACCTTGTCTTTCTTACAATGCGCTGTTCGTATCACGTCCCCCACACTTCGTTGTCCCTTCTCTTCTCCCTCTTTGTGCCCCCTTCCCAATAACTACCCTACTCTATCCTGCCCTGCCCTGCTTTACCCTGTCTCTTACTCCTCCAGCCGTTACCCTTAAATAATCTACCTTGCACTACCCGGGCATGCTTTGTTCCTACCACCCACCCATCACCATCTACCCTACACTGCCCAGTCTTTCAACCCTACACTGAACTGCCCTTCTACCCTCCCACCATCATCTACTTTTACATACTTTGGCCTTTCCCACCATCGCCTACCCTACCTTAAACAGCACTTTTTGCTCCCACTATCACCACCTGCCCTGCCCGTCTCTATTCCCTGTATCCCCCAAACATACCCCTCCTTACCCTGTACCTCTACCCTCTCATTCTGACGCCACCACTTACCCTACTATATCCTGCCTTGCCCTACCCTACCGTACCCTGCCTTACCCTACCCTGTCCATCCTCTTTTCATCAACACTTGCCTCACCACACCCTACGATGCCTAACCTCCCTACCTCGCCCCTACCCTACCCCTATACATCTCAGTGGGTGTGGTTGCCGCAGACTCATTGCACTGGGGTGGGATGTTCGAAAGCTCGTAATGGCTGCTAAGATCATCGTAGCAGGTATGATAATCATAGCGCGCTCGTAAACCGCTAAGGTGTATGTGCAAACAAATTTTACGATGCTCCATCCGCCATATTTGCTCATAGCTCTACGATTTCTGACAAGCACCCTTAAGCTGATCGTAGGGTCGCACGTGGGTGTTTCTCTAACAAACTCTATCAAGTGATGCTGCGTTTGTTTATTTACCCTTTTCTGTGAACGAAGATGGAGTTGCAAGTGGTTTTACAGGTAGAACTGGCAGTACTAAAAGCGATGAGACGTGAAAGGAACTACAGAGACAGACTGGATCCATTTGCTTACAGTGCCGAACATTTGTTGAGATACTATGGGTTTCCCAGACAAGAACTCCTTCATTGGTGTGCAAGAGTTGAACCACTAGTCGGACCAGCGACAAGATCATCCCGTGTTGTGCCATGTCATTTGCAGGTGTTAATGACGTTCATGATTTTATGCAAGTGGCTCATTTCAGAGTGAGTTGGCAGACACATTCGGCTTAACACATGGATGTGTAAGCAGAATAATTAACAGTGACACATGTGTTGAACAGAATATATCTTAGGGAAGTTAAGATGCCAAGAGGTAAGCAAAGAAGGGGAATCTACTGCTTACACCTATAAAATGCAGACCGATGCATCGTTCATTAAAACATGGTTTAACTCTGTGGGAGTCGTAACAGTACAGTCTGAAGCCAATGATATATTGTTTATTCAAGTAAAAGGGTCTCAGTTTGCATCTCAATATTTTCAAAATTATCAATATGTTTCGTTAATATCTCGTCCCATGCCGCTTGTCTTGTCAGCAATCACTTTGACGATAAACCTTTCCCTCAGGACTGTCTGTCTGTCGAGCCAACCCTGTATTAGCGCCATCATCTCCTTATCTGTAAAATTTGCTCGACAAATTCGTTTGGTGGGGGGCTCGTCACTTGCCATTTCTCAGATGTCTTGGGATGAACACCGTAGTTGCTTGAGTGATGTAATTGCGTGCTTAGAGGAGTGTATTTGTTTACATTTTGAAAGTGCATTATGATTGGCTCACAGTCTTTCAAGTTTATAAATTCTCTCTTCTGATTGGCCCAGCGACAATCAGCTGGGTTGCATTATGAACAATAGGAACGGAACGAAACGGAACGGGTTTTACGATCGCATCATCGTGAGCTACGAGGGTTGTCGCGAGCGTTAGAAGATACACCTTAGCGGTTGTCGTAGCTCACGATCAAAGATGGCCGCTACGAGCGCGTTACGATCATAGCCACGTCTGGCAACGATCTTTTGAACATCCCAGCCCTGGTTAATTCAGCTGGTTTATACACTTCAACAGGCACCGCATTCTTACTGGCATTAGAGCCTAGGTAGCACTTTTCATAAGCGATTAATTTTGTATACATCACCTTAAAATCTTCTTGTATTTTTTTTTATATCTGTTATCTCTTAAATCCGGCTGACGTCATTGTTTTAGTTTATAATTCCTGCTTTTCGACAATTTTAGGGGAAACTTTACGATTGGATGGATGTTAGAAATAGCCTTCACTAACTTCATTACAAACAGTCTCCTCAAAATTCACTAAAATGGGCACAGAGCAGCAAAAATAAAACACAAAGTACGTCACCGGATTCGTGGGATCGAGGTGTAACATGTCCATAAATCGCTGACAAATAAGCGTTGCGAAACCTTTTAAGCTATCGAATGTACGGTACACAGGGCAAGAGGCCAAGGTCGCACTCTGGCCGTATTAAGTAGTACGTCACGGTGGGTTTTCATTTACTTTCATTTTTCCTCTTCCTGTTCGTGCTCATTTTTTCCTCTTCCTGTCCGTGCTCTCTCGCGTATCTATGTATTTTTCTGTAATTTACTCTCTCCCCCTCCCCCCCAAAAAATAATAATAATTACGAGGTCTGTAAGCTCTATTTTGGGGTATTCACGTTTAACAGCCCTTCTCGCAAAATGACATCCAAAAATAAGTCGCTAGGAATGAGGTGCCAGGGAGCCTCCTCAAGCAACGAGAATACGAGCCTAGGTAAACCCATTTGATTTTCAGAGCGTGCATACCGCCAGAGAGAAATCCTCGAAAGGGCAAAGAAACACCCCAACCACAGGGAGAGAAATTCGGTCCAACACATACACCCACTCAGCCCAATGAACACTTAAAACAAAACAATGCCTAAAAAGTATCTATAACTGATTTTGAGCAAGATGGCCGAGATGATGGATGAGTTTGGTAAATGGTCGCCCCTTATCTTAACCCGCGGGAAAGTGCTACCGGATTCTCTCTCTCTCTCTCTCTCTCTCTCTCTCTCTCTCTCTCTCTCTCTCTCTCTCTCTTTTGTAAAGGGACGGAAGCGAAAAAAAAAAGTTGGTGATTATTACTTAGGCAAAAACATGAATGTCTGAAGTTTAATTGTTACTAATATAACAGGAGTAAATGGACGTGAGTGATTATAACTTAAGGTAACAGAGTGCACATTCCCATATTCAATCATTTTTATTTACCCGTATTTTTTTTTTCTTTACGAAGAGGGAGTGAATGGAGGTGATTACTTATTAGTCTTATTATTTTTTTATACGAAGAATGGACTAAAAAAAAAGTGAAATCTTAATACATGCGCTCAACAATGAATAAGTATTTTCTTCTTTATTTTGGTTCTTTTTCAGCGATGACAGTAGCGATGAAAGGCAGCTGTTCAAGACAACGCAGGGTTCGAAAAAATTTATTAGCGATAACGTGGGAAATATAAAGGAAACAATAATGAAGAAACCTCCCACGTCCCCACTACCGTCCTCCAATCTTACAACAATATTAGTATGAAGATTTTAACAGTGCTAAAATTTTGTGGGGCGCAACTCTGAGATAAGGAAATACAAAGACTCTGTGAATCAGTTTTTCTTTCTTCGGCGAAAGGAGTGAACGGGGTGGTGAGTGATGAATATTTAAAGCCCCAAGAAGTACTACATACCTATATCTACTTATTTGTGTGTGTGTGTGTGTGTGTGTGTGTGTGTGTGTGTGTGTGTGTGTGTGTGTGTGTGTGTGTGTGTGTGTGTTTTCGTCAATATTTTGATTACCTTTTGGGGAAGATAAATGAATGAAGGCCAGCATTAATTGGCTCTTAAAGAATACTTAGCTAACAAATAAATGAACAAAGGTGTGGTTTGTACTCAGGCCCCAAGAAGATGGTGTTTTCATCCCCCTCATGTTTAAAAGAAAACAGCAGTGGACAGACAGGTTAGAAATAAACAAATTGGTACAGTTATCTTGTTTTGCTGCAAAACAAATGAGTGAAAGGGGAAGTCGAACCTAAATATATGGGTTCCACGTTTAAAGAATACCTGCCATTTTATCTACGCCTTTTCATTACGAAGAGAGGAATGAAAGGGGGCAACTATAATTCTTTTTTTTTTATTTTTTTTAGCGCTCGTGGAGTGAACAAAAGAACTAAGGTAAATACAAATGTTACAGGTTTAATATATACTTGACATTTATTCTAGACCATTATTTCGAAGGGGGGAGTGGAGAGAGAGAGAGAGAGAGAGAGAGAGAGAGAGAGAGAGAGAGATTGGTATTACACAGATCCCACGATTAAAATTCACCAGCATTTTTTTTTTCCACCTCGTCTTTTATTACCAGGATGGGAGTGAACGGGAGCTGGTGGTCAGTACTCACACCTCGCCAAGAACAAAGCAGCCACTGACCATCCTACAGGAGAAAATAACCACCTGAAGGGGAAGTATTTTACCGCTAGGCCGACGCTGATGTTATCCAGTAATTGTATAGGCCTCGGTCTCTCTCTCCTCCTTCTCCCCTCTCCTGCCCCCCGCTCTCTTCTTCCCCTCCCCTCCCCTCTCCTGTCCCCCGCTCCATTCTTCCCCTCCCCTTCCCTCTCCTGCTCCCCGTTCCCTTCCTCCCCTGCCCTCTCCCCCCCATCCTCCTTCAAGGCAGCCTGCCCTTGGAATCAGTGTGAATTATAACTGTGGCCGGAGGTGATGTGGGGTGATGTAAGTATGTGTATGGCTGTGGTAATATGTATAGGGATGAGCTGGGATGTGTAGAGAGAATGTACGGTTGTAGCAAGTGACTGTAGGAATGTTGAAAGATGTGCAGATGTGTGGAAGGGTGTACAGGGATGTGCAGAATGACTCTGGATGTATACAGACTGTACGAGTGTTAAGTGAGTGTACAATGTGTGGAAGGATGCGTGACGTATGGAAGGGTGTGCAGATGTGTAATGGTGTGTAGCTGTGTGTGTGGGGGGGGGGACGTAGTGATGTAGATGGGTGTGCAGAGGTGTGGAAGGGTGCAGGATGTGTTTGTGTGTGTGTTGGATATTGTGCAGATTGGTAGGGGTGAACTGGGGACTGTAAGGACTGGCAGGGGTGAGTATGTAGACTATAGGGGTACTTAGGATTGTGTAGGGGGTATTGTACGGGTGTGTCAGGAAACTAGAGATAGGAGGCTTGTAGGGAACTGAAGGGGGAATGTAGTGGTGTGTTGGGAATGCGTAAGGGTGTGAAGTGGTTGTTTTTGTACCTGGAAAACCACTTAATCTGCTCTTATCGATTTAATGGGAGCTAACAACAGGTACCAAAACATTCAAGAAACTGTGTTGATGTTTTTATGACTTCTGAACCCTCCTACGTTACCAATATGTACTGAGGAAGAACAGGTGACGCAAACCGTGTAATGTATAGGTAGATCAATCGTGCATACCTTTTTGTAATGTGTTTCCGAGTAGAATGAGTGGAAATTTTGCTCTGAGGACGTACATAATGTCTATTTTTTAAACTGTATGGTTCTTAATGCACGTTGGACAGTTTTTATTTGCCTGGATGAGACGCGGATGCTGGAGACTTGTGTACTGATGAGAGAAATTGTGTTCCATTTATATCTACTTGGCCACTGACTCAATACTCGTTTCTTTGCATAAGTGATATATAGGTGTTCTCTGTGTGCATCCAGGTGATGATACGGGATGCTTTATAACCTATTGTGTGGAGGGAGTTGCGATTTGTGTCTGATTAATTGGGTGTCCATGAGGGGTTGGCGTGTTCTATTACTGATCCAATGTACTGTTTCATACACGAATAGGTGGTCTCTTGTCATGTCCGAAGTTAATGTTTGTATGTGTATGAAGTGTATCAAGTCGAAGTACTCCTATTATTTTTCACGTGAACCTGACATTAAGTTTAGCTGATGTGTTGCATATCACTACTGGAATTTTTTTCGAGTGTATGTGCAGGACTGACGAGATCTATGATGCTACGTGGCGTGTTGTCATTAGCATATCACTACCGGAATTTTTGTCGAGTGTATGTGCAGGACTGACGAGATCTATGATGCTACGTGGCGTGTTGTAATTAGCACTTGCGAATTCGTGATACTTAATTCTTTTTCCTTTTTCACACTACTCCTTCATATAATTTTTGTCATCCTCGAGTGGTTAAAATCGACATATTTTCAGCTGTAACTTACAAAAGAATATTCAGGAGTATTAAATGAAATAAATCGCTGAATGACTGGTGTTACGAAATATCTTAAGTTACTGAATATTCATCCCAAGTCAAGTGTTATTTGGTGCTATTTTGGCGGGCAGGTGAGAAGAATAAGTGCTATTTTTAGTGAGGACTCTCTCTCTCTCTCTCTCTCTCTCTGTAACTCCATCCCATCCCTAAGTTTAAATATACCTTTTCAACAGAGAGAGGTTGATAAACCAAGCAAGCAAAATTCATAACCTCCTTTCACGTTTAATAGCGGTGTGTAATGGAGAGGCTTGATGAGATATGAGAGGTTGGTGGTGGGGATGTGCTGGTGATGTGCAGAGTCATCAAGTGGAGTGTATTTCTCTCTCTCTCTCTCTCTCTCTCTCATAATCCCACCATCCATCCTCCTCCATCACAATAACTCAAGTTTCCGATTCGTGATAGGAAGGCAGTGCTCATCTTGACACACCTACTGTACCCTCTTGCATACCTTGCTTCACAATATACTAGAGTAATAACACATCCTCCTCTTTTTCCTCCTATTTCTTCTCCTCCTCCTCTTTCTCTGCTTCCTCCTTCTCCTCCCTCTCATCACCAACATCATCATCATCATCTCAACCCTATTTCTGACCAATGCAAGGATCAATTATTGTTTTCTGAGTCTGTATTCCCAGACTTTTTGTGCGTTATCAGTTTTAGAGCTAACATCTATATCTATCTATCAATCTATCTATCATCCCTCTACCTATCTGTCTACCACCTCTTCATCTCTCTATCTATCTAACTTTGGAAAATTGTTGTGATAAAGGTGAAAATATTAAGCAAAAACACTTGTAAAACACCACACTGTAAACCCAATATTTTCCCTCAGTTTCAGACATCAACTTTATATAACTTCGTATATTACCATCTTGACTGCTTAGAAAAAGTGAACATGAAAAAGCAAATACAGTACAGATTAACGCAAGAAGACAGTATCTCTTTTAAAAGGTCAAATTTTTTTATTATATTCGTCTTGTTTTTAAATTTCGAGCTAATAAATCTACTTTAACTGTTTGTTCTTATGACCTAGAGTCAGATTGGGTAAAGGTCAATACACAGCATAAAAAGAACTAAAAAACTCATGTAACACTTTATGAAAATAGTCTACAATATTTCTTCATTTTCAGTACTTGAGCTAATACATCTTGTTTTATTTTTTGTTATGGCATAGTTTTTGGTAGAAATTAATATTACAAAAAAAGAAAAATAACGAAAAAGAATCAAGGAAAAAAACAAAGAAAATCATGTGAGATAGCAAGCATAGTATATAAAACACCTGATCAAAAAAAGAAAGGCATTTACCATCTGTTGGGGTAAATATACAAAATAAAAGCACGTCACTGCAATACGTAAATAAATCTTTCATATGGGCTAAATTCGACCAGATTTATGGCTACACTTTCTTCTCTTACGTTTCCTTTGATTTGTGTGTGTGTGTGTGTGTGTGTGTGTGTGTGTGTGTGTGTGTGTGTGTGTGTGTGTGTGTGTGTGTGTGTGTGTGTGTGTGTGTGTGTGTGTGTGTGTGTGTGTGTGTGTGTGGGTAAAGGTGAACCCACTAATTAAAAATATATATATATATATATATATATATATATATATATATATATATATATATATATATACCAGTTCAATAAATCAGTGTACTCTAAAAATGCTTCCATAAATTTTTGGATATGCAACTAATATATCTCCTTCCATTTTTTATAGAGCTTCTCCTTGGGGCACGATGATTATATTAAATTATATCACATTAACAGCAATAAATCAATGTACTTTAAATTCTGTTTCCTTGCTAATACATTCTTTAAGATCAAATTTTCATTCCTTTAAGGATCAATACACTGAACAAGAAAAAAAAAAAAAAAAACATTACCTGAAGAATAAATAAAATACTCTGAATTTTTTCCTCAATATCAGACACCATATAGAGCAAATTCCCTTTTTTTTTTTTTTTCCATATGAGTAATTGTGACGCTAAACAAAAAACACTGCAATGAAATAAGCCAGTGTTGCTTTTACGACGGCAGAATTCTGAGATTTTCCTTGCATTTCTAGCCCATATATCTCCATTAAGTGTGTGTGTTTTTATTTTCATTCCTCTCTCTCTCTCTCTCTCTCTCTCTCTCTCTCTCTCTGTTTGGACTTGGGTGAAACTTAAAACTGATTATAACAAGGGTGCATGAAATGAAACCCATTGATTTATACGCTATCGTATGTTCCACATGAGTAGGCCGGCTCAGTCTGACTAGGATGCTCGCTACCGTAACTTCTGTATTCTCCTCAGCATCGTCTTTAATATCGTCTTCTATATTCGCAAGACGGGTGCTGGCGAGAGAGCCGGTGTGTTCTTGTAATACCGAATCATATTATCCTGGGTTTACTAGGTTCACCAACACCTCATCACTACCGGTTTATTGTTGCATTCGGCAGGTTATTATCCCCTAGTATGAGAACACACAATATGAAGCAAAAAGTTTAATGCTAGGTGTTTTGCCAACACCTATCGCCTTTCTCTGCGGGTCAAGTGGAGATACAGACAGACAAGTTCATCTGGAACAGAAGTTAACATCTGAGGGAGGGGGAGATTCTCCATTGAGGGGGAAACCAGAGACTCCAAGGGTGAATTAAACAGATAAGGATAAAATGGCCAAAGTAACCTTAAATGGCTAAAGTAACCTTTACGATGAGTTATCGGCTAAAGTTTTTTTTTTTTTTTCAATATGCATTTTATAAAGTCAGATTTCTGTACTACAGACAATTAGCGTGCTACTAAGAAGTAAAAAAAATCTCTCTCTCTCTGAAAAAAAAAAAAAATCCATAATACCGCTAGGTTTCTTGCTGTTAAACATTAAAATGTACCGCTAAAGGGGGGAAATAACAATACAATCTAGAGTAGTTTAAAATAACTTCCGAAAGGGAGGGGAATCCCTCTTTTACAAGTTGGGGAGAGATCATCAAAGATTTTCTGACAAATGTGGAGAGTGGCCAAGAAACATATTCTGATCTACAATGAGGCCCTAAATCACATCCAACGCTCTTTGTGGTTAAGCTTGTTACTCTACCTCTAAGCTAAGTGTTCAGTTATATCCCCCAACTATAGCTGTAGTGTGGAGGGTGACAAATATACATCACCGAAGCTGTTTGGAATGATTTATTACCGTGAAACTGGATGTTCTCTCGCATCGATGATCGCGTTATTGTACTTCGTCACTTTTTGCAATATTTAACTTATAAATACTACATTGACATTTATACTCTTCAAGAACATCCGGTGCAAGATAATATATACGCAAAATCAGTCGCAACGAAATAAGTGCCTGGTAACCTCCTAAACTCAAGAGAATACGTCCCATCCTCACACACTTCTTCCCGCCTCCTTGACATGCCGACCAGGAAGCAATTTCTTCCACATAGCTACATGGAAAATCGCTCTCTGGGATGCTTTTCTTTTCTTTTTTTCTCTATTTTTTTTTAGGGGGCCGTATACTTATGGGCTTAGAATACTACCTAGCTCCTCTTTATATCAGTTTACTGTTTACCTCTATCGGTTTGGTTTTCTCATGCATTTTATTCACTCACACTATGTAAAATAAATAGATAAATACATAAATAAATAGGTGAATAAATACATGCTAGATATCAATTACCCTTTGGCAAATGAAATTTTAACTTGGTATTTCCTTACAGCAAATATCATACGGGCAGGGAAATTCGGGGCAGCTAAATACCGATGTCGATGAACGTTTTGATAATGAAATAAGAACTTCGTATTTCCTTCTATTGGCAAACAGCTTCATTCAGTTGACACAAAAATACCAATGCCAAAGGGTTAAAAAGACAGGTGACTGGAATATCAAAGCAACCAGCTCAGCCCTTCTCTTTACCATCCTTTTCTTTTACACATTCTTTAGAACTTACTAGCATTAGCCATTTTTCCAACAGATAAACACGTCCTAGGTTAAGTCTTCCTGTTATCTGTGCTTCCTATGTACTCCTCTGCAATCAGTTACGTTTGTACCTTAACATTTTCTTAAGTGCGATTAATACCCTCTTACGATACAAAGGTCTAAAACACACGACAGAAAGATTACTCCACACAACTGAGGTAAAAAGTCAAATTTAGTGAGGTCAAAGTGCCATTATTTTTATCTGTCTTGTTGTCTGTCCATCAAAGAGGGGTTTAGATGTCACTGGATCTGTTTGACAAATTTATCGGCTGCTTATCGCAAAAAAGGTAAAAGTAATAAGCAAGAGAATTTTAAGTTGCAATATATATAATAAATCACTAAGAAAGAGATATCAGGAGCCTCTAAACTCATCAACGAACGGCTCTCTCATTCTCTCTCTCTCTCTCTCACACACACACACACACACCACTTCTTATCAGTAACCTTTAGTGACGCTGATACCAGTTATCTCCCTAAGCCTCTGGACTCGAGTGGATTAGCAACTTCACCTCGAGGACGACTTGTGTTTATATTCTTGCTATCAGGGCTCTCTCTCTCTCTCTCTCTCTCTCTCTCTCTCTCTCTCTCTCTCTCTCTCTCATTCTTGTTATTAGGACTTACTCCCTCATTCTTGCTACCAGGGCTCTCTCTCTCTCTCTCTCTCTCTCTCTCAATGATACCCCGCCTCTACCACCGTCACCACCCTAAGCCGTTTAAAGTCAAGTGGATTTAACCCTTCACCCCGAGAACCTGTTTCGAGCTTTATTACTTCTACTTTCAGTTATTATTATTATTATTATTATTATTATTATTATTAGTAGTAGTAGTAGTAGTAGTAGTAGTAGTAGTAGTAGGAGGAGGACGAGGACGAGGACGAGGAGGACGGAGGAGGAGTGATAGTAGCAGTGGTTGTTATAGTAGTTGTAATAGTAGTATAATCTTGAGGAATGTGTAGTACTTCCTTGACTGACAGAGTTTCAAGTGGAAGAAATGTGGAGGAGTAACTTAAGAGGTCGGCTAGAAACTGAATGATATAGTAATGTGATGGGTAGGGGTAGACTCAGGTATTCTGGAGATGTGGTGAGAATGCAGATGAAAACTTAATGATGAGATTTAGCAGTTTGAATATGGAGGGTCCCAGCAGCCAATCCGCCAGTCATCCGTCTGTGTCCGCCTCAATTCATCACTTAGACAGACTTTCCAACTCAGCCCTCGGTACTGCACCGTCAGCGCCTCGCATCGCACCGCCGGGCCTAAGTCAACGTCATTCATCGCCTCACGCGCCACCACCGCTAACGCCTCTCTACCGCCAGCCTCTATAGCTGTGAAAGGAGGTTAGCGGGTACACAAACGGCGCCCAAGTCACACACTTTCACTCTTAATGTACTGATATGGCACTGTGGTTGGGTGTGGTAGACCCTGAAAAAAGCTATGTAAGGCGTTCAAAATTCTTACGAGGAATCTCTTCACTATCGGGAGCCGGACCCCAAAACGAAGTTGAATTACAATGGTTTTAGCCAGAATAATAAAAAAAAAGACGTCACCGTACTGAAGGGTTTTACTATTTCCCCCCGAGATGGTCTGCTGCATAACATAATCTGCTGCTACCAAGCCAAAGATGCAGTGTATGTCCACGAGCTGTAAGGAATTAATGAAGTTTACATCTACCCTAAACCTCTTCCGTCCTCCCGTCCCTGTGTACAAGCAATCACCAACAGTGTCCCCCCAGCCTAACCCACCCAAGGTAAATGCATAAGCAGTCACCTTTTGCTCCCAGTCCCCTCCTCCACGGGCGGTCACTACACGGCACGAATTGATTATCAGGCATCTGTGGCAGTCATGCAGAGGTCCACGCACGTCACTCACTACCACCGCCATCACTGCACACACACACACACACACACACACACACACACACACACACACAGGAATTTTAAGTGACTAGAATATGGAATGCACTCGGCCAGATCTTAAAATATAATACAATTCGATGTATCAAAATGCACCAAGTATTCGTCACGGTGCATTTGCCACACTGACGGTGAAAACGGCTTTTTTTTTTTTTTTTTTTTTTTTTTTTTTTTTGCTGCTTAGGTAAGTCAAGCAGCAATACACAGAATATAGTGATTTATTTGTTCTGCTTGTGAGGTGGAGGTAAGATCTTGAAAGTTTGAGTGATGTGTGAATAACTGTGAGGCCCATTTCTGTGTTGATATTCCAGCTACTTTCCTCTGTCTGTTTTTGTATTTAACCTCACCCCATCAAGATCATAACAGAGCGAGAGACTGACTAGGAGTGCATGAGAGTGGGATGGTTAGAGAGAGACACTAAGAACCATGTCGAGTGATAAGGTGTAAGGGTATGTGAGGGAGAAGAGTGTGTCGTGGGATGTAGGACTGTTACAGAATATAATGGGGACAGTAAAGGATGGAAATTCTTCTGCCGAGGCCACCCTTGAGAGTATGTAACCTCGGACAACAGACAGAGAGATAGATAGATAAACAGTTACAGATTGATAAACGGACAGACAGGTATAGGTAGACAGAGCTAAGGGTACGTAGGTAGGAATATAAGTAGAAAATCTGATAATGAAAAATTAATTGGTAAACAGTTAGAGATAAGGGAACGTTGGCAGGAATATAGGTAGAAAAACAGGTAAAGATAAATTAATAGGTAGGTAGGTATATAGGTAGAAAAACAGGCAGAGGTAAACTGATAGATAAACAGATATATAGGGGTCCGTAGGTAGGTATATAGGTAGAAATACAAAGATAAATTGATAGGCACACAAATAGAAAGAATAATATACAGAAGATAACAAAAACGAAGATGTGATTAGGTTAAACTCCTTACAAATTTCTCCCAAACTAGTTTACTTCCCAGATTCACTCCATCACGTATGCAAACAGTCTCTCTCACCCACAAACTCTACCACTCCAGAACATCACTTTTACACATAAATTCCTCAACACAGCCCCACTAGATATAATATTTTGGGCTTCGGCATGATGCAACAGAACACGACAGGTATTTCGCGTGACAAAGTCCATGACAATACTGGAAACGAAAGTGAATAAAGAAATATAAACCCGCCAAGCCAGTTTATGCAGAAGGGATGCTTTAGTGATATAAAGAAAATGGAGAAAATGAAGCGAGCTAGGTAAGGTCATCTCACCCAGTCTGATAAAATTTGTCTTAACTCGAATACTGACAATGAGATTAGGTCCGGCCGTGAGATTAGTTCTCTGTCTGTCTGTCTGTCTGTCTGTCTGTCTGTCTGTCTGTCTCTCTCTCTTTCTCTCTCAGGACACACGCGGCCGCCGAATAAATTGTAGGACTTGCGCATCACGACTCACCGCCAGCATACCCTGCGCATTCCTAGGTAACCAACTGTTGGAGGAGAGAGAAAGAGAGAGAGAGAGAGAGAGAGAGAGAGGGGGGGGGGTTACATACATACGAAGGAAACACCGACCCTATCCGCGAAGTCATTTACCCTCATCCAGCTTCCTTATCGTAACCTCATATCTTAGGCGGAAAATAAGGTTAGGATGCTGCTGATGGTGACTATGATGATGATGATGATGATGATGATAATAATGATATCAGAATTGGATGGATGAAGTACGTATGACCATCACATAATAGGAGTTTTGCCAGTACCCTCCTCCAATTATTATTCTTTTCTTGGTTTCCAGTGCAATGGCTCTACCCTACAGGCGTCATGTGAGGGACCTGATCACGTGAAACAATAATGCAGACGGTTTCTCTTGCGTGGTTGTGCCGGGAACTTCGATGGTTTGCATGATGAGTGTATGGAAGCGTGGCGTATTATGTTCCTGATATTGCGTGTTACATGTTGTGTCCTGCTTCTGGATCCTACCCACCCCATGTCCAGGAAAAACTATTCTTAAATTTTATATAAGTGATGATGTATGTCAATCTGTACGACTCCTATCTGTATATATCATCATTATAATGAACAAATGTCAAGGAAAGCAATAATTTGAAGAAAATTTCCTAAGTGATGTTTATTTCTATATATCTATCTATCTGTATCTATCTATCTATCTATCTATCTATCTATGTAAAAATCTTTCTGAGAGCAACATGCGTTAACAGTGCTACACTCACAATCTCAGGTAGTTATGGACCATATACCTGATGCAGCAAGGTACTGTACCATGGTGTTGGAGGAGATAAGAGGAGATTAAGCCTAAGACGCACTTCAGTCTCGGGGCTGAGAGATGTAATCAGCAAACATGATTGAATAATAACAGTGGCCAGGATAATAACCCCATCATTATACGACTCTAATAACTTCACACTCGTTAGTGATGGTGCTGCGGGCCGGCACCCTCAGTCCACCTCATTATCCGTCGTACTGGGTCGTTGTGTTGTTGTGAGCCATGATGTAAGGTGGTTCATTGGCCTGCCTGCTGGTGCGGTTCTTGGTGATACGCATCTCCCTGGGTTAGTGTGGAGAGTTTAGGGGGGTTCTTTTAATGTTCATCTTGGGTTCACACTGCAGGTTTTGGCGGTGGAGAGGGGCGCCTTCACGGGGGCACCGACAGAACTAGGCGGCTCTGCTGTCTAATTACACAAGCGTCCCTCAGTTTCTTCCGTATTCCGAGAAAGGAGGATGGTAGACTGCAGAAAAGGGGCAACTTCAGCCTGCATTCCACCGGGTTCATGTCCAGATGTCCTTAGCGCAACAACAATAACAACAAATAAGGGGTTTGTTATAAGGCTCAGTGGTTCATACTCAGGGTTCACCGTAGGATTCTTGTGGGAGGTTCAGCTTTACCTTATGACTTCATTACCTACTGATATGCGTTCCACTGTGTTTGTGTGCATCTCCCACCCTCTTTTTTTTTTTTTTTTTCCCCCTATTGTACTCTCTCTCTCTCTGTCCCTCTCTCACCGAACGTCCTTTTTCCACCCATCGCTGTCTCTCATTCTCCCTTTCCGAGCAACACGCAATTGATCTCTGTCCGCTCCCCCCCACCTCCACCCCCTCCCCAGCTCCCTCCCTCACCCCTTCCTCAACCCCCACCCTCTCTCCCTCCTCCGCCCTCACCCCTCTACCTAATCAGGGCCGCTACCCCGTCGAATAAAGGTTATTACGTCGCTATTAAGGCCTATTTATCAAGCATCTGACTGAACTTACCTCCCCTTCTCCTCCTACCAACCTACCTACTTACTCGACCCTCCAATCAACAACCTTCATCAGTCTCCTCTTCTCATTAATCTCTCACCGTCTTCTTCACTGTTTATTTCTCTGTGTCTGTTTGCGATGCTGGGATAACTGCTGTAATTAAGTTAATTTCTATGTTTATATGTATGCGAGCAAAAGATTTCATGAACGCCTGAACCGATTTAGATAAAGTTTGTCGTGTGCAATCGGCATAAAAAATTCTGTCACCTCTCCTGCTTCCATGTACTTACAAAAAATCAGTGTTGTGGATCTCCAGCAACCGACACTGACGGCTTCCTTTGGCCTCAGATCAGTGTCCTTAGCGTCATTTGCTGCCGAAACACCATACTGATTTTCAAGGTCCGTGGAGAAAGAGAGGCGGGGGAAGGGCCATGATTTCTGACGCCGACTGTACTTGTCACTGTATGACTTCGAGAAGAAATGGTTCGACTTTGGTGCAGATGGATGAGAGTTTAAGGTTACGGATCAAGGTACACTCGTATGTTTAGCCACAGATGAGCACTTTTGATTAAGTCTCTCTCTCTCTCTCTCTCTCTCTCTCTCTCTCTCTCCATGTTCGCTCTTCCTGTCTGTCACATTCCTCTCTCTCCCTCCATATTTCTGCCATCTTGTCACCTGTTTGCTTTCTTTTGTAATCCTTTTGTCCCTACGTACTCTCTCACCTCATTCCCCCTCTCTTTCCCAATCATCATTCCTTCATCACTCTCACTCATCCTCCACTCTTCTCCCTCCCACTTTCCCTCCCCGTCTCTTTCCCTCTCTCCCAGTCATCATTCTTCCATCAGTCTCACTCTCTCTCTCCACCTCTCTCCCTCCCACTTTCTCTCCCCGTCACCTGCCACCCATTTTTCATCATTCATTAACTCAATTATGCCCCGCGGTTCACCTTGTTTATCCATCATGAATATCTCAGACACGATGGATGCTGGACCAATCAAGCGAGGTAAAACAAGTGAAATCTAATCAACTTGGCAGCCTCGAAAACACCCAGAATGGCTATCAGTTCTACCTAAAACATGAGCAGACTATATTTCAAGAACAATTTTATTTTTCTCTGGGTAAGAATGTATGTAAAACTTGGAATATCGGTGGCAGATCACAGTACCAAGAGGCAAGACACACACACATTCAAAACAGGTCGAAGACTATTTTTCATCATGCATTATACTGTAGTCCTTACATCCGACCACTCACACCATACATCCAATCACTAAAAAAAGATCATACATGCATTCACTCCAGCTTGCTCAAACATTCATTCATTACAGATCCACTGATTCGTAATAGGCCACGCATCCATTCACCCCACTCACCATTCGACCCTGATCAAGACGCTGTTACTGGGATACAACTGGGCTGCTTGGACGTGGTTTGCAAGGATGGTTTCCTAATAATCAGCATGAGTATCGGCGAAGGGATGACTGCTGGCTGGATATTGGGTTGGTATTAGGCAAGAGAGGAGATACGAGAGAGAGAAAAGGGAGAATAGTTTAATCTTAATATTCTCGTTCTCTCTCTCTCTCTCTCTCTCTCTCTCAAATAAATAAATAAATAAATATATATATAAATAAATATCTATATCTATATCTATATCTATATATCTATATCTATCTATCTATATATATATATCTATCTATATATATATATATATATATATATATATATATATATATATATATATATATATATAGATATCTATAGTTTCACTGGTTGAGAAAGAGTTATAGGGACCTTTCTGTGATAAACAGATAGATAAATGGACAAACACAGCAATAGACAGGCAGACAGAGAACTAATCACATAAAACAAGAATTACGAGGCTACTTAGCATGCCTCCCAGATTGATCTCGACGATAAACTTGCAATTAGTTGAAGATCAGATATGACCATCAGGCTTTTAATTCAATTTGTATTTTTTCCCTCCTTTCCTCTCTTTTTTTCCTCTTTACAACGTAGGGAATGCGTCCGACAGACCGTAAGTAATATCGAACTACAAATTTCCTTTTAAACCACTCCGTATAACTGCCCCTGATTTTATCATACCCAGACATAACCCGGGACGAGTAACTCTCAGGGTATCAATTCCTCAGACCACCAAAAACCTCCGATCGTCTCAAGTTAGTGAACGAGATGAACAAGATGAACAGGTGAATATGGTGTACATGTCTTCTTTGAGGCTACGTGTTCAGGCCGATTTTGTATACGGTGATGGCTTGAAGTTAACTGATTAACAGAAATGTTATATAAATGGAGACTGTCTGCGTAGCATGGGAGCTGGAGGTGGTAGTGGTGGTGGTGGTGATGATGATGGAAACGACGAGGTGTAGGCGGGATTTGGAACGAGGAGGTAAGAGCGAGATGGGATGGAGATAGAAAAAGAGTGATGGAAACTGCAGGTATTGTCTAAGTGGCCATTAAACATGGTGCAAGTTACCTGAAGGGCAGTGTAAGGGTAAGTGTGAGTGTGATGTTCTTGTGACTTAGTTCCCCTCGTTCTCGTTCTGGGGTCATTGGAGGAAGAGTTTGACCTGGACTGCCTCTGTGGCGATATCAGTCTCTACAGTCGATCAAGTTCCAGTACTTGGCCAGAGTACTGGTGATGACACTCATGACTGAAGACAGGCGAGGCTGACGGGACTATATTGGTCTCCTGGTATCTTTACAATCTGGTGCATCACAACACATAAGCTGACTGCAGAAGCAAGGTGGGCTGAAACCACTCAGAGAGTTTAAGTGATCCAATGGATCATTATATTCTGACAGGCTGCTGCAACTCGATGACTAGGATGCGGGATGGTGTTATATTATGCTTGCGCTTCCGCCATCTGGAGGGTCACATCGTTCCACTACATACTTATGGAAGACCTGATGTTCTGCCACATCAGGGAAACTGTGGGTGTGTAAATTTTCTTCAGACAGCCTCGCACAACAAGGCTAGATGCTGTTGCTACCAGTTTTAGAGCCACCACTGGTGGAAGGTGAGAATGAGTTGCACGAAGTTCAATAATGAAGTCATCATCGTGGAAACGTGAAATGGGTGATGGAAGTAAGGGCTAGACAGAAATCACTCTCTCCGTGCGAATTACAGAGCATGGCTGAGTGATGGTGACAAATGTTGGTGTTTTGAGGCATGACCTGCCGAAATCCAGCAGCGGCACAGGTATGTCTTACGCTTGTCTTGCGTTGATTTTCTCTTTGTATCTTCTATCCCCATGTAGTTTTTGATCAAAAACAATTTCTTTTCAGCAATAAACAAATTTTATCTCATGAGATAACTTCCATAGTGGAGAGTATGAAGCATACTCATTTTACCCCCTCAATATGATGTCTCAAATTCATTCTAGCCACTGCAAGACCGTATAAATCATCGTAAGAGGTACATGTTGTAACAGTTGGATTAAGTTACAAACTTGCAAAAAGAAAAACGCGAAAACACTTTATTCCCATAGTCGAAGAATGGAAAAATCTGCCTAGCAGCAGGCGTGTCTGGCTGGACCAACAGGCAGGTGCAGTTAATGAGAGTGATGTTACTGTGTTGTGTGTGAGGCTACAGGTGCGGGGCCAGTAAAGCCATCCACCTGCACGGCTTGTTGTCCACCACCATAACCTGGATGGGTTTATGTTGGCCACTCCGCTCTCTCCCGCCCACAAACATGGATGTTGAGATGACCAGGTGCCACGTTCATACAGTTTCTCAGGCCTTAGTTTTGTTGAAAATTGTCTGATCATACATTTTTCTTCATAATCATATACATTCTTGAGTTTAAGTTGTGTTAAAAATTGCTTGATTTTAGATTTTCGCTCATACTGCTACCAAACTCGTCACATCCAAACTATAGTGAAAATTGGAATGAAAAATACGAGATAACCTTCACTGCTACAAAGACAAAAACAATGAGGGCATAACAGAAAGGAAACAGAACGAAGGAAACAGAAGGCAGTGGACAGAGAAAGAGAAACAAAGAAAGGCAGGAACAGTAAGAAGGATACAATAAGAGACAAAGGAGAGACAACCAAAGGGACGTAGGCAGAAGGACCTAAAACGATAAACCGTAAGAATCCTCAAATACTTACTAGGGGGGCAGTCGACTAAATGGGTGGAGGGACAGGGGAGAAGAGGGAAGATAAGGGGCTTGGAAGGGGGTAAAGGTGGGGGTTTGGAGGGGGGTATTAGTGGGGGTCTTGGGGGAGGGGGGAAGGATGAGGGGCTGGTAAATTTCATGCACGATGTTGCTCGGATTATGGTCTGTTTGACGAAGCTGTTCTATAACAGTTCTGCGCGCGCGCACACACACGCACGCGCGCGCACACACACACACACACACACACACACACACACACACACACACACACACACACACACACACACGCACGCACGCACGCACGCACTTACAAACACACACACACACACACACACACACACACACACACACACACACACACACACACACACACACACACACACTGATTAGAGCGGTCTCTTCGCTCAAGCATTGAGTTTAGGGAATGAAAAGAAAATTGATGTTCTCCCTATGAATTTCTACTTAACACTTCATAAAATGTTTTCAAGTGTTAGTTAGATAGATAGATAGATAGACTGACGTGTTAAACGAGAGAACGGACAACATACCACTGAGCAGAGAACATATCCTAAATTTGCAAAGCATCACAAGAGAAAAGCAAGTGAGTAATAATTGACACGAGAATAATGGGTGAGTTGAGGGATGGGCAGCGTAATGGCAGGGGACAGGGCAACATAGAGGCGATTTGTTTGTGGTCACCCCTTACGGAATTAAGGCGTCTGGCTATAGATAGATTAACAGACAGACAATGGTGAGATAACAGCTTCCAGTACTTGTAAATCTGCGAGACTGATAGCAAGCACCAGAACAACTAGAACAAGATCAATAATAAAAACATGAACAAAACAGCAAAAACCTGGACAGTAAAGAATGAGAGAAAAAAAAAGGCAGCTGGATTAAAAAAAAAAAAAAAAAAAAAAAAAAAAAAGAGACGAAGATTATTATTATTATGCTAACTGACCGCATAATCACTGGTGTAAAAGAAGGGAAAAAAAAAGACGGAGGGAAAAAAACAAAGAACTATTATTATTCAAACCAATGGCCTATTGCAAAAATGTACTGGAGAAAAGTGAGTCAGAAGAGAACAAGAAAAGAGTGGCATTCAAGCTGATGAGATATTAGGAAAAACGGAAAAAAATAAGGGAAACTATTATTATTATTATTATTATTATTATTATTATTATTATTATCATCAATATTATTATTTTCACTGACGACCTTACAAAGAAGAACAGACTGACAGCAAAAACAGACTGACAGCAAGAAAAACTAATTACTCAAACCTTCTAACCCCCCATGAGGAACGTATGGTAAGTCCTGTCACTAGATTTTACAAGATTTTTAAGGAGAGCCATTCACAAAGGATCTTAACCAATTTTAACCATAAACAAATCCCCTAGCAGTTAAACACCATCATGAATCCTTTCTTTTGGTCCAACCTTTGACGTTCTCATTCACTCTCGTTCGATTTTTATGTGTTTGGTGGCCTTACAAGTCTGCATGAAAGTATTAAAAAGCGACCTCTATACGCAACTAAAAGGCAAGAAAAGTTTTAAATATAGTCCCTGGATCCGGCGGTATCTGTACAATAATTAAGTGAGAGATGGATACTGCTAACCACACCTGAGACCCAATTTAATGCCAGGTAAACTCCACATTTGAAGAGGGAAACGTCTAATAGCTTGAGGGAGCGAATTAGAAACTATACTATTTTTACTCAAACTTGGCCTAAAACTGCAATCACTCCAACTTCTATGCTGAGTTGTAACAAGAGATTAAATCTAGAATATGATGCTGTTCACGAAGAAGTACTGTGCAAAGGATATAGAGCCGAAGTATTGTCTTTTTCTGCCACTGAGCTACGTGAAATAAGCTACCAAAGGATGAAAATCTGGGTCAACTTAAGGTGAAAGGAGTATTGTTTATTTATTGTGGGAGTGTTGCGAGGAAAGGCAGGTAGGACGGCGTGAGGGAGTGTGGACGGATACACAGGTAAAGGGAGAGAGAGAGAGAGAGAGAGAGAGAGAGAGAGAGGTGATTAGGGACACTGGAGGGAGAGAAGAAAGGTTGGACAAAAAGGCTGGAGAGAAAGGTCAAAGAGAAAGGTTGTAGACAAAGGCTGGAGAGAAAGGTTGGAGAGAAAGGATGGAGAGAAGGGTTGAAGAGAAGGGATGGAGAGAGGAGTGAAGGGGTGGAAAGAGGTCTGGCCAATGGGATAGGTGCAAAAGGGAGACGTGGAAAAGAGAACAAGAGAAGGTATAAAGAGAACAGATGAAGAGGAGACGCGTGAAGAGCATGGGTGAGCAGGAAAGAGGCGATGAGGAGCAAGGATGAAGAGGAGAGGGGTGAAACAGAGAAAGAATGTAAAGAAGTAGTAAGCGAAAGATGTGAGGAAGAGGAGGAGGAGGAGGAGGAGGAGGAGGAGGAGAAGGAGGAGGAGAGAAGAGGAGGTGTGAGATCCGCAGGGCGCCGCGCCGTACCACAAAGCTAGGGGGCCACACAAAGCAACAGGGGTTATGGAGGGCCAACTGCATCGTTTTCACTGCCGGCACTGCAGCTGGGGCATTACCTGCATCATAAGACGGCAGGTAGACGAGAGTGACGCGTGCTTACTCTCCTCTCAGACTCGTTTTTGATGTTCTGGG
Source organism: Coenobita brevimanus (assembly GCF_032717465.1). NCBI lineage: Eukaryota > Metazoa > Arthropoda > Malacostraca > Decapoda > Coenobitidae > Coenobita > Coenobita brevimanus. The sequence continues at coordinate 22,574,236 of NC_136977.1, forward strand.
AGATTTGGTTTAACTGTTTACTACGCCCATACCGACCGACCTACGATAAGCCAGATTAGACGGTTCATATTAACAGGGTGTACTCGTTCTGTCCTGATTCACCACGTTTCACCGTCCTAGCCTATTCTGCCTACTCTTCTCCGCCAAGCCCATTAATTTTTACTACTACTACTACTACTACTACTACTTCTACTACTACTACTACGACTGTTACATATTATTATTATTATTATTATTATTATTATTATTATTATTTTCTTTTACCCCATCGATCATCAATCCCAAACCCTCCACCGTCACCCCTACCCCCAGAAAACTCCCGCCCCATCCCCCTTTCAACCCCAACCCCCCCTACCCCTCCTCATAACCCCCCTCCAAGAAACTGGACTGTGTTTCTTGTCTCTATACTGGATTTCTTTTTTCTTTCTTTCTTTCTTTTTTTTCTCCCGTCATCCATTATCACAGGATGTAATTAAATCTGGTTCATGAATCTATTACGTAGGGTTTCAGTCAAGAGGTGGCTCCTGTGATTGGTCTGTAGTGAGGGAGATGGTTAATAGATGCCGTTGATTTATTGACTGTGTGTGTGTGTGTGTGTGTGTGTGTGTGTAGAAGTCACCAGTGTGTTTTATTCACCCTGCAAGTCACCCTCTTCGCTTCCAGACACACTTTCATTTTACCCACAATAATTAAAGTGAAAGTAAAATAAGAAACTATCTTACCTAAGAAACTGAATTCTTTCGGTACAATGACATTCTATATTATTTACAGTATGTATTCCCTGGACGATTTTTATACAGCTTAATAAAATCGTCTCGTCGTAAAGGAATGAGAAACAACACCTGCTAACTTTTTCAGTGTATTATTTTATTTTTTCTTGCAACAGACAGACGGTTTTATTCATACTTTGCAAGATAGTGATGGGGTTAAAGGAAATTATTTTTAGCTTCTGTGCAAATGTTAAAGTCGCCTGACAGGGAACAAGTTGACCTGAAATGACAATAACATCAGTAAGAATGTGAGTACTTATCCCTCAGTCTTATCCCCTCTCCCATCTCCTCCGTCATCCCATCTTCCTCTCTCGTGCCCAGCCCTGTTCCTACCCCCCTCCTCTCTTTCTTACCTTCTCCGTTTTTCCTTTCCCCTCCTTCTCCCATCCGTATTTCCCCTTCTTTCCCTCAAGACCCAAATTTCCCCTGTCCCGTCCCTTTCTCCCTCCCTCACCTCAGCTTCCCCTGTCCCCTCCTTTCCGAGATTCCAGTTTTCCCCATCCCCTATCCTCCCCTCTTCCCCTCTCCCCCCTTTCATCTCCCTCCCTTTCCTCTCGTGGACGCAGCAGAAATAGTGTCACGAGTCTCACTCCACTTCACTTGACCTCTTCCACTTTCTTACACCTCTCCTTCTCGTTTCTTTTCCCCTCCCTCCCTTTCCTGTCTTCTTTCTTCTTTCCTCTTTCCAATCACCTCTCTTTTTCCTCTTCCCCAACCCTCTCACACACTTCGCAATCCCTTTTATTCGGCCCTCTCTTTTGCACCTCCCTACCTCTCCCTTCTCCCCTCCCTTCCTCCCTCTCTCCCTCTTTCCTCTCCTCTGCCCCCTCGATGGCTTGCTCTCTTCCCCCCCCCCTCTATTTTCCTTCTCACCGTGGGCTCAAGAAAAATAGTCTGAGTCAACCCCTCCCTTCCTCTCTCTCTCTCTCTCTCTCTCTCTCTCTCTCTCTCTCTCTCTCGTCCATCCCCAACGGAGATAATTACGAGTTACGAGTTCTTACCTCTCCCTTCCTCACCTCACCCAGTTATCTTCTCCCTCTCCCACTTTCTATCCCTCTCTCTTTCCCTGCCTCTCCTCCTCACCACCAAATACGCTCTTTCTCTATACCTCCTGTCCTCTCCTCTCCTTCTCTCCATACCTCCTTTAATCTCCTCTCTTTCTCTCCCTACCTCCCCTTCCCTCCACCCCTTCTCTCTTGTTCCTCTCACTGTTTCCAGCAAAATATTTCAAACCCCTTCCCTCCCCACCCCACCTTTTTCTTTTCTTTCTTCCTCCCTGCTTCATCTCTCCCTTACCCTTTTTCTCCTCTCCTTCCCCCCTCCTCCCTCCCCTCCTCTCTCCCTCATTCTGGACTCGGCAGACACAGTCAACCTCCCTCTCTCTCTCTCTCTCTCTCTCTCTCTCGTCCATCCTGGTAGCGCCTGCTTTGTCCTGGGAACAAAAGACGCGATAAATTACAAACGTGACACTGATTTTGAAAGCGTAACATTTTTTATACGAAGGAAAAATTTTACGCTCCGTTAATGCATTGTTTATATCATTATGTTTAACTGCTTTTGTGATGGCGATTTTACGCCCGACTGATTTATTGTTCTTGCTATTGATGAGAGAGTAACAGGGTTGGCATGAGCTTGATGATGATGATGATGATGATGCTAGTTCATTTATCTTTGGAGTAGTTTCACGCAGGGTTAATATACAGTTTCTGCCATTTATTTTTGAGTAATGTGTTTAGGGTGATGGTGATGGCGGTTCATTTTGAGAGCAGTTTTACACTTTGATAATAATATTTTTCTTAATGAAACCTGCCTCGCGGTGTGAAGATGAAAGCCTCGATGCAACATTATTTTTCGCTCCACCTAGAGTGAGGCGGAGAGGTGAGTCAAGAGTGGGACGCGCGGGGGGGGAGGTCGACGGGGGTGGGGGTGATGAGGAGAGAAGAAGGAATGTTGTTCTTGAGAAGGAGTGTCGGACTGGAGGGAAAGAGATTATGAGGAGGGAAGGGAGGGGTCATGAGGGAGGGAGAAAGGAGGGGGGGTTGTCATGCACAGAGAGAGGGAGGCTGTGGGTGACACCATGACTATGCACACTTACCTCATACACCGTCTGGCCTTAACTCTATAGACATGCCGGAAAAATAGGCAGGCTTTAAATGAGACGTACAAATGGATAATGAAATACGTTACACAGCGACATTCCTGCCCTGGCCTGCCCAAAATACCGCGCTTGTGTTTACTCCACTGGTATTTGAGAGCACATAAAAAAAAAAATAATAATAATCTTCCCTTTCTTAATTCCATCATCCGTGCACTTTTTTCCTATCTAATTAACACCAAGAGATTTTCATTAATTTCAGAGGGACCCAAGACCATTAAGCCTCAAGGGAACGAGATGTCTATTTTAATCTATCTAAAACCAGACGATTTTATTCGCTACTAGAAAACTGACTGAATTCTGGGGATAAGAAAATGATCTAGTTTTATTCCCAAAATCTCAGGGGGTAACCTGTCTATTCAGTCTTGCACCAGCTACCCGTAGACGATTTTAGGCTACCCCGCTCTGTGAAACCTCCTGTGGTCCAAGGAAATAAAATCTAACCAGAGGATTTTCTTAACTGAGCAAATCGTCTGATGGGGGCAAAATAATAATAATAATAATAATAATAATAATAATAATAATAATACACAAGCGGTACAGTCTCTCTATGAAGTAACGAGTCAACACGTTTCACACTCTAGCCAGCCTCTCGTTGTTGGGTTATCACTAATTTCTCGGGTTTGTGACAAGGAAAGTGTGGTGTGTTCATTATTCTGACATGATACCACGTCATGAAGTAATCCTGCATCATTTGCCAGGAGTTATGGGCCTTCTAACAGGGAAAAAAAGGCCCTAACTAAACATTTGGCGGGGTTGGTTGGGTGTATGGGGATGGGTGGGTGAGTGAGGTTGATGGGTGGGGATGGATGGATGAGTCGAAGGCAGGGGATGGGTGGGTGAGTGTGGTTGATGGATGGGGATGGATGGATGGGAGGAGATGGGTGGATGAGTGTGGTTGATGGATGGGTAGCAAGGGATGGATGGTTGTGGTTGATGGGTGGGCGGAAGGGAATGAGTGGGTGACAGAGACTGTGTGGGTGTGGGTGACGGAGGTTTGGGAGGTCCTGGCTGATGGGTGGATGACAGGGGATGGGTGGATGACAGGGGATAGGTGGATGGGTGTGGTTACTGACGCCTGACGTCAGCAAGATCCGTGTCTAGTTTTCCCCGTTGCTCCCCCCAAAAGAAACCCGACAGCTCTGTCATCCGTGTTTTTACAGTCGTATTTCAGTGGTGTCAAAAAATATAAAGATGAAAATCAAGAAGAGCAAAAAGGAATGAGTCTTTGTTACTACCAGGTAACTTTTGTCAAGAGGTCTGTGTGTTGGCTAAATTACTGTGCAACTTCAAATGGGGGACTCTGACATTCGAGCTTTCAAAATTAATTCAAGATGTCGGAGGAAGTTACATGAAATATCTTGAAAAAAAATCGTCTCCATTACTTTAATAAATAAAGTAAATAAATAAATAAATACGGAACTCAAAAACGAAGTATTTTTAAGTTATATATACGATGCTAAGGACAAAAAATTGTAATAAAAATCAAGAATAAACTACAAAAAAGAATAACTTTGATATCTAATGCTTCAGTTTATTTCTTATGTGGCCAAAGTGCACAAAATTTGAGAGCTCTTATTCCAGATGTTCCAATATAAATTACAAAATGCCACAGTAGGTAACTGAAAGTAAAAGTCATAAGAAACAAAAATTGACATCCAAGGTTTGAATATCGCTTTAATTAGGCCAACGTACATAAATTAAATGAAAAAACATATCAATTTTCGCCTGTTATGGAAAAAATTCAGAACATATGTTCTTTCAGTTTATTTATATTGACACCATACCAAGTAAACTTGACTGAATAATATGAGCAGAGCAAAAAATACATGTACAAACTCTGACACTTGTGGTATTAAAATAATCCCCCAAATTAAAGATTAAGGAAGTCAGAGTCTAAGTGATGATTAACTCCTCAAGCCCCGGGAGGTCACTTACTCTAATATTTATCTCGCTTCTGCCAGACAATTTCTCTCAAGGCATCCTCTAGTGCTGAAGGGATTAATGTTGGATGTGTAGGCTTCATCTAACCCCTTCACTTTCCCCAGACTAAATAAAATCGTCTGAATGTAGCAAAAAATTAACCTTAAAAGAGTACATCATTATCGTGAAATGTTGAAAGAAACAGAACTTTAAGACTTGGGAATTTCATTATTTTTCCCTCAACCTTAAAATATAAAAATTGATGAAAAAATTTGAATGAAACAACTACATTCACTTTACCCCTACTCTGTAATCTACAATGAATGAGATTATAATATTTTCCCTATGAAGCCAGAACAATCAATTAAAAGAGAGCAGAACGAAAAAAACAAATTGCTACAATAATGAGTATCAGTTTGTAATGATGTACGAAGCAAAAAGGAGAGAACAAACCAGTGAACTCTGACATCTGTGGTTTCACTCTCCTTTCCCACGATACCTCAAGTGTGTATAGCAATCTGCAGTAAACATGAAGACACATAATATTGGTTGTGTTAAATGAAATAGGATAAATATTAATAGTTTTCTACGATAATGCCGTCAGCAGCGTGGCTGTCATTATCATCGTCATCATCGTAATTATCACCTTTATCTCCATCCTGTTAATACTCATCCTCATCATTGTCATCATCCTCTTAATCATCATCATCATCATCATCATCATTATCATTCCAACCCGACCTCCCGCCTGAAAGCTGGATTGAGGTGAGATGCAGGAACACAGAAAAAGTTGTATAAATGAGAGCGAGCTAACAAAGTCCACGCCCAGCGGAAAAGAGTCACACAGTCATTCACACATCATTCAATCTTTCACAGTCCTGACCCCACCTCATAAGTAAAATCATATACAAGTGCATCTATAATTTCTTGCTTTCCTTACAGATACACGTCACATACACCTGAGTCACTGCGTCGACTGCCAGTTATAAAAAGAGATGTGAAATCCTTGTCATGCGCCTCTCCATACTTCATTCACTTATTCCTTGCCAAAATATGCAGACTCAACTTAAAATCATCAAGAAGACAAGTGAATCACTAAGCACAAAAATAAATAAATGAAAGAAATGACATCTATGACATCTGTAGCTTTAAAATTTTTTCTCCTGACGCCGAAGTGACATCAAAACAAAACAATTCGAACAAGGTAGGAATCCTCATTGCCGCAGTAATATATGAAGCAGTTAACCCTTTCATTCAGGTGACGTGTTTTACTGAATGACTCTCCCTGCTTCCAAACGATTTTTTTCAGTTTGGAAAAAGTTCTTGAAGTGGAGGGGTAATGGGAGGCTATATTTTTTTTTTTTACAATTATTAACTTTTTTCTTTTTTTCAAACCGACTGGAGTTTGATCGGTCGGAATTTCCCAAATTTACCTTTCCAGATAAAAAAAGCTTTAGTTAAATACATTAGTGTGGAGAGAGCGAGACTAAAACAGAAAATAAGTCACGGAATTGAAAGGGTGAATAAATACGAACGGCTTTAAAAATCCCCTCCCCCCCAACACGAACTAAATTAAAGGTGACATGGCTGGAAAATATAGACCAGGTAGTGTCCTAAATTAACCCAAACACCTGACACCCCTGGCCTGAATGTTAGGACTCCATATTATAATTACAAATCATAATAGATAAATAGATGAATAGATAGATAGTGAGACAGATAGAAGCAGGAAGTCAGATGATGAGAAGGTATTGTGTCTGCGAGAATCGAGCAATGCTAAACATGCTTACACACTCTTAACTCAAGGAATGCTTTATAGGCACACGACAGCGCCTCGTGACCATACACACACATACACACATACGCACACACAGGCTTCTAGAACTTTCCAACCACAGTGTAACACACGTGACACGACCCCTGCTACACCAGAATTTAGGAAGCAGAGGCAGAAGGAAGCTAGCCATAGAACAGGCAGGTAGTAGGGAGAAAGGCTTAGCAACTTGGAAGAGAGAGAGAGAAAGCGAGACAGGGAGGTAGCTAGAGGGACTCTACTTGTACTTCACTCACGTGTGAGAGACTTTGTTAATATTCCAAGACAAATAAAAATAGTCCCATACTATTCTTTACCTCTCCTGTCATTGAATGGCAAAGGGAACCAAGATTTTCTACTTACAAAACTACTCAAGTATAACAGCCGCTTGTCCACAAGTTCAATATATATACGAAACTCCACTACAAGTTTATACAAAGTTTATTTAAGACATTTGGTAGCAGCGAACGTATACAAATCTCGTCTTCGAATCAACAGTGAATTTCTACAAAAGCAGTCGACACTCTACAAGATTAGCTTCTGTTCTACAATGAAATCCTACAAAATACAAGCCCACGAGTGTACAATTGATTCTTCATTATGAAGAGTGAAAAAAAAAAAAACTCTCAACCAACAACTCACAACCAGCTCCTGACAGTTCTCACCAACCTCCCCTCCATCTCCACGATCATCATGCTGATGTAGAAGTGATCACACGACGCCTTGCCAGTAGTACTGATACAAGCAATCTTGCAATTTCTACGACGAACCAACGAACTACAACCATCTACAATCAACTACAAGTAACAACTCTACGAGTCGTCTGTATAATTTTCTACACGCACCTACAAGTAGCGGCAGTCTTCATCCCACAACGAGTAAATCACAAGAAAAAAGGACCGAGAATACATCAAGAAAGAAAAACAAAACAAACAAACGAAGAGTGAGATACGACTCACAACTCACAACCACCAGGCCTCACCCTCCTCTCTCTGTTACATCCACCCAACCTCCACCGCTGACGCAGGAGTGAAGAGGTCAAGACAACGAAGCGAATACCAAGCCCATATTCACATCTCATCTTACTCACTCTTCTTCACTCAAGTTACTCAGCACTACTCATTTACTCACCACAGCTACCAGTGTGAGAAGTCGACGACACCATACGTATCAACGTGTGTCCGACACCCCACAACACGTCAATCACCCCGTGAAGGACAACGCTATCACCACGTGCAACACCACTCACACCATTCCCACCACGGTAAAAATTAGTGAGTTACATAGTTACTTCATTTATACGATACACAGTGATAGACAACACATTTTGCACAAACATATAAAACGTGCTGTATAGTTACAACTTAAATTCATATACCTACTTCAATTATCTTCATAATTCAATCATTAAATACTTGCACCAACAATAAATATTCAACACTGTATATATTCATTCATTTATTATAGCATTTATTTACTACCAACGAGTGTTACCATTTATACCTACATAAAATACGTGTTGCATACATACAGCTATACATTATTACATCTACAAAGTAATAAAGAAAATATACCTTCACAGTTACTCAGTGAACGATTAAAAGAACTGTATTAAACATTTATTAATTAAAGCTACCTTGTGGAAACAGATAAATTAAGTTACAAGGAAAACCAGAAAAAAAAAAAATGGCCAACACAAATGACGTTAGCAAGACTGAACAACTTGAACACAATCGTGAAGACAATGATTTCCACACAGTGCTGACACATATATTGCCCACGATAGGTACAAGTGAACAACAAGTCAGTGTATATAGTTAATACTGTATATAGTGTATATATATTTTTTATATAAAATAACAAAATATGGGACTATATAATATCATTTTCAGTAACATCTGTGCAATATAAACTAAACCTTAAAAAAGGGTCCCTAAGGGAATTAGCCAGCAATTATGTAACCATGAACAACACCGAAAAAGCGTAGACAAACGAAGAAAAACAAACTATAGAAAATCAGTACATACAAAAAAAAAAAAAGAAAGAAAGAAAGAAAGAAAATAGAAAGAAATAAGGTAAGATCACATAACAAACAAATGAAAATAAGTGTAAGTGTGAAAAATGTTGAGTAATTCTAGTAAACAAATCGGGGCCCTCTTTCTGGGCACCAAAATGTGAGAAATGTTTAATGTATCCAAGTCGGTATCCCTGCCGGGACACCGCTATGCAAGAATTTTCTCGGTACACAACTCGTAGGTCGTTACCTTCCCTAAAGTTGTCTAAGTAAATCAAACAAGTCTCATAGAGTTAGGTGAAACGTAATTAAATTTAACTCACCTACAATACTATCTTCTAATCTATCTCTTCGCTAATCCCCCCTTGAATTGGCCAATTCGTAAAGGTTACTTAGCTATATGAAGAGGGAGTGATTGTTAACCGATGACGATGAGGCTGCTTGGTATAGTTGCTTGGGAAAGCAAGAGTCCTTATGGTGTGTATGTACAACCTTGCTAACTCCACGAGAGCTAGGAGCAGAGTGAGAACGCGGCAAGCCCCAACACTTTCATTGCATTGTGGGTTGCCAACTCTTATTTAATTACAGTACTAAATACAGTTAAATTACATCATAATATGTACAGGGCAAATCTAACAAATTAATCTAGTTCCACTTAAACTAAAGTTAGACCAAATATTCCCTTTAACTATGTAAATATGTTAATTCCACATCTGCCTTAACAGAGGAATCTTTCCCTGCTTGCCGCATCACCTATCGCGCAGACGCAGCTTAGGTCAGTGGAAAATACCACATAATTACATGTTTTTACAATGCATAGTTGTCCACGGGGGTTAAATGCAGTAGCATTTAATTTATCAATAACAAGGAATTATTAAAGAGAACGTCGTTTCTGGGTTATTAAAACCACTTGAATAATTAACAACAGTCTCTACATCCTCTGCCTTTAACCAGGGATAACTATGATAAATTTAGAGAGCGCAACTGCTCTGGGGGAAAATATTTCCCACAGTTTTGGGGCCGGCGGAAAATGATACATTGTATCATGTAATATGACCCTTAGCCAAGAGTTCCCTCCATAGTTCTTGAGAACCCTGTGCTGCGGCCCTACTAGGTCGCGCCTCTTGACCCGTTTGATCTTCATCATTCTCTGAATCCGGAGTGGCTGCTAACTCAAGGGGTACCAGTTTATCAATAGTTTTTATACTGGTATGTCCCCTGCATTTTATTTTTACGAGTCTCAGCACCCCTTCAGAATCTGGGTGTGTGGAGATCACTTTAGCTAATGGCCACTGGGATCTTGGCTGTTCAGTCTTCACTAAGACCACATCTCCTATGTTAATAACTGATTTGTTGCTGGCAGCTTGAGCTCCATAAAACCTCTCGTGTAGGCTCAAAAGATACTCTTCGCTCCAATGTCTATTCCATGTATCCAGCACCCTTTTCAGACGTTGATATCCCTCCCGAAGGTGTTGTCCTAAATCATTAGTTTCTATGTTAGGATCATCAACTTCTTCCTGGATATCCACACAAGGCATCGGATGGAGCTTCCTGCCATGTAACATGTGAGCCGGTGTTAAGGCCTCTAGCGAGTCGCTAGTGTCATCTTGATAAGTCAGAGGTCTATTATTAATCCTGGCTTCAATTTCAGTTATTACTGTTCTTAAATCTTCTCTCGTGATCTTAGTTCTATGTAATGTTTTCCTCAGGCAGTTCTTGACAATACCAATCATTCTTTCGGTAAATCCATTTTGCCATGGAGCTCTTGGAGCTGTGAACTGCCAAATACAATTTCGGATTCCCAGCGCCTACTTAACCTTTGGGTCTTTCATTATGTTCAACAGTAAGGGTGATGCTCCAACGAAATTAGTTCCGTTGTCGCTTATTAACTTACCAGGACAAGACTTTCTAGCGGCATATCTGTGAAAGACATTGAGGAATGTCTCTGAGCTTAGGTCTTCCGCTAGTTCTAGATGGACTGCCCTTGTGTAGGCACAAGTAAATAAACAAATGTAAACTTTATGGGGAGTTTCCTCACCCGTAACAGTTATAGCCCCTGTGTAGTCCACTCCTGTTATATGGAAGGGCCGACTTATGTTCACCCTATCCTTCGGTAGGGCTGGTGGTCCTGGGTAGATATAAGGTCGCTGCTCATACCTCCTACAGATGATGCAGTTTTTGAGATATTTTTTAATAACCTGTCTACCCTTAGGAATCCAGTACCTTTCCCGAATCTGGGCTAAGGTCTGCGGTACACCTCCATGGAGAGTGGAATCATGGGCTTCCTTTATAATAAGTTGTACAAAGCATCCACTCTTAGGTAATAAAATGGGATGTTTGGTTTGGATGGGCAAGTCAGCCTTTACCAATCGGCCTCGACATCTTATCAGACCCTTTCCGTCTAAGAACAAGCCTAAATTCTTCATCAGCTTATTCCCTTTTCCAGTGTCTTGGCCTAAAAAGTTTATATATTTCCCCGTAAGAATTTCTTTGTACTCTTTTCAGCCAGTATTCTAGGGGATCTAATTTCTGAAACCCCACCTTTTTATTCAAAAATTCAACAACCAATTTAGTAGTATTTAGAAGTTGTCTTATTGATGAGAATCGGCTGATGTCAATTACTTCTGGCTCAGGTACTACAGGATCCAAGTTCACTACACTAACCTCGGCAATACTGTACTGTTTCTGTTCAGGCCAATCCTTAGTGAGTAACCATTTAGGACCTTTTAAACCACAAGTTATCTTTGATCAGTCTCCTTACGGTCGAACCTCTCGAGAGCAGATCAGCTGGATTTTGTTTGGAGGACACATGCATGAATTTAAATTTGGAAGACAGCTCTTTAATAGTCTTCACTCTATTACGGACGAAAGGAATTTTGCTGTCTTACTTCCCTATCCAGTAAAGACAAATCTCACTGTCAGTCCATATGTAAATATCCTCAAACTGAGTATCAAGAGTAGTGGTTATATACCTGGCCAATTTAGTTCCTACTTCTATGGAAGCCAATTCCATTTGAGGTAGGGTTCTTTCTTTAATTGGCGCAACTCTGGACATTATAATCTTACTATCCTCTCCTGTTGCACAATAAGCTACTGCTCCATAGGCCCTTTGAGAAGCATCACAAAATATGTGTAAGTGCGACTTCTCATTACTGTTTATTTTCCTGGGAATACATATGCTTGATGTAGTTTCAAACTCCTTTCTAATCTGTTCCCATTGTTCCACATATGTCTCACCTAATTCAGTGTCCCAGTCTAACTTTTCTCGCCAAGCCTCCTGTACTAAACATTTGCCCCTAATAACTATAGGACTGACAAATCCTAATGGGTCAAATAGCTTGGAAACCTGACTTAACAAGGACCTCTTGGTGAGAGTGAAATCAGAGAACTTAATTGGTTTCAAACTTATTACATCAGCTGTTGTATCCCAGTTAAGACCTAACACATTTTGAGTTTTGGGAATGTCAAAATCTGGATAGTCCTCTTGTATTTTATTCCTCAAAAGCGGTGAATTTGTATTCCAGCTCTGTAACGGCAAATTTGCCTTCCCACATTCGGAATTGGCTACTTCATAAGCCTTCAAAGCTTCCGATTCTGTGTCAGCAACACCTTGCAAATAATCCATATAAAAAGCCTGCCCTATTTCTGGACATTTGGCATTTTCAAAATGATGCTTTAAAGTGTTGCAAAGTAGGAAAAGGACTAGCGCAAGAGCCAAAGAGCACCGATCGGAAACAGTAAGTTTTCAATGGACTATCCTCATTTTGAGGATCATGAGGCCAGAGGAATTTTGTAAATTTCCTATCCTCATCTCTCAGTCCTATTCTTGAGAAAAGCCTTACTAATGTCTGCTGTGTAAGCGTAAGGTTTCTCTCTAAATCTTAGTAACACATTCCCTAACTTCTCTGTTAGTGTAGGTCCAGAGTATAGACAATCGTTCAAGCTAGCTGATCCCTTGGACGCTTTACTACTACAGTTGAATACTATCCTTATGGGAGTGGTTACTGAATCCTTGCTTACAGCATGATGTGGTAAGTAGTGTCCTTCTTTGTGGTTAACAGGGTATTATACCTCTTCTATAAATTTATTCTTCAATTGATCCCTTATAATTTTATCATATAGGATCAGATGTTCTGGTTTATCTCTCAACTTTCTTAGAAGAGAATTTAACTGAGCTTTAGCTGCTTGGTAATTTGTTGGTAACTCTGAATGGTTTAGTTTCCATGGTAATCCTACCGATTACTGTCCATCCTTAAACTCCACAGACTGATTATACAAATCCAAAGTTATTTTATCTTCAGGGGTTGGTTCCTCAGAGTGTATACCTACAATGTCTAGGTCCCACAGTTAGTGTACAGGTTCAATGTTTTCATCCAACAAGTCATTTATCTGAGTAGGTTCTAATTCTGCACCTATTCTAGCTACCATCAATGACTGTGTGGGGGTAACAAAGACTGAGTCTACTAGTTTGGCCTCTCCTTTAACTTATTTTTGGAAAAGGCAACTGACCCATAATAAGGTTACCTCCTGGACTCTTGAACAACTGTACCTTATTCCTTTTGAAAGTCCTATGTAGGAATCTTCCACAATAATCAGAACCAATTATCATTTTTATGGGACCCACAGTATCTGATTCAACATTCTGTTTAGCCAACTTTATCCCTGAGCTTTGTAGATGATCAGAGGTTTCCTTCAATCCCTTTATGTATATACTTGTCTCCATAGAATCAAGCACAGCTGCTGTTATACGGCATTTATATCTGCCTAATTGTATTACAGGTTTAACTAAATCAAAAGACTGAGCCTTCCTAGTTGTCAAGAATCCTGTAATGGCTAGATTTACCTTGCCGATAACTGGTAACTTTAATTTCTCCACAATGTCTGCAGAAATGAAAGTTTTCTGAGCACCCGTATCAAACAGGGTACATACCAATTGGTTTCTATTCTCAAACAATACTTTCACATCTGCTGTTGGTACTGCAGCTGGCATTACTAATGGAGCATTCCCTTTTGCAATTGTCATATTGACGCTTGCAGGTTTAGGAACCTCAATTTTCATCCTAGGGCATAAAGCACTATGATGATGATCCTTTTGCATTTAAAGCAGAGTTAATTTAGTCTTACAGTCCGCGGCAGCATGTTCGGAGTTCATACAGATTATACAACACCCCAGTTCCTGAAGCTTCCCTACTCTAGAAGCATAATCAGGGTACTGTTGACAAGATACACTGGAATGTTGCTCACCACAAAAGACACAAACTTTCCTCTCTCTTACCATGGAAGGTTTTTATTTCCCTTAATATCCTCAGCATGTCTATTCCTTATCTTTAATACTTTATCCTCGGCCTTTGTGGAGCTAAGGAAAGTACCTATCTCTTCTTTAGGCATATACCTAGTCTTCTGTGACTTAACTTTCCCAATCAGTTGGTTAGTGGGTTTTTTCTTTACTTCAGTCTTCTGTTTGACCTCAGTAGTGTTTAATGTTCCTTGCAAATGTTTACAGAGTTGCATCAAGCCTTCCTCTATCTCTTCACAGGAGAAATTATCATTCTGGTACCTACCATACAAAGCATCCTTGGTTTTCGGTGGTAGCTTTAAGGATACAATTCTTGAAAGCACCCAATCTGATGTCTTAATATCTTCGTAAGTACCTAAGGCCCTTAATTTACAACTTATTGCAATTCTAAATTTTTGCAAGGAATCAAAATCGTGCCTAGGCGTGGGTAATTCTATTAAAGCCTTTACTAAATGATTTATAATTTGTTCCCTGTCTTCGTAATTTTGTCTAAGGATGGTCAAAGCCACTTCATAGTTATTTTCTTCTACTGGTAATTCTTTTATCAGTTGATATGGTGTTCCCTTGACCTGTCCTAACAAATACGTAAGTTTGGTGACTTTAGGGAGATCTGTTCTATCGTGTACCAAATATTTGAACTGATCCCAGAAAGATTTCCAGTTCTGTTCTCCATCAAATTCCGGAAGCGTTATTTGTGGTAAAACAGTTCTACTCTGCTGTGCCACAACTTGTGTTTCCCCGGCAGTGTCAGCTAATTCTGACTCTAGTGTCTTTACTACAGTTAAGTATTCTTCTAATTTGTCTTCAAACTTCGTAGTTTCTGACTCTAAGAGTTCCTTATTCTCAGCTTTTACTATAGCCGCTTCTAAAGTTAAGTAACTCTCTTCGTACTTACTCCATCGATCTTTCAGAATATTTAGGAGACTATTTATTCACTCCTTGGACAGAAGTATTTGGTCCAACGACTGGGTACAATCATTTATGGCTCTAGTTACCCATCCTGCCTTACTACTAGAAGATCTTTGCAATAAAGAAACAGACATGTTGACGGAGTTCTAATTTAATAATTTAATTATGAATTCCAACCACAATTTTACCTCAACTTAGTAATGATTTGATTATTTTAAATTTTGAAGAGGGTAGGGATTAAGTCCTCATTGTGCAAATTATCCCCTCTCCCAATTTCGTAATATTCATTACAGCTCAGCTAATTATTTAGTTTAATTTTGAGGAGTGTAGGGATTAGGTCTATAATTTCAACCTATTCCCCAGGGTTATTAAACCTCTAGGGTTTTATTTCATCCCCACACTCAATTGCCAAAACACCCACATTCCTCGAGCTCAGAATTAATTACCTCAATACTCCACAGGCCCACCCATAGCTTGTACAGCATAGAACTCTCCTTTCTTATCTTCTACATAACTTATAAATTTCTACAGAACCGCTTCCCTATCATGATGGTTCCAATGTATACCATCAGATTTCAACATTGCTTGGAAGGGCTTGGCATTAAAATGTATGAAATCCCTTCCCTTCCTGATCCGTTGCAACTTTCGGTTCACAGCTCTGCTAATTAATTTATATGTTCCATAACAAACTGGAGAGCCATATGGCAGGTTCCTTGGCTCGAGGAAGGTTATGGCTACTGAGGATTTACAAGAGCCCTCTATGGCTCCTACCACTGCTAAAATATTCTCCACTACTTCATTGCAACCGAACGTAGTAGTAGCTATGCCCATTAAAAGCAACTTTAAACACATTCAGCGCTCCGGCACACATCGGTTTTCCTCACTCGGTCGGGGCACCAAAAATGTGAAAAATGTTAAGTAATTCTAGTAAACAAATCGGGGCCCTCTTTCTGGGCACCAAAATGTGAGAAATGTTTAATGTATCCAAGTCGGTATCCCTGCCGGGACACCGCTATGCAAGAATTTTCTCGGTACACAACTCGTAGGTCGTTACCTTCCCTAAAGTTGTCTAAGTAAATCAAACAAGTCTCATAGAGTTAGGTGAAACGTAATTAAATTTAACTCACCTACAATACTATCTTCTAATCTATCCCTTCGCTAATCCCCCCTTGAATTGGCCAATTCGTAAAGGTTACTTAGCTATATGAAGAGGGAGTGATCGTTAACCGATGACGATGAGGCTGCCTGGTATAGTTGCTTGGGGAAGCAAGCGTCCTTATGGTGTGTATGTACAACCTTGCTAACTCCACGAGAGCTAGGAGCAGAGTGAGAACGCGGCAAGCCCCAACACTTTCATCGCATTGTGGGTTGCCAACTCTTATTTAATTACAGTACTAAATACAGTTAAATTACATCATAATATGTACAGGGCAAATCTAACAAATTAATCTTAGTTCCACTTAAACTAAAGTTAGACCAAATATTCCCTTTAACTATGTAAATATCTTAATTCCACATCTGCCTTAACAGGGGAATCTTTCCCTGCTTGCCACGTCACCTATCGTGCAGACTCAGCTTAGGTCAGTGGAAAATACCACATAATTACATGTATTTACAATGCATAGTTGTCCACGGGGGTTAAATGCAGTAGCATTTTATTTATCAATAACAAGAATTATTAAAGAGAACGTCGTTTCTGGGTTATTAAAACCACTTGAATAATTAACAGTCTCTACATTCTCTGCCTTTAACCAGGGATAACTATGATAAATTTAGAGAGCGCAACTGCTCTGGGGGAAAATATTTCCCACAGTAAGTGTTACTACAATTGCCAAAATACCACATAAACTACAAACAGAAAAGCAAATTGTTGTCTCCACAAGCTAGTGGCATGGCACATCATATCATCGACCGCAGCATGACCGGATTCAATGTCAGGACTGCAATTATTACAATTATGTAACTACAAACAATATGTAACAATTATGTAACAGTTGCATTAACAAGATGTAACTTTTATGTAGCTTTAACTACAATTATGTAACTACAAACAATAAGTAACAATTATGTAACAGTTGCATTAACAAGATGTAACTTTTATGTAGCTTTAACTACAATTATGTAACTACAAACAATAAGTAACAATTATGTAACAGTTGCATTAACAAGATGTAACTTTTATGTAACTTTAACTACAATTATGTAACTACAAACAATATGTAACAATTATGTAACAGTTACATTAACAAGATGTAACTTTTATGTAACTTTAACTACAATTATGTAACTACAAACAATATGTAACAATTATGTAACAGTTGCATTAACAAGATGTAATCTTTATGTAACTTTAACTACAATTATGTAACTACAAACAATATGTAACAATTATGTAACAGTTGCATTAACAAGATGTAACTTTTATGTAACTTTAACTACAATTATAAGGCCAACACAATTATGTAACAGTTGCATTAACAAAATGTAACTACAATTATAAGGCCAACACAATTATGCATTACCACAATATTATGTAACAATTCATAAAATGTTACAATTATGTATTACTACAATGTTACTACCATGTAACAATTACAATACAATTATGTAACAATTCACATTGTTACAATTATGTATTACCACAATTCTGTATTACCAGAATCATCTCACAAGTTAGGTGAAATATTAGACATTACTAAATGGATAACTCAATATGTAATGTATAACCTAGCAGTATTACCATTGCACAATGATATGCATATGTCTGTTATACATACACATCTTACAAAATGTCATACAACAACCATTGCATTTATTCAAATATGTATACAACTTGTTTAAAATGTAATATTACTAGATCATTGCAATTTACTATGAATATTATATGTATACAATATCATAATCAATATTATGTACAAATAGATTAGCATATGTCAATGATTGCTGTCAAAGGACCTTCAGCAGCGCGGCCGAGCATATGTTAGGACTCCATATTATAATTACAAATCATAATAGATAAATAGATAAATAGATAGATAGTGAGACAGATAGAAGCAGGAAGTCAGATGATGAGAAGGTATTGTGTCTGCAAGAATCGAGCAATGCTAAACATGCTTAACTCAAGGAATGCTTTATAGGCACACGACAGCGCCTCGTGACCATACACACACATACACACATACTCACACACAGGCTTCTAGAACTTTCCAACCACAGTGTAACACACGTGACACGACCCCCTGCTACACCAGAATTTAGGAAGCAGAGGCAGAATGAAGCTAGCCATAGAACAGGCAGGTAGTAGGGAGAAAGGCTTAGCAACTTGGAAGAGAGAGAGAGAGAGCGAGACAGGGAGGTAGCTAGAGGGACTCTACTTGTACTTCACTCATGTGTGAGAGACTTTGTTAATATTCCAAGACAAATAAAAATAGTCCCATACTATTCTTTACCTCTCCTGTCACTGAATGACAAAGGGAACCAAGATTTTCTACTTACAAAACTACTCAAGTATAACAACCGCTCGTCCACAAGTTCAATATATATACAAAACTCCACTACAAGTTTAAACAAAGTTTTTTAAAGACATTTGGTAGCAGCGAACGTATACGAACCTCGTCTTCGAATCAACAGTGAATTTCTACAAAAGCAGTCGACACTCTACAAGATTAGCTTCAGTTCTACAATGAATTCCTATAAAATACAAGCCCACGAGTGTACAATTGATTCTTCATTATGAAGAGTGAAAAAAAAAAAAAACTCTCACAACCAACAACTCACAACCAGCTCCTGACAGTTCTCACCAACCCCCCCTCCGTCTCCATGATCATCACGCTGATGTAGAAGTGATCACACGACGCCTTGCCAGTAGTTTAACAAAGTACTGATACAAGCAATATTGCAATTTCTACGACGAACCAACGAACTACAACCATCTACAATCAACTACAAGTAACAACTCTATGAGTCGTCTGTATAATCTTCTACACGCACCTACAAGTAGCGGCAGTCTTCATCCTACAACGAGTAAATCACAAGAAAAAAGGACCGAGAATACACCAAGAAAGAAAAACAAAACAAACAAACGAAGAGTGAGATACGACTCACAACTCACAACCACCAGACCTCACCCTCCTCTCTCTGCTACATCCACCCAACCTCCACCGCTGACGCAGGAGTGAAGAGGTCAAGACAACGAAGCGAATACCAAGCCCACATTCACAACTCATCTTACTCACTCATCTTCACTCAAGTTACTCAGTGCTACTCATTTACTCACCACAGCTACCAGTGTGAGAAGTATGGAGTCCTAACATGAACATTTTCCTCTTCCATAATGGCACAGTAAGTAAATTAAAATGAACACAATTGAACATCATGAGTGGAGGACCAGCGAGAGAAATGATGCCAGAAGCAACGGGAAGTGGCATCGTATTTTAGTGGTAATGAGGGTGGTGGTGATGACTGGGCGTGGTGATGAGGGCCCAGATGGAACGATGGTTGATGGCTGTATTACTGGGAACGGTGGTGGTGAGTGAGGACTGTGGTGATGATAGTGATGGTGAGTAAGGATTGTGGCGATGACAGTTATGGTGAGTGACAATTGTGGTGGTGATGGGGAGGTGAATGGTGGTGATGGAAGTGTAAGTTGTAGAAAATGCTGATGACTGTGGTGACAATGGGAAAGATAATGATTCTGGCAGTGATGGCGACGACGACGACGACAACGATGATGATGATGATGATGATATTTTGTCTCTGGCCTATTTGTATTCATTTTCTTTAACTTATTTACTTTATCCTCTATCTTTCCACAAAAAAAAAAAAATAAAAAGGGGGGGAATGGGTACTTTTTCAGAGTACCTTTCCCACGTCATTTCAATATACTTTCATCTTTTTTACCCTTTTTCTGATATGTAAAGATGATTTTCCAAAACTCTTATCGCCTCATCACACCCCCATTTAAATTTTTCATATTCATTTCAACCTTTTTTTCCATTTCTTGCTCATTCTTTGTAAGTCCAAGCTCTTTTTTTTCACACATTTTCTAATACTATTCTTTTTTTTTTTTCCAACCCATTTATGATGTTGACAATATTATTCATGCGTCTACTCCCTTTTCATTACTCTCCACACTTTTTTAAAACGATCTGATATCCCTTTTCATCAATTATTCACATTTATATTTATTCACTTTCACATAAACATCTTTCCCACGACCCTTCACATTTTTTAGAGCAGTGGTTCTTAACCTATGGGTCGCGACCCAAATTTGGGTCGCCAAGCCATTTGGAATGGGTCGCCAAGAGACAAATATATTACTGATATTATTAATGTTGTATACTATTACTTTTTAACATATTATCGTACTTGTCGATACTTCACACTTTACATTCTCTCTCTCTCTCTCTCTCTCTCTCTCTCTCTCTCTCTCTCTCTCTCTCTCTCTCTCTCCTACAATAGGCGATTGCATTTGGCTTAAAAAAAAAGATTATTACCATGCACACAACTGAGAGTAGCGTACCGGTACTGTACATCTTATATTTTAAAACTTAACCGTTTTCATTTCGGAGTAATGATGCCCAGCTCATGGCTTACGTACGGTACCGAGGTCTAGAAGACATGGAAGAGGAATTTCTGTTCTGTCGGCCATTACACACGACCACAACCGGAGAAGATATTTTCAGCACTGTGGACTCATTCTTCAAGGAAGCAGGGCTTCATTGGAATCAGTGTTTTATGTCTGTTGTGATTGTGCACCAGCAATGCTGAGAGTACGTCATGGCTTCATTGCTAGAGTTAAAGAAGAAAATCCATTCGTGCTGATTGTTCACTGTCTCCTTCACCGTGAGAATCTTGCTTCTCAGGGGTTGTCACTTGAGTTACAGAAAGTGATGAAGGAAGTCATCCAGGTAGTCAGTTTCATTAATCTAGGGCTGTGCCCTCCAGGATCATCAGTCGGATGTGTTTTGATTTTGGTTCAGAACATGTACACTTGTTGTACCACTCTAAGGTTAGGTGGCTGTCACGAGGAAGGGTGCTCCAACGGTTGCCTGAAATGCGGAACGAGACTGAGATATTTCTAGCAAAAAAGAATCATTCACTGGCCCCAAAGATTCTCTGATTCAAAGTAGGTGATGCAAATGGCTTATCTTGCAGATACCTTTGCTGAGATTAACGCCTTGAACATTTCAATGCAAGGTCACGATCAGACATTTGTTGGGCTGTCAGAGAAGGCAACTGCATTCAAGGGGAAACTGAAGCTGTGGAAGAGTAAAACTGAGACTGGGAAGACTGCGTCGTTCCATCTTTGAGTGAATTTCTGGAAGACAAAAATTTTTCTCTCATCCAGGTCCAAAGCATCATTGTGGAACATATCTCCAGACTAATCGAAGAGTTTTTCACTACATTCCTGAGAATGTGATGAAATATGCCTGGTAAGAAATCCCTTCAGCATTGAAGCTGAAGACTGACCTGACGAGATTTCGAACATCAGCTACCTCCAGGAGCAGCTCATCGAGGTTCAGAATGATGAAACACTTCGTTATGATTTCAGGAAACAAAACGAATCACTGAGCTCATTCTGGATCAGAGTTTACAAAGAAAAGAATATTTATGGAGGTGAAGCCCTGAAAGCACTCCTTCCCTTTGCTACAACTCATCTGTGTGAGACAGGATTTTCTGCACTCATCTATCTATCTATATACCTAGGCTGCTTCCCCCAAGGAAACGGAGGTAGCCGAGACAGGACGACACACTCCCCATTTACTCATCCATTCAAACACATTCATTCGCATCTTAGCCCCAAAGGGGAGAACGGACAGATCTTCACCGCACCACACCGCACAAGGGTCAACTGCGCAATGCAATCAGTGACATCCGCAGCAGGGCCCAACAGCAGAACTGGTTTACCCCTGCCACATCATAACAGACCCATCCCTTACCCGCACCTGACCTGACTAGCTGATCAGACCAAATGCGGGAGAATATCCCCTCAGGGCTGCGTCATCACTTATTCATTCACAATTTCTCTCCATTTATTTCTGTCACGCACAGCCACTCTTCCTTGCTCAACAGACATCCCTCTCGCATCCAGCACTCTCTTCACACTGTCCATCCATCCTATTCGTGGTCTTCCTCTCAGCCTTACACCTCTCACATCAGATCTAGTTATCTTTTTCACCAATCGCTCATTATCCATTCTCTCCATATGCCCAAACCATCGCAACACCCTCTGCTCAACTCTACCAGCCATCTCCTGAACAACTCCAGTTCTCCTTCGCACTTCATCATTTCGCACCCGATCCATACGCGTCACTCCACAGATACTCCTCAGACACCTCATCTCCATTACATTCAAACTTTTCCTCTCTGCTACACACCCATATTCCATGTTTCAGCCCCATATAACGCAGTCGGTACCACAACACCCTCATACAGCCTTCTCTTTACATCCATTCTAAGTGAACGACATTTAAACACTTTTTTCATTCCTCCCAGCACCTTTCCTACTTCATTTATTCTAAACTTCACTTCTGCATCAATTCTTCCATCCACAGCAACATGTGACCCTAGATATTTAAAACAATCTACCTCCTCAAGCAACTCACCATTCAAAACTATATTCATCCCCCTACCATCTATCAACCTCGTACACTTCATCACTTTACTCTTATTCTCATTTACTTTCAATTTCCTCCTTTCACACACCCTTCCAAACTCCTCTACCAACTGTCTCAATCTTTCCTCTGAATCAGTCACCAGCGCAGTATCATCTGCAAACAGCAGCTGCTTTAGATTCCACTCTCCACCATCAACATTCACCAGACTCAGACCTCCACCTAAAACTCTTGCATTCACCTCCCTTTACAACACCATCCATGTAAATATTAAACAACCAAGGTGACATCACACATCCCTGTCGCAGCCCCACTCTCACAGGAAACCAATCACTCACAGCATTTCCCACTCTTACACACGCTCTACTATTTACATAAAAACTTTTCACCCCTTTTAGTAACCTACCATCAAGTCCATACAATCTTAAAACAGTCCACAAAGCCTCCCTATCAATTCTATCATACGCTTTCTCTAAATCCATAAATGCCCAAACACATCCTTGCCTTTCGCTAAATACTTTTCACACACTTGTCTCACAGCAAACACCTGATCAACGCATCCCCTCCCTCTCCTAAAGCCACACTGCTCGTCACCAATCATTCCCTCTGTACCCTCTCTAACTCTCATAATTAACACTCTATCATACACCTTACCTACAACACTCAACAGACTTATACCCCTAAAGCTAGTACATTCATACTTATCACCCTTGCCTTTATACAAAAGGACCACACAAGCACTTGCCCAGTCAATTGGCACCATACCTTTCTCAAAGCACACATTCAACAATCTTACTAACCAGTCAACAATAGTCACTCCACCACCCTTCAGGCATTCCACAGCACACCCATCCATACCTGCAGCTTTCCCTGTTTTCATCTCCTTTACTGCCTTCTCCACTTCCTCCTTCGTGATCAAAGAATCATTCAACTCTCCAACACATTTATTCCCTTGCACCCTTCCATCCACCCCAATCTCAGCCACTCTTTCCTCCTCTACATTTAACAATCTTTCAAAATACTCTGCCCATCTCTTCCTTACTGCATCCATCTCAGTTAATATCCTTCCATCCTCTGCTTTTACTCGTTCTTCCTTCCCAGACTCTCCCTTTCGCACCCTTTTCACCTCCTTCCGAAACATTTTCTTATTCTGTTGAAAATTCTCTGTCAGCCGCCTACCCCACCTCTCATCTGCTGCCACTTTAGCATCACGCACAGCCCTTCTCGCTCTATTCCTCTTCTCCTTATATCTTTCATATGACATCTCATCCTTCCTCTGCAGCCACACTTCATATGCACGTCTCTTCTCAGCCACAGCCATACTTACTTCCTCGCACCACCATTCACTTCCTTTTCTTACACCACCACCCACACGTCTCACACCACACACCTCTTCTGCATGCCCCACCACAGCACTCTTAAACAACTGCCATTCCTCCTCCACGCTGCCATTTTCCCGATCTTTCACTGCGTTCCACTCATAAAGTACAGAAACCGTCTACAACCAGAGCATGACCTAAGATGCAGTCTGTCATCTAAATCACCCCGGTTTGAGAAGCTGATTGAAACTTTTCAGTGCCAGGGATCTCACTGATTATAGTACTTTATGTCTCAGACAACATCCAAAATAGTGACTTTCTCCTTAATGGTCAGAGTAAATAGGTGTATCATGAACATGAATGAATTATTTTGATTTTCTGATCTTCGATTTATTTTTTTCCTGCCAAAATGTGTTGATATTTTAGTTCTTAAGAAGTACATATAATAAAAATGAAATTTATTTATTATGACATCAATAAAATATTGAAATATTACTTTGGTTTTAGTCACATGATATGACACATATGTTTGTTTCAGTTCTGGTGCAGAGTAAGTTTACGAGAGTTTGGGTCGCCATATAGACCATCTTATGGATTTTGGGTCGCCAAGAAAAAAGATTAAGAACCACTGTTTTAGAGGATCAAATACCCTTTACCACATTTCCACACCAGTTTTTCACAACCATTCCCCGTTTTTACTATTTCACAATGCCCACTACAATCCAACCCCTCTCTCTCTCTCTCTCTTTCACACGCTTTATGATGTTCGACACCTTATCCACTTAATTCCTAAACTCCTTTCCTCTTTTTACCATATATCTTTTTCATTTCTTTTTCGTCTTTTTCATTTCCTATTTCACAATGCCCTCTTCATTTCACCACCATCTTCCCACAGTCTCTTCGTCCTCAGATTTTTTTTTTTTTTTTTTTTTAACTCTACCATTTTTACAAGTCATTTCTTTCTCCCATATTTTTCTCGTATTATTCCTTGACCCCTCCATCCCCCTTCCATATTTCTTCTACCCCCCGTCACTCTCTTTCCCGCCCTCTCTTGCCTCTTTCCTCGCGTGACAGAGAGGAGGAGGAAGAAGAGAGAGGGAAGGGAAGGGAGGGAATGGAGAGAGAGGAAGAGAGAGGGAAGGAGGAGAAAGGAAAGAAGGAGAGGTGTGACTTTCAGAGGAAGTTGAAGGAGGAGGGAAGGGAAGAGATACGGAAGAATTGTAAGGAAAAGAGATGGAGGGAGTGCCAGAAGGGGGAGTGAGAGATGAAGTAAGAGGGGAAGAAGAAAGAAGTGGACAGAAGGGTAGGAACAGGAGAAAAGAAGGGGATTGGAAGGAAATGAAGCGAAGGGAGGAGGGATGACCAGGAATTAGGTAAGGGGAGAAATGAAGGGGATTGGAGAGATGAGGAGAGAAGGGAGAGACGGGAAGGGAAATGGTAAGGGATGAAGGAAAGGAAAAGGTCAGAGGAGAGTGAAAGAGAAAAGGAGAGGGGAAAAGATGAGGGAAGATGGGTATAGATGGGAAAATGTTGGTTGAGAGGACAGTGTAGAGGAAGTAAGGGTAAGTGAGAGAAAAAGGGCGGGGAAGGAGGGGAAGATGAGGAAGGGGAGAGATGAAGGAAGAGATGACGATGGGGGAAAGGGAAGAAGGGGAAGGAGAAAGAAAAATCGTGGATGGGTGGGGTGGGAAAACAAGGAAACCGTGGGGAGAAGAGGAAGAGGGAAGGAGGAAACATGGATAAAAGAGGAGAAAGGCATAAATGAGAAAGGGGGGAGGGGAGAAAGGCATCCGTGAGAGAGGGAAAGGGAGACGAGGGGAGGGAAACGAGGTGAGAGAAGGAGGTGAAGTGAGGGAAGGGGGTGGGGGTAGCGTGGGAGACAACTGGCCTGGTCTGACATCCACCTTGTTTGAGTGCTGAGATAACACCTCTTCTTCGACTTTTCCCTCTCTCTCTTTCCTTGACTCTCTTTCCTCTTCCTCCTCCTCCTCCTCCTCAATTCATCTTCCTCTCTCTCTTCTTCATTCTTTTTTTTTTATCCTCCCTCTTCTTGACTCTTCCTTTTTTTTCCTCTTCTCGATTCTTCCTTCCTTTCTCTTCCTCTCCCATTCCCGTCCTCCTCACCCGATTCTTCACTCATCTTCAGTTCCTCTTCTTCCCTCTTCCTCTTTTCCTTTAATACGTCTGTCTGTCTGTCTATCTGTCTGTCTGTCTGTCTCTCTCTCTCTCTCTCTCTCTCTCTCTCTCTCTCTCTCTCTCTCTCTCTCTCTCTCCTGTATAGACAGATAGACCGACAGATAGGCTGACATAGAAAGAGAGACAGACAAACAGACAGATACACAGTGAAAATGACTTATACAGACAAACAGATATAAGACAGATAGACAGGCAGAAATACATGAAGAGACAAACAGACAGTAAGACACAGACTCTCCCTTTCCTCCTCCTCCTCTCTTCTTTCCTCCCTTCTCACTTTCTTCTTCCTCTGTTTTTTTTCCTCCTCTTCTGTTTCTTCCTCCTCTCTTTCTTCTCCTCCTCTGTCTCTATTTTTCCCTCCCTATTAATTTTTCTTGCCTCTCCTTTGCCTCTCCCCATTGTCTTTCCTTATTCATACATTTTCTTCCGTATTTTACCCCAAACTTTTTCATTCTGTCCTATAAATTCCCTCTTCCTTTTACCTCCACAATTCTCCCTCCTTCCTCTTTGGTCTTCCTGTTTCCTTTTATCCCTTTATTTCTCACTTCTTGTCTTTTATCTTCATGGCCTCCCTTTCATCATCCATCTGCTCTCTCTCTCTCTCTCTCTCTCTCTCTCTCTCTCTCTCTCTCTCTCTCTCTCTCTCTCTCTCTCTCTCTCATTTATTATTTTCATGTCCTTTTCATCATCCACCTGCTCTCTGTCTGTTTGTCTGTCTGTCTGTCTTTCTCATCTATTATCTTCATGTCCTCCTTTTCATCATCCATCTGCTCTCTGTCTGTCTGTCTGTCTGTCTGTCTGTCTCTCCATCGGTGACTTGCGCCTCCCCTACGACCTCTCTTCCTTTCCAGTCTCTTCTTCTCCCTCTCCATGTCATTTTCCAAGAGGAGAAAAAAAAAGAAAAAGAAATGTAAGGGGGAAAAACGAAGCTGGCAGACAGGAAAGATAAGAGATAAAGAGCACGATAAGGGAGTCAGTGAGGAAGATCTTGAAAGGAAAGGAGAGGAAAGTAAGAAAGGAAAGGAGAAGAAAGTATGAATGGAAAGGAGAAGAAAGTATGAGAGTAAAGGAAAAGGAGAAGAAAGCATGAGAGTAAAGGAAAAGGAGAAGAAAGTAAGATTGGAAAGGAGAAGAAAGTATGAAAGGAAAGAAAGAAGTATGAATGGAAAGGAGAAGAAAGTATCAAAGGAAAGAAGAAAGTATGAAAGGAAAGTAGAAAGTATGAGAGGAAAGGAGAAGAATGTATGAAAGGAAAGAAGAAGTAAGATTAGGAGGGAGAAGAAATTATGAAAGGAAAGAAAAAAGTATGAAAGGAAAGAAGAAAATATGAAAGGAAAGAAGAAAGTATCAAAGGAAAGAAGAAGAAAGTATGAAAGGAAAGAAGAAAGTATGAAAGGAAAGGAGATTAAAGTATGAAAGAAAAGAAGAAAATATGAAAGGAAAGAAGAAGAAAGTATGAAAGGAAAGAAGAAAGTATGAAAGGAAAGAAGAAAGGATGAAAGGAAAAGAGAAAAAAGCAAGAAGAGAAAGGAGAAGAAAGTATGAAAGGAAAGAAGAGAGTATGAAAGGAAAGAAGAAAGTATGAAAGGAAAGAAGAAATTATGAAAGGAGAGAAAAAAGTATGAAAGGAGAGAAGACAGTATGAAAGGAAAGAAGAAAGTATGAAAGGAAAGAAGAAGAGAGTATGAAAGGAAAGAAGAAAGTATGAAAGAAGAAGAAAGTATGAAAGGAAAGAAAAAAGTATGAAAGGAAAGGAGAAGAAAGTATGAAAGGAAAGGAAAGAAGAAAACAAGAAAAGAAATAAGAATTACAAGTATTATTATCACTATTATCATCATCGTTAACAATCATCGCCATCGTCAGTATCGTTATCTTTATCACTGCCATAGTTTTTATAATAATCATCGTCATCGTTACCATCTTCGTTCTTTATCATCATATTAATAATTACTGTCATCGTCTTGGTCGCTATCATTATTTTCATGATAGCTATCATTATCTGAACCATCATCATCACCATCATCATCACCAAAACAACCATCATCAAGAAGAACCGCTATCACAACCATCATCATTATCATCATCATCACCTCCACCACCAAAACAACCATCATCGAGAAGAATCACTATCACAACCATCACCATCATCATCATCATCACTAAAAACAACAGATGGGGATTAGAACTCTTTCATTTCTTCCAAGACAAGAATATGAGGGAAAGAAAAAGTCTCAGTCCTCCTCCACCCCGCTCCATCTCTACCTCGGCAAAGGAGCTGCGACGACGTTTGCAAAGTTGATCTGCTTACACACACACACACACACACACACACACACACACACACACACACACACACACACACACACACACACACACACTATGATGACAAAACGTGTGAAAAAGAAAAAAGAAAGAGGGATAAAGAATAAAATGGAAATAACGAAGATGATCTCGAAAGATGAAAAGAAAATTATTAATATGGGAAGCAAGAAAAAAAGGGAAGATCGGAATTAGGCAAGGAAAAGAAAAAAGAAAAAATGAACTCCGACTTGTGCTGACTCACTGGTGTGTCACCTTAGCCCTTCATCACTTCCTTACGATGACGTATATTTTATTCAAGATACAGCTAGACGAGAGAGAGAGAGAGAGAGAAGCAACCCCATGTCCATATAAGGAGCTAAATGTAATGTCTATTAAACAAATTCCAAATTACATTGTTTTGCATATATTAATCTTGCTTCTTCTAGTCAACTTTATTAACCCGGGCAATCTCCTCGTACTTAAGAGTTAGAAGTAACGTCAGTTTAGTCCTTTGAGATGACGTCTTCTAATTTACAGTCTTGCTGCTGTCTAACAATTTTCTCGAGCTTGGGTGAGAGGTCGTGTATTGAAAGGATTATAGATCTGAGGTGTTGTCCAGTACCCCCCCTTCCTCCCTCTATAATTACCTCTTCCCCTCTTCAGCAGCACCTCCCATATCTCCATCTCCCCCTTCCCATCACATCCTCCCCATCCCTCTCCCCCCACTCCTTTCACATCTTCAAACTACTCTTTACTCTCATGCTTTCGTATCCCCATCCCTCCCCACTCCTTTCACAACTTCAAACTACTCTTTACTCTCATGCTTCCGTATTCCCATCCCTCCCTTACCCTCCCACACATTCACCCCGAATCCCGGAAAGAAAGTATCAGGAAAAAAAGTAACAGTAAAAAACGTAAGGGAAAGAGCTAATCTAACCTAACCTAACCTAATCTAACCTAACCTAACCTGACCTAATCTACCCTAACCTAACCTAACCTGACCTAATCTAACCTGACCTAACCTAGGAAAAGTTGTTACTTTTTGACTGTTACTTTTTTTCCTGATACTTTCTTTCCGATTCCCATTCACCCCACGCTCTCCTCATCTCTCACATCCTCACCCCACTTTATCTTTCATATTTCCTGCCCTCATAACCCCACATCACCCCTCTCACATCCCCACCGCACACTCTCCTCTCACACCTCTCAAACCCCCACTCCTTAACCCTTCATCTCACAAATTTCTACCCTCCCCTTCCCTGCTCTCATTTCTTTCACTTTATTACACCCTTCAGAGTAGCCCCCTTGATCCAGATAGCCCCGAAGCCCCCACGTCAGGCCCAGTCACGCTCCTAGTACAGCCACGAGCCTATTCACACCAACACTCAACCTGCCTTACTATCTGCACCATTATAAAGCTGTCCCGGCACCGGCGATTCGGGGTCTCGCTTCGCTGGTTCTGTGGTTCGGAGGAGTGGTTCGTGACTGAGCTGATCCCCTTCTAAGTAAAGTTCTCTTTTTCCCATATTTTACAGATGTAAACGTTTTTATTTAAGATGAAACTACTTCTGGCTTACAGGTTGTTTTGCCACATATTTTCATCTATCAGGCTAGTGTTAGTAGCAACAGTTTGGTATGTTATTTGGCATATACTGTATATATTCTGGCAAATGTCAGACTATTTCACTTATAATGTTTAACGCCAGAGGAGTTCATGCAGCTTCTCTCTCTCTCTCTCTCTCTCTCTCTCTCTCTCTCTCTCTCTCTCTCACACACACACACACACACACACACACACACACACACACACACACACACACACACACACACACACACACACACACACACACACACACACATTCCAACAGTGAGAGCAGGTGCAGCATCTTTTTTTTTTTATTTCATTTCTGGATTATAGTGTTTATTGTTTACCGGATTACATTTCTTCACTATACTTTATAAATTACTGTTATCATAAAACCGACGCTGCCTCTGCAATCATTCTGTCTTATGCTTTAAAATATGACAGTTTCAGTTTTGTTTTCACCTCTGTTTTACTCACAGGCTAATTACTTCGATCGGATAGATAAAACAGATTCCTATATTCTCTGTCTCTGTCTGTCTGTCTCTGTCTCTGTCTGTCTGTCTGTCTGTCTGTCTGTCTCTGTCTGTCTGTCTGTCTGTCTGTCTCTCTCTCTCTCTCTCTCTCTCTTAACACGGCTTCTCTCTAGCTGTCTCTTGCCCTGCCAACCCATTAATCAACACCATATTTGTCTCTCTCTTTAATGGCACTCACTCTTACTGCAGTCCCGTCTCACCAAGTCCCATCGCCAGTGCATCTCAGGTAAGAAGAAATTTAGAAAAAGGAATTTGTCAGTCTCCCTTCAAAGGCACTTCCTCATTCTGCACCCCCGTCTTTCTGTCATTCCACTAAGTCTTATATGAAGTCTGTCTAACCTGAGAACAGACTCTGCAGGATTTAACCTCAATATAAAGGTACTCTTTTATATGCCTCCATCTCACTATCACTCCACAAAGTCGTATCGCAAGGCTGTCTGAGCCGGAAAGAGGCTTTACCAGAAGCACTCACTCCCAAGAAATTTAATAGCCAGATTCAAGATTGCTTCGTGGGCGAGCCAATTACAGCGAAGGTATCTGTGGGTCAAAATATACAGAGAATAATGCCGAGATCATTTATTAATTTTTTTCAACAGCCCATCATTAGACGTGCCCTCTTTAGCATCCCAGTACCTCAATTTACAGCGGACATTACCGGCTCATGTGTAATTGTCTGGTTATTTATTATCCCGTCAATCTCCAAACAGATGGCAAAAAATGGAGAAGGTATTGACGTTAATGCTGATGGAGGTAACGGGCATGGTTATAATTTAGACTAATTATTTAGAGGAGGAGATGAGAGGAGGATGAGGGAACTGTGAAGGGGAGAAGGGGAAAGATGGGATGAGGAGAGGGAGATAGAAAGGGGGAAATGGTGGTGGAGAAAAGGATGAAAGAGAGGGAGAGATAGTGGTGAAGAAACGGAAGGAAGAGAGGAGAATTAAGTTGAGAAAGAAAGCGGAGAGATGGGGGCGGGGGAGGGAGGAGAGAGAAGGAGAGAGGAAAGGTGGAGGGAGAAAAGGGGAGGAGGAGGAAGAGGTGGGAGGAGACAAAACTGAAAGGAGTAATGGGGGAGAGGGAGGTGAAGAGAGATTATGGGAAAGTGACTGAATAAGGAGGCAGTGAGTGGAAGGAGAGGAGGGACGAGAGACAGAGAAGAAGAGGAAGGGAGGGAGGTAGCCGGAGGGAGAGAGGGATGAGCAAGTGTATGGAAAGGAAAGGGGAGCGGAGAGAAGGAAAGGGAAGGGAGTATGTTCTATTGAAGGAAAGAGAGAGAGAGAGAGAGAGAGAGTAGCCCCCATAATTATAACTCCTGCAAGTCACACCTATTGCTACAACTAATAACCCGCCCCTTACCCTGCCAGTCCACCTCATAACTCCCATAACCAGACCTGCCCTGGGATCCGCAAACTAACTTACGGTAATTTCACCCTCGTAAGTAAGATTTGGTTTCGCCGGAAGAGAAAACAGACGTGGGAAGATCCTGGATTCTCATTTCCTCCTTGTCCTTCTAAATTCATCTTAGTAACGAAAAAAAAATTGCTGGAAAAGTGGTCTGTCGCCAAGTTCATGTAAGATCTGAAAAATTTA
Organism: Coenobita brevimanus; assembly: GCF_032717465.1. Lineage (NCBI taxonomy): Eukaryota > Metazoa > Arthropoda > Malacostraca > Decapoda > Coenobitidae > Coenobita > Coenobita brevimanus. The sequence continues at coordinate 22,606,256 of NC_136977.1, forward strand.
CGCTTGTAACTTAAGATCTGGTTTTGTAGGAAGAATAAGCGACATGGGAAGGTCTTATACTCTCTTTCTCTTGTCCTTCCAGCTAAACACACTCTTGGTAACAACGGTCTACAAAGGAAAACAAACATCAACAGACCTATTTGTCCATTGATGTTGGTTGTGACAGGGCAGGTTACAACTAATGAACTGCTCTAAGGGCAAAGGACAAGGATAGTAAAACAGGGAAATGTTACTAAGTTTATGTGGCTAACTGGACCGCAAGAACAAGACACAGAACTCCTCGGGCGGAAAGTGTTAAAACTACAGATATATAATTTTACGGAGTGTTAACTGTAATAAAATGAGTTTGATAAGCTATAATTCTTGTGTAGTAATCAAGTATGTATAATTTAAAATCTTTTTCGCGGAATCTAAGTCTGAACTTTCCCGTATGCTCTCAAAACCAGGTGCCATATTTATAAACCCTCCTAAGCTTCATATATGTCTAAGATCGTTTGTATAAATAAATATATATATATATATATATATATATTGTTACGGAACAGAGAAAGATAATGTACACTTTAAGTGAGAATACTAAAAATCACTACTGTCCCGTAAAGTTCCAGGTTCAAAACAAAAGGGTTAGGTAAAATTACAAGTTAAAGTTTAATGCTCAAACTAACAACAAAACATTCAGGACTCATAAGGATAATGTAATGGCAAAAACAGGTTAAATATATGGTTAACTGCAATAGCCTCTATTAACACGAAATTAGCATGAGTAAATTTATCTAAGTCAGCCCTGCTAAAATGAGATACCAGATAATACTCAGTGAATGCCAGATATATTATTACAGATACAAAATATTATTAATGATGGCTGATAACAAGAACCTTTAAACAAACTAAAAAAAACCTTACTAGGCCTAAGAATTAACCTTATACTACACAGTACAAGAAAAAAAATGCAACAACAGTTATACTCAAATTACACACAGCTGCTAGATGGTTGGAGACTTCCTGAGCACTCACAATAATAACTGTACAGGGGAGGACAGAGATGTGAACAAAATGAGGAGTAGATCTAAGTGGCAATAACGCAAAGACTGAGCTCATTATATAGGGGCCGGCAGAGCTTGATACAATTTGTAAGAAGGACGCGCAAATGAAGCCATGGGGACAAAGAGTTGACAATCCCGCTCTGAACAACGGAAAGAACGACTTACTCTACTATAACGGTAGAAGGGGGGGAGTGAGGTAGAACACGCTCGTCATCAAACAGGCAGCACACTGTACGTTAGAATTACACAAGGGATGATGAAATCATAGGCTATGTAACACCTCCCCACAAAGAAAAAAGAAATTTGCAAAAGGAAATTTCTTATTACTCTAAAACAATCTGTCTAAAGTCTAGATAAGCAATCTACAATAACATTTTCTTTCCCCTTGACATGTTGTATGTCTAATGAATACTCCTGAAGAAGTAGACTCCATCTTGTCAATCTCTGATTTTTATCTTTAAACTTACTAAGGAATTTCAGTGGGTTATGATTGGTATAAATGACTATGGGGTCAAAACCAGAACACAAATAAAATGAAAAATGCTGTAAACCCAAAATCAAGGCCAAAAGCTCTTTCTCAATAGTGGAGTAGTTCTTTTGAGGTGCAGTGAACTTCTTACTGTAATAAGATACAGGGTGTTCAATACCCTGATCATCCTCTTGCAGCAAAACAGCCCCAGCTCCTGTATCACTTGCATCAAGAGACATCTTAAAAGGCTTAGCAAAATTTGGAGTAGCGAGCACTGGCTGACTTAATAGGATAGCTTTAAGTTTGTTGAAAGAGGATCCACAGTTATCGGTCCAGACAAATTTAACTCCCTTTTTCAGTAGGTCTGTAAGTGCTGATACAAGAATTGAAAAGTTAAGAACAAATCTCCTGTAATAACCTACCATTCCCAAAAATCTTTGTAGCTCTTTCCTACTTTTAGGTCTGGGAAGATCACTTATAACCTGAACCTTAGCTCCTGGTGGTGCAACATGTCCATCACCAATTACATACCCAAGGTACTGAACTTTAGCTTGACCAAACTCATACTTTGATAAATTAGCTACAAGATTAGCATGAACTAAACGGTCAAGAAATTTACTGACATGGCATAGGTGATCTTTCCAGTTGTCACTGAAGATTAATACATCATCAGTATAAACAACACACCCTGCCAAACCCTCTGTCACAACATTCATGAGCTTCTGAAATGTGGCTGGTGCATTCTTCATACCATATGGCATTACAGAACATGCAAAAGTCTTTCCTAGTGTTACAAAACATGAGATCTCCCTAGCACGTTCAGTCATACGTACTTGCCAGTATCCCTTTAACAAATCAAACTAACTTATGTACCTAGCCTTTCCTATTTTGTCTATGCAATCTTCCACGCGAGGGAGAAGGTAAGTGTCTGTTTTGGTTATCTGATTAACACGTCTGTAGTCGATGCAAAGCCAGCTGTGACCCACCTGGCTTAGGGACTAGAGTGACAGGAGAACTCCACTCGCTCTGACAGGGTTCAATCATCTTGTGGTCTAACAGGTAGCCAAGCTCCTTCTCGATGAGAGGAACTTTCACTGAGTTCACACGGTAAGGAGGCAGTTTAATTGGCTTTGCGTCTCCAACATCGACATCATGCATCAACACAGTAGTTCTTCCTGGAGTGACGCGGAACACTTGCGGGTACTCCTGCAGTAATGCCGAAAACTCCTGCCTTTCCTCGGGAGCTAGATGAGAAAGCTTAATCTGGAGATCATTCATGATATCAGGATTCTTCCCCAAACTATCACTCAGGCTCATACTGCATGGGAGAGCTTCACTTGCAGACTCGGGTGGAATAGCTACAGTGCAGACTGGATTATTTTCGTCCTGCCTGTGATATAACTTTAGCATATTGATGTGACATAGTTGCTTGTTCTTTCTACGATCTGGTGTGGCGATGACATAGTTGACATCACTGAGTTTCTTCTCCACGAAATAAGGACCACTAAACTTGGCTTGAAGAGGTTGCCCATGAACTGGTAGCAGAATCAAAACCTGATCTCCTGGCTGAAAGTGGCGTAACCTGGACTTCTTATCATACCAAGTCTTCATCTTCTCCTGAGCAGCTCCTAAATTCTCTCTCGCCAGCTGTAAAGCAGTGGACAGCCGTTCTTTGAACTTCATCACATACTCCAGCAGGTTGACATCATCTTCCTCCGACAGCCAGCATTCCTTGAGTAGCTTAAGGGGTCCTCTTACTTCATGGCCAAACAGTAGCTCAAAAGGTGAGAAGCGCAGTGATTCATTTGGAGATTCTCTTGCGGCAAATACAACGAATGGAAGACCTTTGTCCCAGTCTTTCTGATGTTCCAAACAGTATTTCTTGAGCATCGATTTGAGTGTTTGATGATATCTCTCCAACGCTCCTTGGGTCTGGGGATGGTAAGCTCAAGACGTGATCTGGGTGATGCCCAACTCTTTCAGAGACTGCTTGAAAACATTTGACATGAAATTACTTCCCCGGTCTGACTGTACCTCCTTGGGCAGACCAAACTTTGTGAAGAACCCTAGCATTTCCTTAACCACGTTCTTTGCTGAGATATTTCTAAGTGGAATGGCTTCAGGATAACGAGTAGCCATATCAATTAGGGTCAACACATAAGAAAATCCTGAAGTCTTAGGAAGAGGGCCCACAATATCCACCAACACACGGGTGAATGGCGCCTCAAAAGGAGGAATGGGAACTAGAGGTGCAACCTTTTCGGTCTGATTACACTTCCCCACAACTTGACAGGTGTGACAAGACTTACAATACCAGGAAACATCCCTGAAGATACCTGGCCAGTAGAAGTGTTTCAAAATGCGTGCCACAGTCTTCCTCACTCCAAGGTGTCCTGCCAAACTGGAATCATGAGCCACTCTAATGATATCCTGCCTACAAACACGAGGGATGACAACTTGATGTACAACCTCCCATTCACAGTCGGCTGATGCTGCTGGGGGTCTCCACTTCCTCATAAGTACTCCTGACTTTATATAATAACAAGTAGAAGCACCAGCTGACTCTTCCTCACTGCAAGCAGAGTTAGCTAGACCTTTCAACTCAGGGTCAGCAACCTGCAACTCAATCAACTCTTGACGAGACAAATTATCAACACTACGGGGTACTGCCTCATCTGGTGAGTGGTCCAAATTAGCAAGAAAAGTGTCAGCTAGGATAACATCATCATCATCATTATCCTCTAAATCACCAGTAACTTTAGACTTAGCCCTAGTGACAGCACATGCAGAGAACACATCAGGGACATCACAATCCTGGGTCGCAGCCACTGGCTCACTAGACAACTGAGGAGCTGGACACACTTGACTTCCACCAATATCATTTCCAAGTAAGAAAGTTACACCTGACATTGGGAGTGTCTCAACCAACCCAACCATAACGGAACCATTAACAAAACCAGACTCTAAATTCACTCTGCACAGAGGGACAGAGAAGTAATTTTTCCCTACACCTTGTAAGATTACAGTTTCATCAGAGGAATTAACATTAGAGCCTAGAACACTGGTCAGCATAAGGGATTGGCAAGCACCTGTATCACGATATATTTTAACTGATTTCCTGTCATTACTGTCCAGAGGACTGACAAAACCTTCAGACAGGAAATTAGCACATGAACTCTTGAGTGTCACCCACGTTACTGCTCAAAAGAGGAGCTCCATCATGAGAATTTAAGTTACCCCTCAAAGCAGGTTCAGTTAACTCAGTTAAAGAATTCTGGGAACTCTCAAGGGTGGACACTAGACCAATTGACTGAATATTTAAAGACTCCTTTTTGTTCACATCACGCTGACTCCTGAAACATTTCTCCGTAGTATGACCAAGCTTACTACAATAAGTACATTTACTTTTCTGAAATCTAGAGGTGAAGCTGGTATTTACTTCCTGAGAAACATCATCTTTATTCTCTTTCCTGTTACCTGTACTCTGAGTAGAGGCAACGTACTTACTCTCAGCTTTCCCTTTTTCTTTAGAATATCTCTTGTGAGTGAGAACATATTCATCAGCTAAAACTGCAGCATCAGACAAATTATCTATTCCTCTCTCATCAAGATATAGGCTTACATCTTTATAAATACACCTTTTGAAGTCCTCCAGCAAAATCATCTGCTTAAATTTACCAAAATCAGAATCCACATTCTTAGAATTTAAGCACTGCTCTAACAGATCTTCTTTGATTTTTGCATACTCAACATGGGATTGCTTATCTTGCTTGTAAGTTGTCCTAAATTTTACTCTACAGGCTTCAGGAACAAGTTCATAGGCCTTAAGAATCAAGCTCTTAACCACATCATAATTATCAGATTGATCCTGAGGCAAAGATGCATAAGTTACTTGAGCTTTACCGGTGAGAACAGTTTGAAGGAGTACTGGCCAATACTTTTTGGGCCAATTAAAACCTGTAGCTACCCTCTCAAACAACTGAAAATACTTTGTTAAATCAGATTCATTAAAAGGAGGGACAAGTTTAACATTTTTAGCCACATCAAAATCATCAGAGCTAGATGATCCAGTTTCACCTTGTTTCATGCGATACTCATGGTCTGCCTGAATCCTGTCAAGTTCAATTTGTGCCTGTATCTGTGCCTCCTGAATACCAGCCTGAGACTCCGCCTCCTTAGCATTTGCCTGAAATTCAGCCTCCTCAATACAAGCCTGAGACTCCGCCTGCTTAGCATTTGCATGAAATTCAGCTTCTTTCACACGAGCCTCCTGCAGGGCTAGCTGTAACTTAGCTAATTCAATCTGCGTTTGCTCATTTGGAGGAGTTACATTAAACAAGCAAGAAGGCTCCCCCCACCACCAAACCCTCCAGGAAAAAGTGAGAAAAACCACCATGCAGCATGGAAAAACTGACATGGAAATTTTATAGGAAACACTGGAAAGGAAAAGTCACATTCTATAATACTTTATCTATAAGCTACCCGATAGAGTAACCTGAAAGAGAAAGTAAACAAATAAAATAATAGTTACGGAATGACATTATAAACCGGTTACATTGAGTTAATGGGAAGTTTGTGGACATAACGTGGAGGAGGAGAAGGAGGAGGAGGAGGGGGAGGAATAATTAAAATGAAAATATAGTAATACTATTTATAATAATAATAATAATAATAATAATAATAATAATAATAGTAACAATAATAATAATAATAATAATAATTGTGCTAGTAATAGTAGTAGTAGTAGCAGCAGTAGTAGTAGTCGTAGTAGTAGTAGCAGTATTATTATTATTATTATTATTAGTAGTAGTAGTAGTAGTAATTATTATCATTTTCTCCACTCTCATTATCTTTCTTAACTCTTTCATCGATGGAAGTACACAGATGTCTGCTTGTTAACTATCAGGCTATTTTCTCGGGCTTAGAGGTATCACAGCAGCAAGGGGATGAGGTAAGGGAGGGGGGAGGAGGCAGGGGGATGAGGATAGGGTGGGGGAAGGGAGGAGGAGGGGGGAAATTTCGATTATAAACTGACAGCTGACAGACGGACGGAAAAACAATAAATTTTACGAGAATTGTTAAATGCAAACACAATATACACAGATGGTTATGGATAGGCTTGTAAGGTGGAGTCAGGATTCCCGGGGCTTGAAGCTGAAGTGAATGATTGCCTGACCCATTTCACGGAGCCATTTCACTAAGTTTTTGATATATAGTATTTGTTTTAATCTGAGGAAGGTCCCTACTCCTTCCAGCTCAGTTAATGGACTGTTATTCCCTCTTTCGTTCTTCTTTTTTCTAGAGCCTACCTTACGCTGATGATGATGATGATGATGATGATAACTTGGGACAGCGCACCAAACCAGCCTGATATTATACCTAATAGTCTGTATTACGATTGATATCATGCTTCCCTCGCAAATACACGCACATTTCAAGTCCGACTCATTTCCTTCTATAATTTAAGACGTGTTTGATGACAGACAGAGACGTAAGAGAAAAATAAGGAGAATGTTTGTGTATTTTAACTGAATTTCGATGAGAGAGAGAGAGAGAGAGAGCACAACAGGTCTCAACGCTCATTCATTCTAAGCCTACTTTGATTTGAAACTGGCAGCTGACAGACAGACAAAAATGAATGAAATAACAAGATAATGAGAACAGGGAGAGAGTATCCTAACTGTTTGCTGGAGGATAACTTTCATACTAATACTGATTTTAGGATTGCAAGCGACCTTTTAAAGTAGTAGTAGTAGTAGTAGTAGTAGTAGTAGTAGTATCAGTCGAGTAATAATAATAATAATAATAATAATAATAATAATAATAATAATAATAATAATTATGATAATAATAACAATAATCACAAAATGAATATAAAGTGTGGTTTAAGAACAAGTCAAATAAAGATATCGTTTAAGAGACTACTGAAGACTTACCAATAAGGATTTGCATAAACTATGCAGCAAAAGTCTGCCTCACTTGTATTTAAAACCGAGGAAAGAAACAAAAAATAAAATAAAAATAAAATAATAAAAATGCGTTCTTAGTGAGACAATTAGTCCAGTTCGATATAATCCTAATTTTTTCTTTGACCAAGCTGAGTATCGTATTAAGAACATTTTTTTTTTTCTTAACCCTTTTACAATGAGGGGGTGTCTTACGCTGAAAAATTGTATGGAAATAAGAAGAAAATTAAAATCACTGTACTGATGGAGTTGATAAGGGATTGCCTATAATGGCGAAACATACAAATTCATCTATTATAATTCTATCTCAGCACCATCTATAATTTGGGGAAAAATATTGACAGACAGAAAGGAAATAAAATTATCAAAGAAAAATACATACAAATAAATAAATAACTAAATAAATGAATAAATAGGTTTAATGGGAGAGAACCAAGCCAATCCCATGTTCACTAACCACCTTGATTAATCTTACAAATACATGTGGTAACGGAGTCTGTTTATAACCTACTGAGCAACCATCTGGCAGTAGCATGAAAAAATAGAAAAAAAATTAAAAGAGTCGCCGTCCTGAAGGAGTTAATGGCGAATGGTTTTAAGGTGTGTGTGTGTGTGTGTGTGTTTGTGTGTAATATATTAGTTCTTGAAAAGTCTGGATCAATTTTGTTAATAATCTAGAAAAGTTCAATCACACACACACACACACACACACACACACAGACGAAAGCTGCGTTTAACATGAGCGCAGGAATCCCGTCCGCTATCGTCCTACTCACGCTGTTGGGCATTCAGATTACCTTATTACTGCCCAGGTTAAGTGCCCCTCATTAATACCACCCTAATTACTTATTCTGAGTCACTCCCTCGAACGCTTGGACTCACAAATCAGTCATTATTAACCCACCCCGTCCCGTCGACGTATGGGTACGTTGCAACGATTTGCATTTGCCAGTCCCGGCGACGTACCAGTATGTCGTGCAATTGCAAGGTCCCTAATTTGCACAAATTTCAATTTTGCGCGTGATTTTTCGTATGTATACACGGGACACCTTCCTCTATTCCTCTACAAGATGCCAAGCAGGGACAATGCCTTACACCGCATAACCTCCACCCTCCCCCCCTCACGCCATTGTCTTGGCAAAGGACCTGTTACCAGTGACCTGGCTAGTAAAGATATTTAGGGCCAGAGTGATTCCCCAATCGATGACAATGTGGAGGACAATGTTTACATAGCATTAGAAGAAGAAACAGCCAGAAATAATGATCAGGTAATGTGGGAATAAAAGGTCAGGTATGGTGATTAATTAGTGAGTGAAACAATGCTTATAATGCCTTTATTACTGCTTGAAAACCAATATACTCTCATACTACATATACATTCGTACCAAGTAAATAAATAAATACCGTTTATGAGTGGATAAAATAGTTACCCTCCCATAGAACTCGTTTTGTTTGGTGCCAGCATGTTAGAAAACCCAGTCAGGTAAGGAGGAACTCCTACCTGGATTGGGTATTTTAAACCTCAGGTGAGCGATTTCTCTATGAATTTTCGATGTTTCTCACCAAAAGCGAAGGTTTTAGCCACAAATTTTTTTTTTGAAAATACCTCGGGACTGGGGGATGTCGGAGGTGCAGAAAACCTCGGGACGTGATGGGTTAAGAGTCCAAATTAAGCGCTTAACCCCTTCACTCCCATGACTCATTATTTTTGCTACCAGACGATTTTATTCAGCTTGAGAGAGACTTTTCCACCTGGAGGGTTAAATAAAACCTTCACCAACCCCTCCAGTAAAAGTGACCTCTCATAAGATGACAAAAATCGTCTGGAAGTAGCAAGGGAATGTCAGGTGATTCAAGGGGCACCACCTGTCTGAATACATCTGATTTCTTATTATTAGCTCCAGACGATTTTCTTAAATTCAGGAGAGAGACTGTGAACACGAGAAATTAGATGCAGCCTTCACTAACCCATTCATTTTTAGGGACTCTACTGTGCTAAATGGAACTGAACGAAAATAGCAGGAAACTACTACAATACGACGTCAGATTCAAGCAGATATTTTGCCCATCACTCGTGGTTCTCGGATTACTAGTTCGATAAAATAAAACAAAAATATAGTAAAAACGATTGCCTTCGAACCAGCGGCCATAAACTAGCTCATATGCATAATCATTAAATCCACCTTCTCCTTGATTAAATAATAACTAGTGTAGGATCTCTGCTTTACTATTATTTCTCCTTTATTTTATATATTTTCTCTTTTTTTGTATCTGCTATTTGTGTCTAGTTTTTTCCTCTCTCTCATTATGCTAACTCTGTCCGATTACATCTATCACTGAAAGTGGGAGGAGGTTACTTCTTCTTGTTCTTCTTCGTCTTCTTTTCTTCTCATTCTTCTTCTTCCTCTTCTTCTTCTTCTTCTTCTTCTTCTTCACAACCCCACCAGTCTCACACACTCAAACGTAGTCAACTTTTTACTTTCAATTCACTTCCATGCATTTCTCTTTAGACTGCATGACCTTTTCTCAACTATTTAACATTCTCTATTAAGCAACTCATAGTTCATTCAACGGAAGGAGGAATTTTGCCTCATTTTATTTTCTATATACAGAGGAGGATGCTCACGTTAGGAAGGATTTTAGCAGTGAAGGGTTTATTAAGGTCTATATTTAACCTCTCCCGATCGAGAAGTCTCCCCTAATCTTAGTAACATGGTATGGATAATGACCGGAATAAATTAGAAAAAAAAATAGCGTCCAGACAGGCGTTAATTATCGACACATCTTGCACAAAATGACACACAAGAGAGCATAAAGGACCCACGTGTAGAGATACCAACACGCAGAAATATATTGTAAAGCAGAGGGATGGGTGAGCTTTCTAAACCCACAAGATACTGTTTTTTTTTTTTTTTTTTTTTTTTTTTAATGCGATGGTCAGTAGAGATTTTGGGTCTGGCGCCTGCATTCCTATTGGCTGTCTGTAAATCTCATTATATTAATCTATTCCTTGTCAACAAAAACACTTGGTATACATTAATTTTATCTGTCTGACTAATTGCTAATGTTGGATTTTGTGAGGGGTGACCAAGACAAAGATCCTCCAGGCATTTGTATCCCTATTAGTAATAAATCTTTCTCTCTGGACTCATCTCCCCTTCTTTCCTGTATTCCCCATTTCGTTCTCAGCGACTTATTTTGCTAACTACAGTCTCGCACACCGTTCTCCATATACACCCACACCACATCACATCATCTCGCCCTTGACCTGCTTCTTCTAACCTCACAATCTTACACCCCTCCCTTCACACACTCCCCCATTGTCTCGCTCTCGGTCCTCCTCTTCTTCCTCTCCTAACATCCCTTCCCCCATACACTTCCCTCCCCCAAAACACCTGCAATATCGCCTCTCTAACAAACTAGCAATCACCTATATCCCCCACCCTCTCACTTACGTACCCCCCACCCACTCACTCACGTACCCCCCACCCACTTAAAATGCACAGCCAAGAACAACAGCCAGACATCACACGTGAGCATCTTCATTGGATAATTATGCGCTTGGTTGTGACTGAATATAAACGGATCGACATCGACCGACGACAGGAGGGGAAAAGAGAGAGAGAGAGAGAGAGAGAGAGAGAATGTGTGTGTGTGGGGGGGGGGAGGTGAAGATGAGGTAGGTGGAAAACCAGGTGGAAAGGAAATTTAAGGAGAAAAAAAGCCTTTCAGAGTCAAGCACTCCGAGGTGGTTTTGCAATTCTGATATGGGAGGGAGGGAGGAAGGGCAGGTGGGAATGGAAAGGAAGGGGGAGAGGGATGGTCAAGAGGGAGGGGGAGAGTGAGTAAGAAAGAGGGAGGGGACTGAGGGAGAGAAAGGGAGGGGCAATGCAAGGCAGGGTAGGGTCAAAGGCTATATCGATTAATGACCCTAACCTTCTTTATCACAGTAATAGGATTCAGTTTCCAGCCTGAAAAGTCATTTTACTGATGGCTAGCGTTCGAGAGGCTATTCCTAATCCAAATGAAATCATCCTGTGGTAACAAGAATCCGTCCCCCTGTTCGTCGTCATATCCTGCACTGCTCTATCAAGAAAGCTGAAAACTAGGACTAGCTTATTCAGGCTAGACATTTTAGGTGAGGGTGACCTGTTACTCGCTCCCAAGTGGCAATATGTGAAGCAATAAACCTCAACGACCCCTCGGACTCGACACAGTAAGAGTCACGACCGGTTGGAGGGAATAAACACTAGACCACAGACATCCATTTACCAGTCAGCGCATCCAATGGTTTTCTGGTTTCACTTTAATTGTAGAGTACTCGCTTAACACTACATGGGGTGCATGGATGGTGTGTAACATCGAAATACAGACAAAAAGAAGCCGCCTGCAACGACATTTCCCCAAAATACTAGGGTTTGTACTGAACAGTCATCATCATCATCATCATTATGAAAACACTACGTATTGTACCATCAAATCATGGGATAAACGCACACTATATGCAGACAAAAGATGATTTCCAGGCATAAGTTTTACTTATTTATACTCTTATTAATTTAAAGATCCTTAAGAGGAATTTTGTCAACGACTTCAGGAAAAAGGGAGAGTTTTAAGAGAACGTGTAAATTTCAATTAAGGTTTAGGAGAGTTTTAGGATTTTTATAGAGGTGAAGGAAGATTTTTAAAAGAACGAGTGACTGCCAAATTTAGGTTCAGGAGAGTTCATTTTTTTTTTTTTAAATGTTTTCGGTGGTGGTGGGTGTAAGAGCGGCAACATGAAGAAGACATCCCAGGACTGAACACTGGCTGGCTTTATTCCTCCTGCTCGGGTTCTCGTAAAGATAAGCGACTTGTGGCTGACAGCGACAGGGGGGTCGTAGTGGTGAGGTGAGGTGTGGAGGAGGGGAAGTGTGGTGGGAATGTGAGGGTGGGGGGAGTGGAGAAAAGAGTGTTGGTTTTGTGGTGTGGTGGTGGTGATGATGGGATTGGTGGTGATGGAGTGGTGGTGGTGATGGGTGTGGTGGTGATATGAAGGTGAGTGAAATAAGCCGGGTGGTAGTGAAAGTGTCTGAAATATGGTGGCTGGTAGTGACGATGATATGTTTTGTGGTGATGTGGGTTGGAGAAGAGGGAGAAAGTCGAGTGGTAATGAAATGGGAATGATGATGGTGCTGACAAGGCGTGTAGTGAGGCGTGATGGGTGGTGTCCACAATGTGTCAAGTGAGGATGAGGTGTTTGGAGAATGTGCCATGCTGGATAGTGATGAGACTTGGAGGAGTGTAGGAGAAGGAAGTTGAGCTGATGATGTGGTGATGATGTTGGTAGTACTGTGGTGATCCGTTGTTCGCTGAGTGGTGAGGGTGTCTGCATTTTAGTTGGTGATAAAGTTATGAATTTGGTTATCCGTGAAGTTTGGTGCGTGATGATGGTGTTTAGCTGATGTTCTACTTTGTTCATCCGTTCAGTACAGTGATGCAATTTATATCTCCACACAATAAGTTAATGGTGTATTGCTACTGAAAATGGTGCTCTGACGGTGCTATGATGGTGCTAAGACAGTCAGCATGCGTCACTTTGCTAGTTGTTAAAATGAAGGTGATATCTTGGTGACTGTGTGTTCATAATGGGGGTTTTAATAAGAGGTGGAACGTTTGGAAGTACTTAACATGGAAAACTGTACTTGTTCATGGGAGGAGGCAGAGGAGGAGGAAAAGGAGGAGGAAGAGGAGGAGGAAATGGAGAAGGAAGAGGAGGAGGAAAGAGAGGAAGAGGAAGAGGAGGAGGAGAAGGAGGAGGAGGATACTGCTAATGAAGATAGCCGGAGGAGCAACTGGACAAGCAGAGATTGAGTTAAGTGACAAAAATACGACAGGGGAAGAGATAATGGGGAGTGGGTGGAGTGAAAGAATGGGTGGATGGAGTGGGTGGAGTGAAAGAATGGGTGGGGAAGGTGTGTGGAGTGAAAGAGTGGGTGGGGGAGTGGGTGGAGTAAAAGAGTGGAGGAAGAGAGGGGAGAGGGTGACGTGAAAGAATGTGAGAAGGGCGAAAGGAGAAGAGGAGAGGGGAGGAAAGAGGTGAGGATGTAAGAGAAGGGAAAGGAGAGGGGAGTGAGAAGGGCCAGAAAGTGGATGGAAATGAAGAGGAGGGAGGGGAAGAGGGGAAGAAAGGCAGGGGGGGCCAGAGGGTGAGAGAAGAGGAGAAAAATGAGTGGGAGGTGAGAGGGAATGAGGGTGAAGAGAGAAAGGGCCAGTGGGGGTACTTGGGGAAGAAAGAGAGGGAACGGATGGGGGAGGGGGGGGAGTGATTTATGAGCTTTGTGGTGGACTGTGCAAGTTACGTTTTCAGAGTGAGAGAGAGAGAGAGAGTGGCGACCTTATATCTACCCTAGAATGAGTGACCGTATAAGACTGAGTAACAATGTTTGTGTGTGTGTGTGTGTGTGTGTGTGTGTGTGTGTGTGTGTGTGTGTGTGTGTGTGTGTGTGTGTGTGTGTGTGTGTGTGTGTGTGTGTGTGTGTGTGTGTGTGTGTGCAAAATTGCTTTAAGTTCCATATATCACTATGCTTCTATACAGGGATGTGTGTACAAAAGGTCTCGATGCCTATGTAACGTCAGACGATTACTAAGATGAGGAGAGATCTAAAAGGAAGGTTTAGGCAGCTTCCTTTTACCTCCTTGAAAAGATTATGATTTGTTAATTTTGTTCTTGTTATCATCAAACGACTTTATTCAGTTTAATATACAGCCATCGTAGTGAAATTATTATTATTATTATTATTATTATTATTATTACAATTATTATTTTTATTAACCCATATACAGAGGAACTGACAACTACTCATTTATACTTACGTTTCATCATCATCACATCATCATCATCATCATCATCATCATCATCATCATCATCATCCACCTTTAGAGGGAGTGAAGGAAGATATAGAAACAAGGAATATAAAAAACAAGATCTGGAGACCTAGAAACAGCAACAACAAATCTCACACTGCCTTTAACATCCACCCCAGTCATCTATCATCGTCCCCCCCATCAACCCACTACCCCCTACCTGCCCCCACCTCACAACAACCACCCTAGACAGCGCCCATCCACATCACTAGCATCGTCATTTCATTCACCCTTACCATCACCACTATTCATCACCGTCACTTGATTCAACTTCATTATCACCACATCCATCACCACACCACCACACTACTTAGCACCTCATTCGTCATTATCGTCATCATAACTTCCATCTCCATTACACACCATCACCATTACTATATTTATTATCACCTGTAACCCAAGAAGCCACGTACAACGCTGGGTGGTAACCATATAATCAAATAACGGGGTGACGTGGAGCCTAATATCGTGCTACTGTTAAGTGGGTGAAAAGACGCAACTGTGGCGTCCATCTAGGAACTAAACCTCCACACGGGACAACCTGAAGGAGTGACTGCATGCCTTCGACTGATGGGACTGTTCGGCCAGACAGACCAGAGTTACTCTACTATTACTATTACTACTACTATTACTACCACTACTACTACTACTACTACTACATCTACCATATGCGTCATTCAAACAATATCCATTACCATCATCACTCATAATCACCATCACATTGCCACATTACCCATTATCACCAAACCACCTCACCCACGACACACACCATACTTATCACCTCCCCTATTACCATTAACAACACCACCACAGCCACATCCATCACTATCACCACTACCATTCACCACATCCATCACTATCAGCACTACCATTAACCACATCCATCACTATTACCACTACCAGTCACCACATCCATCACTATTACCACTACCAGTCACCACATCCATCACTATTACCACTACCATTCACTACATCCATCACCATCATCACTACACCATACCAACCTTTCAGCATCTCGTAACAATTCTCATCATTAGCTCATAAATAACAGCAGCAACCACTTCTTCACTCTCTATCTCTTTAGCTCTAAGATTGCCACATGCTACGATCAATCTCTCTCTCTCTCTCTCTCTCTCTCTCTGGTCTTTTTCATCCACGGTTCTCTCCCTACAACTCTCTCCCTTCTCTTCGGCACAGATCTCTCTCTTCTCACTCTCTCCTCCCCACCTCCCCATCACCACCTCCTCACCCCCCTCCCCGTAATAATGATAAACGCAGCCGGATCTGTGTTGTCCTTGTCACACTCCACTCCGACGCCATTACGCCTTAAGAGGGACAAGACAAGGGCCAAAGGTAAGTGAATCCCGCTGTTGTTCACCCAGAGACAAGGACCCGTAATCTCGTGGGTTTAGAAGTCTCCCTCGCATCCCTTCCTTGTCTCTCAGTTTCAGCATCTCCACGTACTGAAAATGGGTTTATGGTGTAGATACAAAACACACACACACACACACACACACACACACACACACACATACATACACACTCACACACGAATTCCCATATAATTCCTAACATCCGACCTCTTAGCAGCACTGTCGAATCTACGCCTAGGAATGGTGACGATAACGTGATCACGTGTGGAGTGAAACAAGTAAGGATGAAATGTACGGTGCCTCCTTTGCCGACGAGAATGACTAGGGTTCTTATCGACTGAGCTGGTTGTTGTTGTTGTTGTTGTTGTCCCAAGTTCATCTGACACGTGAACCCGGTGGACTGCAGGCTGGTCGCCATTCTCCAGCGGTCCATCATCCTTTTCGGTGTTTTGAGAGGGAGGCGAAGGAGGTACGAATATATACTCTTGTAGTTAGAAGTGGAGCCGCCCGCCTATATCAGTGCCACCACATGAAGGCGTCTCTCTGCAACACCACACAGAAAGAAATATTTACCTCTTATTTTTAGTTTTTATATATAATCTCAAGTCAATAATATTCAGCCAAGGAATGATCTCGTATTGAAGTTGTCAGTTACGGCCAAATAAACTGTATCTCCTCCAGTTCGTAAAATCTCGCGAGCTGACTAAAATTTTTGGAGATAACTGGACATAATAATAAATACACCAAATAACCGAAGGGATTAAGTGCTTTGTGCAGGAATAGCGACTGGTCAGGAGGAAATGCCAGGAGATGAGGGACGTTAGTATACCCAGGCAGCACCACCGACCGGTTATATCAGTGCCACCACTAGAAGGCGTCCCTCTCCAGAATAAGGGGTATAGAAGTATCATTAGAGAGACTCCTTACCTCACGAAAACAAACCGCTGTCATTATCAACACAGTCACAAAGTACGTGTCACAAAAATAAGAAAACTACTGACGAAGACAAGTAAAAAAAATAACTAAAAAAAATCTTCAAAATGCGAGAACACAGGGCTGGGGTGCCACGGGTCAGGCCACTTCTGGGTGCAGGTCGTGTCGGGGTACGTGTGTCGGGCCGTGTTCGTCATTTGTTACACCGTGTTCCGTACTGCGCCGACACGGAACACGGCGCAGGCTTGGATCCTCGCACTTGACTTCGGCATACAATCTCAAGCGTCTCAGGAAAAAAAATATATATATATATATATATATATATATATATATATATATATATATATATATATATATATATATATATATATATATATATAAATGGTAGGCTATTGTAAGACCTGGCAGTGTCTCATAAAATGCTGGTACCTAAAATAATGAAATACTGCAGGGTTATCAAGGTGTTGAGTATGACGTCACATAGTATAGAGAATATACCTGGCTACCAATCATTTTAATTACCCAAAGGAGACACTTGCCTTATAAAGAAAAAAAAAAGTATTAAACTTAATCTTGAATAACCCTGGACACCACTTGGGTACTTCTATCTATCTATCTATTGCCAGACGCCCCAATCCCGTTTCGGGTGGCCACAAACAAATCGCCTCCAAGTCGCCCTGTCCCCCGCCATTTCACTGCCCTGCTCCCAACTCACACCCCCCTCTCTCATATACCTCTCCACCCCATCCCTCCATCTCATCCTCGGCCTCCCCCTCCCTCTTCCCCCCTCCACCTCACTCACATACACTCTCTTCGTCAGTCTTTCACCCTCCATTCTCTCCACGTGGCCAAACCACCTCAGTGTGTTCCTCATAACGCTCCCTATCACATCCACATCAACACCACAACGTTCCTTTATATCCTCATTCGTCAGCCTATCTCTCCATGTGACTCCACAGGCTCCTCTTAAATAACTCATTTCCACTGCTCTCACTCTTGACTTGTGTCCTTCCAACAACGTCCAAGCTTCACTTCCGTATGTTAGAGTTGGTATCACAATACTGACATGTAGTAACTTTTTCACTTCCATGCTCACTTCCCTGTTTCTTATCACTGCTTTCAAAGAACCAGCAACCTTTCTTCCCTGCTGTACCCTTTCAAGCACTTCACCCTCCAAACCTCCATCCTTACTCATCACACTACCCAAGTACTTAAACGTACTTAATTATAGTTAAAGCCAGGCTTTTTTCAGCTGAACGAAATGTCAGAGAGAGAGAGAGAGAGAGAGAGAGAGAGAGAGAAATACTGTCCACGAGCTGCCTTAGATGACCTACTAGTAAAAACTCGTAATTCAGTGCCTCACACATAGCTATTCCACGACAAACATAGGAACAACTTTTTTTTTTTTTCTTACGTCTCTCTACATCCACCTGACTACTCTTCAAGTGTGAGGTCACGAAGAGGAACGCGGCAAACCTATTTTCTCTTCTGTTCTAGTCCCAAGCGCCCAGTCCCAGACTTCATTCATTGTTGCCGATGCAAAATTTTAATCTAGAAATGGGATTACATTATAAAAGACAGCCTCACAAAACCTTGCATAATAATTACGTCAATCCAATTTTTTTAGAGCAAAGTAATCGTGTATTTTCGGTTCTCCCTCACTTCCCCAGCCACTTCATCTATTCAGTTTGATACTAAAGGCGCTTAAAAAACCCATTTCTATTCAACTCTTTCAGCATAAGCTGCCACTAAAGTATCTTATTCCTGCTGCTTTCAGACGCTTTTATGTAGCTAAGTGTCCGATGATCATTCAAGGGCTTAAAATGCTCGCTGATTCATGTAGTTCAGTGTCCAGTGATTATTCAGAGGCTTAAATGCTCGCTGATTTATGTAGCTAAGTGTCCAGTGATCATCGGAGGGGTTAAGATGCTAATCTGTGTGTGGAGTGGTGTCGGCGTGTGCTCTGGCTTTTTGCACCTGAGTAATGATCCAGTGAAACC
Organism: Coenobita brevimanus; assembly: GCF_032717465.1. NCBI lineage: Eukaryota > Metazoa > Arthropoda > Malacostraca > Decapoda > Coenobitidae > Coenobita > Coenobita brevimanus. The sequence goes on from NC_136977.1 coordinate 22,624,946, forward strand.
CTTGTTGGTGTGAGGCGTGCAAGTCATGGGCCTTATGTGCTTCTGAGCCCTTGCGTCTGGCACGCTAATGGTGGCTACGGCTGTGTGTGTGTGCCGGGGTCATGCTTCACTTCTCTGAGGTGACTGTGTGTTCATGCGTTAGAGAGTGAAGGATGGAGGAGCGAGAGAAAAGATAAGGGAAATAAATGAATCCGGGCAGTGTGAAGCCTATGAAATAAGCTTGATGATTAAGATGATGTATGTCATTTTATCCTTTGTTTGTGTACGTGTGAAAAGAACAAAGGAAAGATTTTAAAATGGCAAGGGAAAAGAAAAAAAAGTCTGAAGCAGAAAAAAATTAAATAACGAGATATTATATACTATACTGGCATGTCTCTGATTATTTTGTGCTTGCGTGTGGAGGCGTTCACGAGTGGAAAGGAAAGGGAGCACGACAGTCGAAAGAAGATAAAGAGAAAAAACATGAAAGTGGCAAAAGAAGAAGAAGAAAAGGCATGTTATGTATTCATACACTCTAGTCAGTGTATGTTTTGGTGTACGCATGCGTCAAAAGCGAAGAAGAAAGAAAATATGAGCAAGTAAAATGAGAAAATGGAAGGGAAGCGAGAACCTTCCTTCAATATGTAAGGATGATATGAATATCTGCATGTTTATTTTCATTGTGCCATGCGTAAATATGTGAAGGAAGAGGATTAAAAAAAATGAAAAGGGAGAGACAACTACCTGAATGTGTGAAGAATAAAAGAAAAAACATGGCGTTATAAATATTTATATCTTCTTTTGTAAGCTCGTATACACGGAATAACAATCATTTTCATTATTATTATTATTATTATTATTATTAAGGGAAGAATCGTGAGCAGGAAAATTCAAACAGCTCGTTTTCAGTCCTTCAAAAATTCTAGATCTATTACACAAACTAAGAATAAGAAGAAAAATATAATGACAGAGAAGAAAAAACGGAGGGATGAGGAATAAACACGGAATAGAAAGAATAATTACGAGCAAGAAATAAACAAATAAAGGGAGGGAAGTGAAGACAGAAGACAGGCAAAGAAAAAAAAGCAAAGCAACAAGATAGCAGAATGATAGATTATGAGCAAAAGGTAAAAAAAAAAAAAAAAAAGGAAGAAGAAGCAGAGAAAGGAAAAGGATTCAGAATATTGAATTAAAAATAGGTGAAAAGAAAAGTGAATATAAAGAGGAAAGAAAGTAAATCAGAGCTGGGAAAGGAGACAGATTATGAGAAAGAAGTAAGAAAATAAAGACAGGGAAGAAAGTAAGGAATAGAATGGACAGGAAGATTGATTATGGACGCTTAGATAGATAGATAGATAGATAGAGATAGAGAGAGAGAGAGAGAGAGAGTCACCATCCCTCATTTTGACCCTGATATTTGACTTTCTTCATCCAAAATTTGATTTCTTGTTCTTCTGATGATCCCTCAATATAATTCCAAATTATGTACCATTTCATCCAGTACTTTTTCCATGTTACTAAAGGTCATACAAACAGACCGACAGACAAACCGATTAAAAATATAAATAAAGCTCCTTGGCAGAGGCACTGAGAGAGGTGATAAACGAAAGAAAACATAGATCATTTTCTTTTTTTTTTTTTTTTTATGCGCATGTAACTCAGCGAACAAGAGAAGCCGGAAAAGAAAATAGAACTGAAATACAAAACAAACCATGAACATTAGAAAAGGTACTGATTAAAATGATAAAATATTTCCTTCTGCGTCTGCATGTGAAAGGAAGGTATGAGGAAAATACGAAAGAAAAATAAGAAAAAGGAAAAAAAGAAAAGAGAAGGCAGACTCTGAACATGTAAGGAAGGAGCATGGAAACAGATAACATATATTTGTTTGTGCCACTTTCATTTTCTGCTCGTGAATGAGAATGCAGAGAGGAAAAAAAGAGAGAAAAGAAAAGAAGAAAGATAGATAAAGTGTGGGAAGGTTAAAAAATGTATTCAAGGTGTTAACTATTTTTGTGCCTATGCCCTACAGAGAGGAGAAATTGTGAAAAATAAGGTAAAGAAGAACAGAGAGGAGACATACATGACGTGTGAAGGAGGTAAAAGAAACCAGGTAGAGTATTTTTGTATTTTTGTATTATTTCTACTCTCTGTTGGTGTTCGTCGGTCTATGCATGAGAAAGGAAAAAAATATATGGCGAATCAAGCAACGTCTGAAAAAGAGACAAGAAACCGAATATTACAGTTATATTTTTTATATTGTGTTGTTTGTCCAAGTTGGAAAAAAAGTGGAATAGGGGAAAATATTAAAAAAAAAAAAGACAGACAAGGCGGTAACAAAGAAAGTAGGAAGAAATACAAAATGCCAGAAAATAAACATTCTTACGTGTTTCTTTTTTCTTTTTTTTTTTTTTTTTTTGCTTACATTCCTAAGTAAATGCAAACATTGGAAAAAAGAAAATGTGTAACTTGCAATACTTTGATGATAGAAACTCCGTGTACAAACAGCTAGATAAGGAGTTTATTACGAGCTCACAACAAAATAGTCTGCCCTTCTGGAGTGTCTGCTCTGAACTGACGCAGTGGCGCCGTCTTCCCAGGCTTGGGGCCCTGGGAAGGCGTGCTAGGTCAGCAAGTTTAGGGGGGCATGTATGCATTGGGGGGGGGGGATATATACATCGGGGGTAGACATTATTGTAGGGGGGGTACACTACTCTCCCGGGTAGCTGAGATGGTGTCTCCTGACACCAGGAGTTATATGGTGTTTGATTATATTACGAAGGCAAGGGCGGGGAGGGTTGTACAAGGGATAAGTACGATACAGGGGCAGCAGGGGAGACACGACAATGTTGAGGGGAGGGAATTAGAAGGATATATACAGATTTTTTTTTTTTTTAATGCGAGGAAGAAGGAACCAAAGGCCATGAGCCCGCAGTTACAGTTCCTTCCAAGAGAAAAACAAAATACAATAGAGAGCCAAATTCAAGATCCGATCATTTTGAGATGCCTGGACACACTGCGTTTGAAAGACTGGAGATCATATAGACAGAGGGAGACAGTTCCAGAGCTGACCTGTTGCATAAATGAAAGACTGGGAGTAACGGTTAACTCTTGCATTAGAGAGTTGGACAGAAAAGGGATCAGAGTTTGCTGCCAGACGGGTGCTACGCGCCCGTCGAGTAGTGACCATTAAAGTAGCGATAGAAAAGAGATAAAGATGCAACAGTGCGGCGAAGAGACAGAGGTTGAAAGGAGTCAGTAAGAGGAGGAGAGTTAATGAGACGAAAATCCTTTGACTCCACCCTATTGAGAAGAGCTGTATGTGGGGAACCTCCCCACACATGAGAGTTGTACTCCACACAGGGGCGGATAAAACCCCTGTATAGAGTCAACAATTGTGCAGGGGTAAAGAAAGAGCGGAGTCGGCTTAGCACAGCCAATCTCTTGGAAGCAGATTTTACAAGAGATGTAATATGATCTTTCCAAGATAAGTCCCGAGTAAATGAAACCCCAAGCATGTTCAAGGATGATGCAGGATTAAGCTGAATGTTGTTAAACATTAGTGGGTATACCTGTGGAAGATTTTGTCGGGTTGATAGGTGTAAGAACTGAGTCTTAGATGCATTAAAAACAACCATATTATTTTTACCCCAGTCAGAGATACGAGCCAAGTCAGATATTAGGTGTGCCATAGCCTCATCCCTTGTTTGTTGAAGTAACTGTTGAGATGGGAGTTGCGGGAACCGAATGGAAAGGTGAAGGGTGGAGTCATCAGCGTATGAGTGGATAGGGTTAGATGTACAGCTTAGATCATTGATGAATAAAAGGAAGAGAGTTGGTGATAGGACAGAGCCCTGAGGAACACCACTGTTGATAGATCTAGGAGAGGAACGATGGCCGTCTACAACAGCAGCAATAGAACGACCAGAAAGGAAGCTAGCGATGAAGGCACAGAAAGAAGGATAGAAACCATAGGAGGGCAGTTTGGAAATTAAAGATTTATGCCATACTCGATCGAAAGCCTTTGAGATGTCAAGTGCAATGGCAAAGCTTTCGCCAAAGTCCCGAAAGGAGGATGACCAGGAGTCTGAAAGGTAGGTGAGAAGATCGCCAGTGGAGCGTCCCTGACGGAACCCGTACTGACGATCGGAAAGAAGGTTGTGATAGGAAAGATGCCTTAAAATTTTTCTATTGAGAATTGACTCAAAAACTTTTGAAATACAGGACGTTAAAGCAATTGGACGATAGTTGGAGGGTTGGGAGTGGTCACCCTTCTTTGGGACTGGCTGAATGAGAGCAAACTTCCAGCAAGAAGGAAAGGTACAAGTTGACAGACAAAGGCGAAAGAGTTTGCCTAGGCAGGGTGTAAGCACAGAAGCACAGTTCTTGAGAACAACAGGAGGGACCCCATCAGGCCCATATGCCTTGTTAGTACTGAGGCCAGTAATGGCAGAAAATACATCAACTGAAGAAATTTTAATGTCAGCCATGAGGAAGTCAGAGGGGGGAAGAGATGGAGGAACAGCACCGGAATCATCTAAGATGGAATTGGAGGAGAAAGTCTGTGCGAAGAGATCTGCTTTATCAGTAGAAGAAATAGCTACAGAACCATCAGAGTAGAAAAGAGGAGGGAAGGATGATGAGGTAAAGTTGTTAGAAAGATTTTTGGCAAGGTGCCAGAAGGAGCGGGAAGAATTCGAGTTGGAGAGTTGAGAGCATTTAGTATGGATGAAATTATTTTTAGTAGAGCGAAGAACAGACTTAGCACGATTCCGGGCAGAAACGTAAAGATGATGTGATTCAAGGGTGGGTTGGCTCCGGTACCTTTTGTAGGCCCTCTCCTTGTTGCAGACAGCATTAGAACAAGCGTGATTAAACCAAGGCTTTCTTGCGTTAGTCAAAGGATATGAGAAAGGAATGTATGCTTCCATGACCGAGAGAATAACCTCCGTAATGCGCAAGGGACACTCAGATGGCTCCCGACCATGGAAGCAATAATCATTCCAGGGAAAATCAAAGAAGCACTGCCTGAGGGCCTCCCAGTCCGCGGCTCCAAAATGCCACAAACGACATTTCCCTGGAGGGTCCACAGGCCGTACCGGAGTGATAGGACAGGTTAAGGTAATAAGGTTGTGATCGGAGGAGCCCAACGGAGAGAAAAGATTAACAGAGTAAGCAGAAGGATTAGTTGTGAGGAAGAGGTCAAGTATGTTGGGGCTCTCTCCAAGGCCGTCAGGGATACGGGTAGGGTGCTGTACAAGCTGCTCTAGGTCATTAAGGATAGAAAAGATGTAGGCTTGTTTACCAGGTGGATCCGTGAAAGGAGAGGAGAGCCAAAGGTGGTGGTGAACATTGAAATCTCCTAGAATGGAGATTTCAGAGAAAGGAGAAATGGATAGAATGTGTTCCATCATAGAAGTAAGATAGTTGAAGAAATTTTGATAGTTAGTAGAATTAGGGGATAAGTAAACAGCACAGATATATTTAGTCAGAGAATGACAGGAAAGCTGAAGCCAGAGTGTAGAGAATTCAGAAGAATCGAGTTCAGGAACACGAGAGCAAGATAAGTCGTTGCGTATATATACACAACTGCCATCTTTGGCTTTCAAATGAGTATAATAGAGAAAGTAGGAGGATACAGAAAAGGGTTTGCTGTCAGTTCCCTCAGACAGCTGAATCTCCGTTAGAAAAAGAAGGTGAGGTTTAGAGGAGGAGAGGTGGTGCTCAAGAGAGCGAAAGTTAGAGGAAAGGCCGCGAATGTTGCAGAAATGAAGAAGAAGAGAGTCAGACAGTGGTTCCAGACACCTCGAGTCGTCACCGGGAGAGGGGCGGATGGTGGGGGCATTTATGGTCCCCCCCCCTGGGGACTCCGAGGCTTGGTGAAGAGACACCATTTTAAATGAATTTTGAATAGGAAGTGTAGTGTGTACTGTGCATGTAGTTTGGTGTAGATAGTTAGAGAACTTTGTACTGGAGAGCATGCTGGCCTACTCTCTGTGTAACTGAGACACTGAAAAAGTTCAGCAAAGGGGGATGGTCAGGAACTAGTCCTGAGGACTGATGAAACGGGAGCTCCAGCACTCCCTGTCATCAGCTTTCCATCCACCTCTGGAGTACTGCCCTGCCCAGTAAGGGCGAAGGTATACATAGATATAATGGGGATTATACAATAATATCGTGATACATGATAAACAAGGAGTAGATATGAGAGTTCTTTTGTTGTTCTTCGTTCATTTTTTTTTTTTTTTGTTGGTAGTTTCTGTAGGATACACTGTCACTGAGGAACGCATTAAAGAAATACCATCATTTTCTAGTAGGAAGAGTTCTGTTCACAGTTTGGTTAATTGTCAGATGGCATTGGTAGTCACTGAATGTGAGGGCACTAAGTACGGGGAGTTTCAACGTCATGTGTAGGGCGTACTATGCCTGTAGCAACTCTGATTTCCTGGAGTCGGCGTTCCATTTTCCTGACACAACAATGCACTGCACATATGATGAGTAGAAAACCTATGAGAGCGATAACCACAGGGGGAAACACAACTGTTGGATGAACCCAGGAACGGCTGAAGGCCAGAGATAATTGATCCATAATGAAGTCACTGTCATTGAGGAATGTTAGCATGTGCAAGTTAGGGGAGGTGATGGTAATGTTGACAGATGGTAGGGTGGAAGGCATGTCGATTGGTTGAAAGATGTCATAGGAGCGTTTACGGACAGCTTGGTGATAGCGAATGGCGTAAGTGATGACGGACTCTGATTTGACAGTACAATAGTCTGGTGCTTTGTAGAGACCACTAGCGGGGACGGATCGAACTGAAGAACCAGGACACATGATTGTGACAGAGATCAGAACACCAAAGAAGCGGTACTGGACATGGTTGAGGTGAGCATGGTGGACCGGGAGTTCAGGAGCTGGTACAAAAGAACAGGCCAAGTAGATGGAATGGTTGCGAACTAAAGCAGACTCACAGGGTGTAGCGCTGCTAGGGAAGATAGCGAAAAGGTGGGCAGCACAGAGACGAGAGGTCGGAGTAAGGGAGGAACATTTCTGGAGGTCTGTGGAAGAAAGGAAGGCAACTGAAAGATGACCATGGGAAAGGAGGAAATATTCTGAAGGAACAGATACTTGTAACAAGGAGTTGTTGAGGCGGAAAGGAAAAGGAATGATGTGGAAAAGGTTAAAGGTTACGGCAGAACGGAGAGGAATATGGACGACGACGTATTTGGTGAGAAGAGTGGCTTCGAGAACAGAATAATAATATTCGAGGGAGGATTAGGGGAGAACTGGGGATAGACCGAAGGTGGAGTGAGCCCATTCCAGGACAGAACGGAGAGCTGAGACAGGTACTAAGTCGGCAGTGACACGTCCATTGATAGCATCAACCAGGATACGAACCAAGGTAGAGACTTGAGACAGGAGAGAGTCAATGGCCAGTTGGAGATTATCCATGTTGAGTTTGAGGTAGAAGAACTGAGAGATAACGTTGAGATCTGAAAGGTGTCATTGTAAGATATCGGTGAAGTTGTTCAGAGTGGACGTGACTTCATTTAGGTGGGTCATAAGCTTCTGTAACATAGTGTGTTGGATTTTGATGACTCAGCGTTGGGATTCTAGGACTGAAGCTAAATGAGTGAGATCAGATTTGAAGCCAGAAATGTCACGGGCTGTAGCAACGCCAAACAAGCCACTCAGAATCTCACCGCCGAAGTCGAAGAGACCTCGTTTCACACGAGAACGACCCACGGGTGTCTGAATGGAAAATGTGTCATTGAATCTGTTACTTATGTATTGCAATTGCCAGGAGAGTGGTAGGAAAATGTTATAGAGATACTCATTTGGGTTGTGTGTCCCCATGATGGCCGCGAGATGGGTCTTGATTCCGTGGAGCTGGTGTGCGTAGGCAGGTAGGGCAATGGCTACGTCGGCCAGGGGCGCAAGATCGTAGCGCAGGGAGACTAGTTTGGCGATAAGCATTACCTTGCCTCCTGAGCCAACCAAGGCCCCGGGACGTACTCCACCATCGTCCTGACCTGACCCAGACCCCAGGAGGGTCAGCACTGCCAGCAGGGAGATCGCTAACATCGTACCTAGAAAATCAGGGTAGAGTTAACGGGAGAGGTCTCGAAGAGGTTGATGGGCAGAGCGCAGTTTGGACCGATACTGATTGGTTGATGAATGAGTAGGTGGAGATGGAGATGAAGGAGACTGAGGCATAGGTGGAGATGGAGTAGACTGAGGGATGTGTGGAGGAGAAGGGGGGTCAGGAGGTTGTGTAAGTGAGTCTTCCAACACGAGGCCACGGGGTGCTCGCTTTAAGTCATCGACGTGGACCCATCTGGTGTCCTTAATGGACAGGTCCTGGAGGTGAAATTTGTTGCCTTGTTGAGTGAGGACGCGGTGGGGCCCTGTAAATTTGTCATCCACGTAGAGGAATGCGTATGGGAATGAGCAAAGACAAGATCGCCTACATTGATAGTGATAGGAGAGGCGGACTTATGTTGGCGCTGCAGCATGTCCTCCTGAGAGGAAGCCAAAGTGGATTGAACATACTGATGGATTGTCTGGATGTTGGCCAATTTTGGTTTAACATAATCATCCATGTTGTAGATGGGTTCTGGCTTTGAGGATAAGAGAGAGTATGGGAGGTCCTTGTCAAAACCAAAGAGGACAAAGAAGGGAGATTCAGCAATGGATGCACTGATGGAGCTATCGATTGAGGATGCCACTTGGGGAATCCAGTCATCCCAGGACGAACTATGGGAGCCTACATGTCTAAGACACTCTAAGATTTTTCGGTTGTGGCGTTCTACAAAGCCATTGGAAGCCGGATGGTTAGGCACGACATTGCACTTACTGATATGAAAGCGGCGACAGATCTCATCTAGAAGGCTATTGTTGAACTCTGTACCGTTGTCAGTAAGAATGGTATGAGGGGTACTGAACGGGCAAATTACGTGATCTACAAAAGCACATGCAACGCTCCTCGCAGTCTTGTTGGAGAGGGGTACGAGGACACAGTAGCGAGAGAAGTGGTCGACAGCTACGAACAAGTACTCAGCACCGGATTCCTTGAGAGGTAGTTTTAAGAGATCGATTTAGACAGTTTCCCATGGTCGTGACGGGATTGGGTATTGTAAGAGTGGTGCAGGTAAGCCGGTTGATCCTTTGTGGCGGTGGCAGGAAAGGCAAGAGTCACAGTGGGCATTGATGTCACGGCGCATGGTTGGCCAATAGTATTTGAGATGTGCTTGGCACAAGCATTGTTCTTTACCTGGATGGGAAGCTTGAGGGGTATTATGAACAATGTGAAGAACCGTTGGTATCAGGGCAGTGGGGACAAGTTGGCGTACTTTGCGATTGGGCATGTCTTTGCCTGTTAGTAGTGTTTTCCTGTACAAGAGATCATCATCTAGCATGAACTCATCTAGTGATACTGGCAGAGTAGGTAAGGTCGAGGCATCGCCAGATTCTAGGAAATAAATGACTTTGGACCATATGGGATCTTGGTGCTGAAAGTTTCGAACAACTTCTGACGTTAGTGTAGTGTTTTCAGTTACTTCTGGCTGCAGTGATGTTATAGCTGCTGCTACGTGACGTGAGAGTGCGTCTGCGACTACATTCAACTTGCCTGGCACATATTGAAAAGTGGGATTAAAGTCCTGGATGATGACGGACCATCTAGCTAGCCTACCAGTTGGGTTGCAGTTCTTGAACAAATCACATAGTGGAAGTGGTCTGTTTGGATATGCACTGGATAACCATAGACTATATCTCTGAAATGTTTCAAAGACCAGACTACTGCTAGCGCTTCGAGATCTGTGACACTGTAGTTACGTTCAGCGGTTGTAAGGGTGCGACTAGCATACGCTATTACGTGCTTCCTTGATGCTTCATCGAGTTGCATCAAAACGGCACCAAGTCCAGTGCCTGAGGCGTCTGTGCAGAGAAGGAAGGGTGTGGTATAATCAGGGAACGCTAGAACAGGGGCATTCACAAGAGTTGTCTTTAGCTTTTGGAAAGCCTGTGACTGGTCGTTAGTCCAAACAAAGGGCACATTCTGCTTGAGTAAGTGGGTCAGAGGAGCGGCGATCTTTGTGTAATCTTGTATGAATCTATGATAATAGCCACTGAGGCCCAGGAAACTTCGTACAGCTTCAGTAGTGGTAGGTTCTGGGAAGTTAATGATCACCTTAGTTTTATCCTTATTAGTATGAACTCCTTGTGCATCTACGACATGGCCTAGGAATTTGATTTTCTTTCGCAGGAAGTCACATTTACTGAGACTGATTTTCAGGCCTGCGAGCTGGAGGTGTTCAAAGACTTGCCGGAGCTTGGTGAAATGGTCAGGGATGGATTTACTCACAACAATGATATCATCTAGGTAAGCAAAAAGAGAGTGTCCCATCATACCGCTGAAGACTGAATGGATAAGTCGCATGAACACGGAAGGAGCATTTCACAGACCAAAAGGGAGTCTCTTAAACTGAAATGTCCGGAAGGGGTGCTGAAGGCTGTGACTGGGCGAGAGGACTCTTCCATTTCGACCTGCCAGTACCCGCTGAGGAGGTCTAAAGATGAAAAGACTACGTTATTGTCACCAAGGGATTCTAGCAAATCAGTGAGGACAGGTAACGGGAAACGGTCTGGAACGGTGACAGAATTGACCTTACGATAGTCAACTACTGGTCTAAAGTTGCCGTCCTTCTTTGGTACTAAGAAAAGTGGGCTATTCCATGGACTGATGGAGGGTTCAATAATGTCCTGGTCTAACATGTTCTGTACCATTTGATCCGTCTGCTTTCTCTGGCTGTGAGGAAATCAATACGCTGGTATGTAAATCGGCTGAGTTCCTGGTAGTAGTTCAATCGTATGTTTGACAAGGTCTGTTCTACCCATCGGTTCACCGGGTAAGGCAACCACGTTTCTGTACGAGGTCAGAAGGTCGAGGAGTTGAGGCGTATTTTCTGGGAAATCCGTACAAGTGAGATGTGAGAGCATATCGGGTGAATATGTCGGTGCAGACCCCGTAGAGTTAATAGTACATACACCTATTGGCGTACTATCATCAGTCTGAATAGCAGGAATTGAGGAATCCTGGCACACCTTTACGGCTGCTGGGTATACTAGGAAGTCTCCAATCTTTACACCACTTTTAAGTTTTAGTGGAACATTTGTGACATTGAGCAAGTACAGGTAGCATAAACTGTCCTCTAAGACTGTGCACCATGCTGACTCATAAGTCAAGCCATTCACACAACACGTCTCAGGTAGTGTTAATACATCCACAGCTTCTTTCGCACCAGCAACTCAAACAGAGACTTTGGTGAACTCATGCAGTAACAAAATTGTGCACGTATTCGTTACTGCACGTTTCGTCTCTGCATGTTGGAGAAGATCATTCACACTGTGTGAGGTAGGTAACTGAGACATGTCTGAGTCAGCGATAGTGTTGTCGGGAGAGAAGGTAAGAGCCATGTCCGAAGGCTGAGATGATGTATTAGGAGACATTGAGGAATTTATGTCCTTGCTCGCAGTCAGTAAAGGAATGATCTCTGTATACTCAGGTGATGATGATGGTGGTTTGGGCTGGTCTGGACTTTTTGGTAGCGATCGGGACGGAGGTAACTGAAGGACTGATTTGATCGTAAGAACAGGACGGGGACATTCCATACTGTAAACTGGGAATCCAGAAATGTCTATACTACCACAAGCAGGTAATAATGCAATGGAGTGTTGTGCCATGGTGGAGAAACCAATAAGGGCATCTGCGGGATACTGCAAGTCATTAGTGACATGAAATTCAATTGGGAAAGGGGGTAAATCTCTGTGTAGTTTGACTTCTAGGGTGACTCTTCCCTTAACCTTAAACTCTGAGCCTTCGACACCACATAGGCGAATGTCTCGTGGTTCTAGGTTGTGATGTCGTTGAATAAGATGTAAGGAAGTGTCGGAGATCAGATTTACTATAGATCCTGTGTCCAAGAAAATGACGTTGGTATGTCATGACTGCTGCCGAGAATGACTAAACCTGAGGATGTTATGGGACCTACATGGCGGATGGGGAGTTGGGTTTCTGGGTCTACGTGATATTGGTCCGATACGGGCACGGCACTTCCCCCGACTGTCGACGGTTGAGGTAACGACATTCCTCAGTGGTGTGAGTCGTGCTGGATTTGTGGTATTTGCATTTTGGACGACGTGAGCGGGAAGGCGTACGCTGTCTGGATTGGGAGTGAGGACGTCTGTATGTATGGTCGCAACTGGTTTCTCGATGTCCAGGATGACCACAGCGCCAGCAAAGAATCGAAGATTGTCTGTTCCGTTGGATGCTAGATTGATCACGACCTGTGGTAGGAGAACGATGCGTGGCAGGTCTGCCGCATGTGGTGGGACGGGAGCGAGATTGGTCTTGGGTAGTGGAGGTGTGACAGACTGAGGAGGCCAAGGGTTGGGTGGTGCCCTGACGCGTGTAGTTCGAACCTGTTCTTTCATGAATGGCTTTAGTGACCTGAATAATTTTATCTTCTGGACTGAAACCGATTTCCAAGGCTAGCTCTCGCTGTTTAGGAGTAAGCCAGTGAAGGAATCTCAGGTAACCAATTAAGTCAGCAAAGTTGGTGAGTGAAAGCACTGGAACGCCATTATTGTCTTCTAACCATTTCGTGCCTACCAGTAATTGGAGCATCTCGCTACTAGTTGCTTTCATGGCGGCGGCAGCTTCGCGGAGCTCGGCATGTTGCGCTGGGACCCTCAAGTCCTCATCTATTTGGTTTAGGAGATTAATGAATCCCATGAGAGATGCGGTATTTGAATGCTGGCAACAAAGGCTGATGAGTTCCGTACGAAAATCAGCAAAGGTATGAATGCTATCAAAATGTCCTGCACGGATCGCGGATCCAACGTCCGATTTGCCGTGGTGCAAGCGACCCATGAGGTAGGCTACTTTGAGCGATTCATCGGTGATCTGCTTATTGTGGATGTCTGTTTCGACTTCTCTGAGGAAATCATAGACAGACCAAGTTGGGTCCTGGCCGGTAAATTTGGGACGATTGGCATCGTCGAGATAGATAGACTGTGGAGGGGTGGCCATGGCTGGAAGAGCAGAAGTGGTGGTAGGAGAGGTGTGGGAGAGAGAGAAGGTAATGGTAGTTAAGGGCGAGCAAGACGGGGTATGAAGTGAGGCAGGAGAGTGAACGATAGGGGAAGGAGTAGAGGAAGAAGAAGGGAGTGTAGAGGTAGGGGTAGAGGAGGAGGTATCTGGATTTACGAGTGTAGGATGGGTAGTAAGTGGTTCTGCGGGAAGTGAAACGGGAGTCTCAGGTACAGGGCGGTGGTACTCTTTGCCACTTCGTAAATGAGTGATCGTGTTAGAGTCGGCAGACGATGTATGATCAGGTGATGTTTCCGGATCGAGAGGGCTGGTGTTAAGCGTTTGATGTGGAAAGTATGACATTTAATGCGGCAATGGAAGATGAAATGAAGGATGAAGATGGATATGTAGGTGGAAATGTATAATATAACAATGAGAGAATGTAATACACGAATAGGTGTGAAAACGAATGAAGGTGAGGGGATGGATGGTTTAAATAAAAGGCGAAGGATGAGATGGATAATAAATAACGCAGGTGAAGATGAAAACGGGGTAATGGAAATGAGATGGAATATTTACAAAAGATCCAATCTGTAGAGAAAATCGAGGATAATCTCTATAGAAAGGTAAGGTATACTATAGTTACACAGTAGAGACTGAACTGACGACATGTATGACGTGCAGGTGTGGCTGGGCGTAGCGGGGCTGGGGCGGGGCGGGGCGGGGCGGGGTGGGGAGAGGCAGGGCGGGGCGGCAGTGGAGAGACAGCTGGGCGGAGAGGAGAGTGGCTGGGGACGAGACTGGAGCGATATGTTGGATGAGTCTTAGAAGATGGGGAACTTCTCACTGGGCTTAAGTCGAGACAGGAAGAGACGCTGCAATGAGTCACCGGCAGGGAGTGGCGGTCTTAGGAGGCTCACGTAATTCAGACCACATGTGGCGGCGGCAGGGCCGGTGGTGGGGTGTGAGGGCAGATGTTGGTTCAATGCAGGTGTAGAGCTGTTGAGTTGCAAATGCAGAGAATGGCGGTGGGCAGACAGTGGGCAGAAAGTGATAAGTGGCACCGTGGAGGCAGGATTTATGATGAGTTCGGAACAGGTGTTGGGAACAGGTGAAACAGGTGTGTAGGTCGGCGATGGAGACACTTGCGGGCAGGAACAAGGTGTGTGGGTGGGGTTGGTTGAGAGGTGAGCACTGGTGAGAGAAATTGTACACCCGGAAAGCACAGCCGGTTATTACACCACGAGAGGCACTGAGGAGGGGTGAGGCTGTGAGATGCGAGACGTCGTGTATCTGTTGGTGTCACTAAATATTTTAGGAGGCGGTCAGAATCTGATGGTCCATCCCACCGCTTCCACCAAATGTAACTTGCAATACTTTGGTGATAGAAACTCCGTGTACAAACAGCTAGATAAGGAGTTTATTACGAGCTCACAACAAAATCGTCTCCCCTTCTTGAGTGTCTGCTCTGAACTGACGCAGTGGCGCCGTCTTCACAGGCTTGGGGCCCTGGGAAGGCGTGCTAGGTCAGCAAGTTTAGTGGGGGCATGTATGCATTGGGGGGGGGGGGGCATATATACATCGGGGGTAGACATATTGTAGAGGGGGTACAAATGGACAGAGTAAAAATAAAGGAGAAACGAAGCCATACCATGAACGTATGAAGATGGAGAAAATAATTGAATATCTGTATCATTTTCATTCTTGCTTCTATTTCTATAATAAACTTAAAAGGGAAGAAGATAAAAATTGGGGAAAAATAATAAAGGAAAACATGGGAGGGGAAGACGGAGCATGAGCACTTGAAGAAGGTAGAAGACTTATACTGGAGCCCTATTTACCTCTTAATTTATTCTTTATTTATTTTGGCTGTGTTTGTGTAGCGATGTTTGAATAAAGAAAATGTTGAAAAATAAGGAAAAATAAAAGTAAGAAGAGGAGTAGAGAAAATAGTCTATGAATGTGTGAAGAAGCCACAAGAAACTGGATAATAAGCAGATGAAAATAAAAAATAATAATAATAAAAGGAAACAAGAAAATACACAAGAAAATATAAGAACAGGAAGATACATCATGAAGGTGTGAATCAGGTGCTAGAAGCCAGATAATAATCAGGTGTAATCATCTCCAGACATCCCCCAAGAACCTATTAACTTTTTGGGTGCGACCAAAAAAGAAAAGAAAAAAAGTTTTCCCTAGTAAAGAGATTCCGAAGTTGCCCCTGGAGCGACTTGAGATGACCACTTTTCCTCGGTTAATATTTTGCGTGTCAGCTTGATTGAGATGATGATGATGATGATGATGATAATGCGTAGTAGTAACAGTAGCAATAGTGAAGTTGTAATAATAGTGATAGGAACAATAGTAGTAACAGTAGTAGTTGTAACAATAATAATACTAGCAGCAGAAGGGGTACTAATAATAGTTTCAACAGTAACAACACCATTACCATTACCATACACATTACCACCATTATCACCAATGCCATTAATACCATAACCACCCACACCTCCTCTCGAAACCATTCCAAGCGACCCCCTATTTAACACTTAATGACCCTCCCACAACAATTACACCCAATTTAATGGCTAATTATAGGGTGTAAGGCGGTGTTCCTAAACAATCAAATACTAGACAATGCACTGTTATTAGCTCATATTCCAAATGGCCCCTCGGTCGTTAAGCAAGGGTGGTTTGGAGTGATTTGGTTGGCACAGTTAAGATGGGGGTATATGATGATATTTTACGGGTTTGTGATAATCATTAGTGGGGTTGAATAAAAACTGGAATGACTGGTTTACGAGTCTGATTGTTTAAGAGAGAGAGAGAGAGAGAGAGAGAGAGAGAGAGAGAGAGAGAGAGAGAGAGAGAAATCTTGGTTAACGTAACACCTCCTCCTACACCACCACCACCACCATCATCATCATCATCATCATCTATCGCTAGATCCATCACCACAAAAGCATCAAATCTACACTACACCAAACCAAGCCCTCTGCACCAACATCACATCAAAACCATACCACTACACACCACATCACCACACCAAACCATACCATCACACCATTGACACCAAACCACACCATCACCACCATCACACCACCACGGACCAGACCGTAATATTCCAGTCCACATCACCACAGCACACCAAAAGACGACCACACCACACTACACCACACCACACCCCACACCACATCATATCACCCCATCAAATCATAATCAGTAGTCTACACCACATCAAATCACCTCACCACATCATACCACCAACACCAACTACATACCTCATCACACTGCCACACCACCACCACACCACATCACATCACACCAATCCCGCAATAACCAATGACACGGGCAGGTAGGAATCAGAACACTTGGGCATTCGGAAAAACACATCTTCCCGCGTAACCTGAAACCGCGGGGGAAAAAAAAAAAAAAAAAAAGCAGTTCGCCAAAATGAAATTACGATGGAGATGTTGGAATTAGGCGACGAGGGCAGGGGAAGGGAAAGGAGGAAAGGGTAAGGGAGGAAAAGGGAAGGAAGAGGAGGATGAGAAAAAGGTGAACAACAAAAACCGAGAAAAACTGAAAGAAGAGAATGAGGAGGAGATCCGCATTAATTAGAAAGAGAGAGAGAGAGAGAGAGAGAGAGAGGAGAGCAAGAGCCCATTAAGAACGCCTCCGCCACTGAACAAGAGCTGGAGGTGCTTATTTAGGTTACCATGGAAAGAAAAAAAAAAAAAAAAGGTATTCATCCTCCCTGAACTCCACACCTCTTGATTCATTCTCCCAGGGCACTTTTTTTTTTTTTTTTTTTTTTTTTAGTCTGTGTCGATATATTTCAGTTTAAGATTTAAGATTTAGCATCTTCATTTAACCCGGAGAAATTTCTCTGTTCTTAGTGCAAACACCTCATGGCTTCCCCCCCTCCCTCCCGCTTAGGACAGTGCTTTAAAACTGCATGGGTTAGATATAGCATTAATAAACATAATAAACGTAAAAACGAAAAACATATTACGTAAAAAAGCGTAACACCAGTAAAATTAAGTTTAAAAATGACACCTGGATTCAAAAGTTAATTCATTCACTTCTAGGACTTTTTTTTTTTCTTGATTCCCCCTTTCTCATAACTTTATTTTTTTTCGTTAAGGACAGCCTTTACAAACTGGAGGATTAAACACGGCCTTTCCTTTGGCTGAATAAAATCGACTGACTAGGATAAAAAGAAGAAGAAGAAGAAGAAGAAGAAGAAGAAGAAGACGAAGGAGAAGAAGAAGATGAAGAAGAAGAATTTGTCCCCAGTGAACTCTCAAGGTCTTAATCTGGGTAACACGTGGGCCAGGGGAGGATAATCGGGTACCTGCTAGCAGGTAACAGGGAACTTTCTTCTGTATTATAATTTCGCTTTTATCTTTTTTGGCACGAGGCCTCTTCTGTTCTTTCCTAAACTGTTACAAAGAATGATTTTAGCCTGTCGTCATCAGAGAAGTATCTACTAAGCTGATTTTTATTTGTTTGTGCTTAACCTGAATAGAGTGAGAAACTAAAAGGTACGTGAAGAAATAATGGAATTAAAAAAACGAAACGAAGAATAAAAAAGACGTCATCACACAGAACCAATTACTGCAGTGCCTCCTTAAAAAGTGACCCACTGCTCCAAAGAAAAGCAGAAGAGAACTCTATCATTGACAACTTTGGCCGGAGAACTAGTGCCAGCAGGTGATGTGACAGGCTGCTCCTGTGGTAGGGGGCTGAATCACTGGATCTATGGAGCTGATTGGAGGCCTTGGTTGTGAACAGGAGGCCTGATTAGTTCTGCCTGTCACAGTTCCTTCCCCACTTTATAGAGAGGCCGTAGTCGAGTTTCCAGTTCATGGTGACACCTTTTGTAAACCTGGCAGTTTTTCTCTATCAAATGAGTTAGTGCTGTGAAGAGAAGGGGTAGACTGAGATGGTTTTGGCATGTGGGGAGAATGTAGGACAACTCGGTGCAGGGGTGAGAGGTGTGAATGTTGAGGGTACAGTTGCGAGTGGCAGACCGGAAAAACTTGGGACAAGGTGAAAGAGGTGACCTCAGGGATAAGGGACTGATCAGAGAGGCGGTTAGAGGTCGCGCAGTTGGACACCCGCCATTAGATGACCAAAGCCGAGGCATGCAAGCATGTTGGAGCCTTTAAAAATGAAAGAAACGAAACTAAAGGACAGCAGTTTATGGCAAGTATTCCAAATACTGGGGTTGCCCATCTTGGGGGTTCACCTTCCAGTTTTCCTTTAGTGGGTCATCGCGATCCATGACGCAACAATGAAATGTTAAGTGAGGGTACAGCTGCCCTCTGATGGTCAACAAACATCTGGGGAAGAAACAGCACCTTATATCTCATTCACTACGAGATTTTTTAAAAAGCTTCCACCAGATGATTTTCTTGCTACCACCAGACGACGTTTTGGTCACTTTTTTTTTTTTCCTTTTTCCCTTTTTTTGCTTCTATCAAATGTTTTCTTCTTTTCTAGCTACCCCTAATAAGCTTTCTGTTCTTAGCCTTTTTCACTAACAGATGCTACTACCCAGATATCTCCCTTAATTGACACAGCTTTTTTCTTTTCGTCGTTCACTTATACAGTATTTTCTTTTGTATAAAAAATACACCACGAGCTTACGAGCATATTGCATTCCAGTAAGAATCCATGAAGTCCATTGTTAAATTGTAACTTGCTTGATCAGCTAAATATTGTATGGATTTAGACAACAGAACTTTTGAGAGATCCTACACTATTTGGAAAGTGATCAAACACTCCAAATATTTCGTTTATGGTATATACATTTTTTTTGTTTTGTTTTTTTTCAATCCCCTACTGTACATAAAACAATATACATTCTTAATTCACGATAAACACAGATTTATTTATTCACAATCTGAATTTCTGTTAATGAAAAGCAATGAATTAACATGAAATTACAAAAAATAATGAAAAAATAAATAAAACCATTGTATCTTACAGCACACTGATTTTTTTGCTTTAAGTGACAAACATCAGAAGTAACCATAAATGTTACTACAATTACAAATCATGAAACTGAAATCGATTGTATCTGAGTTTCAAGTGCTCGTATGTAATTACAATCGTATCCATGAAATTATCATTTGATTGTCATCGTAATCAAGAATATTACCGCGAAATCGTAGTTGTATCGTTCATATTACTAACAGATTCGCCCAGTGTCTTAAGATACGAGAGCTTCTTCTCATTTTAATCCTTCTTTTTCATTTTTCACTTTTTCCTTCTCTCCTCCTCCTCCTCCTTGGTCTTTTTCTTAATTTTCCATTTTCCTTTCTCTCCTATTCCTCCTCCTTCTTCGTGTTTTTTTTTTTTTTTTTCGTTTTCTTTCCAACTTCTCTTCCTCCTTCTCCTCCATTTCTTTCTCCTCCTCCTTCAAATGGCAATGTATTTTTTATCACTAAATACACTGTTGGAGCCTCATTCATTTAGCCATTAATACAATCAGTGTGTTTTCATCCGACAGAACTGGACCACTACCACAAATTGAACACTAAGTCGAGGCTGCGTGAAATTCGACAAGCCTAAGTTATGAGGTAGAAATGAGTCTTCTTGTAGCCAAATGGACACCCTAATTTGACTACATCTGGCCATCACCTGAGCTGAAAGTGGCTACCGATCATTAACAGGTTGGAAAAAAAACGCGCTATAGAATTTTTTTTTTTCTTTGCCACTCCCAGATACCCTCTTTATTTTTTTTTTAACTATCAACATACTTTTTGTGCACAGATTTTTTTGGTCATCACTAGATAGGTTACCCCGTTCTTTTTTTTTTTTCTACCTTTGCTCTTTTTCTGCCACCTGTTGAGGCTTAATCTGAGTATCACCTGACGTTAAACTATTATCACGAGCTGATTATCATTATTATTACTATTATCATTATTATTATTATTATTATTATTATTATTATTATTATTATTATTATCATCATCATTATTATCATTATCAATATTATTATTACTAGACACTTTGCAACCGGAAGTTTTTGATTCGACTACTACAAGACTTTTTTCATAGTTTCTACTGACAAAATATTACGCTCGCCACAGCAAATCACTTTCCACTTCCTTTTCACAGTTCTTTCTCTTTTCAGCCACTCATGCAATTAAGCAAAGATCATATGAGGCTTTGGGGGTTTTCGTGACGTCTTTTCCTTACCGATATATTCTGTACATCACACCTTAATATCCTCTGTACGATACTGATACAAACCATGTCGAAAGCAAAGCGAGATCAATTACACACACACACACACACACACACACACACACACACACACACACACACACACACACGCAAGCTCTCTCTCTCTCTCTCTCTCTCTCTCTCTCGTCACCACCAGCACCCTGCACAATATCACACATCCTTATCTGATCAGTCAATATAGCCCTTCTATCTCTAGTCCCTATCTCTCTTTCTCACATTTCCCTTCATATCTCTAGTGGCTATCTCTGCCCCCACCTTACACTGCTTATCTTATCTCTATCTGTTGCCACTGATGCCCGGGTCCTGCTATCTTGGCCTATCTCTTGAGCTATCTCTTGCTATCTCTGGCTATCTCTCCTCATGTTTCTTGCTGCCTTATACAGTAGAGGGGACTGTTAGACTGACTGATCGAGGTACAATGAGTAGGTGAGAAGGGAGGGAGAGAGGGAGGTGCAAGGTGAAACAGTGAGGTATAGAACTGTGGAACTTAACGTTATTATTATTGTGTGTGTGTGTGTGTGTGTGTGTGTGTGTGTGTGTGTGTGTGTGTGTGTGTGTGTGTGTAAGGGTTACCTCAGTTGACCCTCTGGTGTTACGAACCTTGTAAATGTCCTTAATCAGTGTTACCAATACCACATACCTGAAAAGAGAGAGAGAGAGAGAGAGAGAGAAACATTAATCAAAAGCACAAAAGAAGCACACACACACACACACACACACACACACACACAGATGGGGAAAGGGGGTAGGAAGCCGAGCCTATATCAGGTGAGGTGAGAGCGTATAATGTCTAGCCATAAAGCTTAGATTCAGAGGCTGGGGGCGTTGTAATTAACCTGGCTGAGTATGCACGTTTGCCGGGGAAGGGCGTTGCTAAAACTGTTCCGGGTCATTCACTTCCCGACACATCAAGAAATTTGCAAAAGCACTTCCGACACTCAACAAAGATAAGCGAATTAGTAAACAAGTGAAACTATCACCGAAATTAGGGGGGTGACCACTTGTAACACTGAATTTAAGAGAAACTGATAACTGAAATGAATAACGGCTGGAGATGACATATATACATACATACATACATATACATAAATATGAGAATAATAAAAGAAAATGTTAGTCATCTTCCTAATTACCTGCAGTGACCTTTTTTGATAATTCTCCTCCTTATATGCTTTCCATTTGCCATTTCTGAATTCCACTCAGATCAGTTCTTAGAAGGAACGAAACTAGAAGTAATGATGATGATGATGATGATGATGACGATAATTGCTGACACATGGATACATACAGGCATAAATATACATAGTCCATGAATACATACATACAAATATATATGTAAAAATTGATGATATCCCAGATAACGTCAGTCGTCCTTTAAGTTCTCTTGATTTAATGCACTCAAGGTCCTTCAAGCAGGCTACACAGCTGATTACCTCTGGAACAATTTTTCTTTCTTTCTCTTGCCCTCTGTTTAGGATCTCCAGTCGTCTAACCCTTGGAACACTCTTCTCACTCTCTCTCTCTTGCCCTCTGTCTAACATCTCTAGTCGTCTAACCCTTGGAGCACGACCTATCTATATTTACTGTACCTCGAAATACTGTATTAGATTTTACTCAACATTGGGTTAGCTTCCTGAGGTCTGACGAAGAAGTACAACGTGACTCAGGTATCTCAAAAAGAACATCTTGATTTTGGTAAAGCTTCCTTCGAGGAGTAGGGATCCAAGGCTAGGCTGCAGTAGTTCAGTACATGTAAAGGCAGAGGACCAGCCTACTTTCCTTTGTGGCGTTATAGGATTGAAAAACTCCCGGTCATTTTCCGGGGGTCGAACGCCTCTGACTGAGGCACTCCAACCATTAGATCACAAAGCGCTTTTCTTTGGGTTAGATAACTTTTTCATACTTTCAGCCTTTGGTTCCTTTCCTCTGTAAAAATAATAAACATACCTATTTAAACAGTACGTAAATTTTCCGATCTACCAGAAAATATCGATGATCGTGTAAACAGTCACGATTTAAAACGAAGATGGCGGCACTGCTCACCACCCAGTTCCCCCACTCCTTCTCCTTCTTTCTTTCTCCAGCCCCCAGTCCTTCTCTCACTCTCTTCAGTGAGTCCCTTTGCTTCCTCCCTTTTTCTAGTTTTCCCTCTCCCCCTCTAATTCCTGCTCCCGATTCCCAATTCCCAACACTCTCCCATTTCCTTCCAATACTCCTAGACACACTCTGTAGTCCCTTTTCTAACTCCTATTCCCATTCCGTCCCCAAGTTTCTTCCATGTCTTACTCCTACTGCCCTCCTTCAGTTTCCTTTCCATTCCCTCCCTTTACACCAGCCCCCCACCAACTCCCTCCCTCTGTCCCACCACTCACTTCCTCACTCCCTTCTCACACTCTCACACTCCCTTCCCACGCTCCCTCACACCCTTTCCGTATCTCTGCCCTTATTCCTTTCCCCCACTTCCCTTTTCACTCCTTTTCCCACTCAGCTCCACCATTCTTCCCTATCCTCCCTCCTTTACCGTCCTTCATACTCTCCCATCAATTCCTCTCCCTACTTCTTTTCCCTATACTCTCCCAAACTCAGATACGCACTTCCAACACCCACAACCAAGAAACCTGGCAGACAAGACCCCAGCTCCCGGCCCTTTCCCCAGATACTTATGCCCAGATGGTCGAGGTGAAGACTTACATGCATAGCTGCCTTCCATTCCCGGGTCCTGCTGATCTGATAACTGCTGAATGAGGCTTAATTTCTGACTTCTGGCTTGGCAGGACACAACGCAGGATCAATTACTTCATGACTATAAGGTAATTAAGATGCTGGAAGAGCCGACTCAGAGAGACAGTGGAGTTTTAATGGGGGAAGCTTGGTTGGGTATGATATTTTCTTCTCCTAGCCCCGTACCTCACCTCGCCACACCACATCCACAGTATACCATCTTCACCTTTTGTTTAGTTGAGGACACCCCTTACATGATGCGGTATCAGGTAATCGATAGACAGATCATACTACATCTCTCAAATACATCACTTAACATTACAGCACCGTTTAATCCCACTCTTGCTTGGGCACTTCATTTGTTACTCATCAGCACTACATCACATCCCTACCAAACCACAAATTCTCCATCATTCAGTGACCCCTGCCTACTGTTGTTTGCACCTCTCATTCCTGCAACTCATAAGTACCACACCACATACCACCACACCACACCAAATCGCCACCGCACACCACTCCAGCACACCTCCTTCACAGTTTCACATTATCATACTACCACCACACTCTCCCGTCAGTATCTTGCACTCATGATACCTCCCACCCACCACTACCACACCACACATTCTTCACCACACCACATCCCACACCTCCAGCACAGCACCACATTATCATACCACCACCACCACACCCTGCCCTTGTGCACCCTTCATTTCTGCCACTCATCTAACCACACGATACGTTTCTCCCCTCCCTCATTTCTCCACGCAGTTGTCAACGCCCCTTCCACGTCCACCGGTTCACCTCAGACAACTACAATTACACAGCATTAATTACTCCACTCTCACATTGCATCCTTGCCACAAAAAGCCATCTCAACCGTAAGGGCACTACCGCTAGAAACCATTACAAATAAAAAAAAAAAAAATTCTCACATTTTCTCCTATTCCCTCCAGACGTTGATTTAGCAAATGGAGAAGTTAGATATAGCCTTCATTAGCCCATTTACTACCAGATGTCTCCCTCAAAGTGTAAATAAATAAACTGATAAATAAATGAATGAATAAATAAAATAAATAATAAAAACATAAATAAATATGTACGTGTGTAGGTAGAAGAATAAGGCAAAAATACATTCTCGGGTTGAAGGAGTTAAATATCATCACTGATTGGAGATAACTATTAGCTTCTTCACGATGAGAGGTCTCTCTTAAACAGGTATAATTGTAAGGCAACATGAAGAAGAATATAAAACAGGTGCCATACGGTGACGGGGTTAAGGAAAGAAGTATTTAATCCTAACAATACAATGACGTCTTTATATTTTTACAGGGAAGACCTCTCGTAGTGACAAGGGGAGGGGTGGGGAGGGGAGGGCTTTAAAAACATCTAGAGTAACTGTCGTACTTTTGAGTTTTACATTTCCCTGACACTTAGAGGGCAAAAAAAAGTTCAGTATCTAGACTATCACTCCCGTCACTACTACTGATATTAATACATTATTATACCAGCACACTAAGGAATCACTAACATATTAGCATCAGATGACTATTTCCTACCACCAAGTATGGGGAGGGTATAAACACACACACACACACACACACACACACACACACACACATATCAAAGTAGGAAAACTATCCTTAGAGTGCCACGTGAAAATCGGACACAGCTTCCACTAATCACTCCGACCTTCGATGTTCGAATCTCAGCAGCACAGCATGTAAGCACACCACACCACGAATCAGATCACAGTACCACACATTTCCACGTCCTTCACCACCACACCCACACCATCCACCATACCCACACCATCCACCACAGCCACGTCATCCACCATACCCACACCATCCACCACACCCACCACTTCACCTTCAGACAACCGCAACATTATCTCTCCCATACCACAGTTCACCACTTTTCCAACACACCACACCCCCAACATCCCCACACAACACCACATTCCCCACTACAGCCCCACTGGAACACTATCACCACTCCCACACCACACCACTTCCTCTACACCACGCGACTAGCACCTCCTCCATTTCATTCACACCAACAACTTTCCCACACCACACCACCACTGCCCTCACACCAAACCATCACAACACAATAACCCTCAGCACAACCTCACCTCCCTCACACACAATCTCCATTCCCATACCACACCACCATTAGAACGCTACATCACTCCAACACTACCCCCACACAACCCCACTACTTCCACACACCAGCAGCAGCACCACCACCACCACAAGCCCTACTGCTCTTCGTGACGTGGACTCCAGCAACGCTGTGGAGATGGAAAACGCAATTATGCAGGTCAAGAGGTTGTACGGGAGACAGGCAGGCAGACAGACTGGGTGGAAGATACAAAGATTTCGAAAAGACCACAGCAAGCAACAACATGAACAGGGTTACGGGTTGTTGTTGCTTTTGTTGTTGTTATTGTTGTTGTTGTTGTTGTGGTGGTGGTGGTGGTGGTGGTCCCAGGCTCATCTAAAACGTGAATTCGGTAGACTTTTATGTTGACCTTCTCCTGGAGTTTACGCTCCTTTTGGGGGATAGGGAAGTAACCGAGGGACGTTTTTATTACTGGGCAGTTGAGCTACTCGGTATTATCGATGCCACCACAAAAAGGCGTCCCTTTCCTGCACCGATAATACGGCTAGGTGGAGGATATACCGAGATTCTGGGAGAGACCACAGACAAAGCGGCAAAGGTCACAGACAATGCAGCAAAGAAAAAGTTTTTTTTTTTTTTTTTTTTATATATGTGCAAAAAGAGACAGTAAAAATCACAACAACATAGGACACAACAAGCAGTAAACATTATTTTAGAGACAGATTTTAGCGGCATAGAAAAAAAAAATGTGCATCATTCATAGAATTGGCAAAGATAAAAACCAGCACAGGGAATAAAAAGAAGTTTTACATCATTATGCAAACACGTAAACAGGCGTGTGGGTACACATGACGAAAGTGAAATGTGTGGAATGTTTACTGGAAGTGAATTACGAAAAGAAAAACTTGCTATGATTAAAAGATCGATATGGGAATATGTGATGAGAGCTTTTATTGCTAAGGCTTTCCCACGGTAAAATACAACCGTCTAGCATTAACCAAAACTAAATAACTGAGGGATTTAGGAGCCTCACTTGCTCCTCTTCCTGTATTTCTCATCTAACATCCTTGTAGCTCCCTGTTTGTTATTTTATGTCTTTTTGATGTTGCTATTACGCTGCATAAACAATCCACAGTGTATATAATACGTTAAAAAATAATAACATGAAAAAGCAGTCGTATTTAAACCTTATGCAAGAAATAAACCCGTGAAGGAAGAAGGATCAGTCATCTTAACACTGGAGTACTTGACCCTAAGAGAAATGAAATAAAAAGGAAAAGAAAAAAGAAAGAAAAAGAAAAGAAAGGTAGCTCCTAATCGTGAGTGTAATGCCTTCGCTGGCTACTTGATCCTCCAACATTACGATCCAATTCCCCACCAGTCACGAACCGATTCTGGGCTGAAATTAGTCTCGTTCCCCTGAAAAACCATAAATTCTCCTGTGGTAGTTTCAGTTCTCTTCAGATACTATTTGTTCTTGTAAGATACTTCAAGTTCCCGTAAGAAATATTTAGTTCCTGCAGGTTAAATATAGTCCGTTTGAGAATAAGGGATGTTTAATTCCTTCACTACGGTGATCCGTTTGTATAGTTAGTTCTTGCTGCTTCCAGACGGTTTTAGTCAACTTAAGAAAAACTTGTGTTACTGATGGGGTTAATGAGGGCAATATCTAATCCCATCATTTAAAAAATCCCTCAAAGCTCAATGAAATCATCTGGTGGTGGCTTGGGTAACAAATGTACGCCGTCTTTCTGAAGGGGAATAACTCTTCAGAAAGATACTGAATTCCCCTGAAAGTATTCTGGTGTGTGTGTGTGTGTGTGTGTGTGTGTGTGTGTGTGTGTGTGTGTGTGTGTGTGTGTGTGTGTGTGTGTGTGTGTGTGTGTGTGTGTGTGTGTGTGTGTGTGAGGAACAATGCATTTCTGTAGTCTTGTTGCTTCCAGACGATTTTCTTAAACTTGCAAGAGCCCACCAGGAGTCCAGGGGTTGATGAAAACTATAATCTAAACCTCTGCAATGGCAAATATCAATCCTAAGCTTACTAAAACCGTCTGGGGATGGTAAGAAGTAAACAACAAAGACGTTCTTAGGTTCCTTCCTTCCTTCCTTCCTTGCTCTTTTTTTTTCTTCCTTCCTTCCTTCCTTCCTCTTTTCCTTTTTCTTTCTTTCTTTCCCCCTCCCTTCCTCTGTCTTTTCTTTCCTCTCTTTCTTACCCCCTCTTTATTTTTTCTTTTCTCCTTCCTTCCTTTATCTTTCTTTCCATCTTACTTTCTTCCTTCTTTCCTTTCATTCCCTCCCTCTATCCTTTGTTCCTAGCATCACTGTCTCCTTTGTGATCTGTTCCCCCACCCCCTCCCCTCATCTCTCCTGTCCTCTCCTCCTCTTCTCCCTCTTTCCCTTATTCCTTCAGCGTTTCATTTTACTTTAACAAGAACATTTTAAAACTACCTACAGTATTTGACTCTAACAGACAGAAAGAAATGGCAGAGTTAAGAGAGATTCAACTGAGCTATTTTGACGTCAACGCCAAAATCGCGATATTATTTAAACTCGGCGTCTTTGGTACATAAGTTTGGGTTCGTAAATATATAGCTTTTTTATTTTTCGCGTCCGCCCAACCACGTATGGTGAGTAAGCATAACATGAGCAATATTAAAAAGCAAGAATTGTGTAGTCAAAAAAAAAAAAAAAAACGATTAAATATGAATTCTCTCTAAACTGCCGCCACACACACACACACACACACACACACACACACACACACACACACACACACACACACACAAACGATAAAAATGACGTCCCTCTAAACTGCCGACTTGCGTTATAGTTACACTTCGGTAGCGTTATCACAGCTTGTTTCTATACACAACTAGCACGAATCCATAATATGGGTGAATGGAGACTGCATTTGGTCTCTTCACTACGAATCGTCGCTATTAAGCAAGGTAAAATCGCATGGCGGAGGCATAAATAAAACAAACCCTTCCAGCAACACGAATTCTATTATTCCTGCTACTGCCAGATAATTTCATCCAAAGAGAGACGTTTCGTTGTAAAGGAGATAAAAACAATTCACTTTAGGACACTGACGCCATATTTATCGTACTTTGGCTCCCTCCGGTGGAATGACATCAGTGTAATGGAGACGTCTCGAGGTGAAGGAGGTAAAGAGACATTGGAGGTTAAGAAACAGGACGAAAAAAAAAAAATTATTAGTCTGATGGTAAGGCTACAACGCTTAAACGATAGTCACTTAACCCCTGCACCCAAAGGAAGTATCTGTAATTCTGGTTTTATTCTCGCTTTCTCCAGACGATTTTATTCAGCATAAGAGAGGATCTAAAAGCGGTGGGAGGGTTAATGAAGGCTGCATCTAATACCTCCAGTCTGAAAAGTCTCTCCTAAGAGGAAGAAAATCGTCTGGAAATAGAAAGAATAGTAAGAAATGCGTTAACTGTTCAAAAGGTTAGTCCCTCTCCATCTGATGACGCTTTTTTTTTTTTTTTTTTGACTCTACTAACCACAGGACGCACCAAATAAACTCTAAGTGCTTTATTTACGCTACTCCTAGATGGTTTTATTAGGGGTAGGGAGTGAAAAAGTTAACGCAGATGGACGTAAAAGTTGCAAAAGAACTATATACAAACATCTGAAATAACGCAAAAGAGGTAAAAAATTATCAGAAGTACGAAAAGTACCAGAGACTTACATAAAATTGAAATATAACGCAGAACGACGTAAAATTGCCTAATAATATAATACAATACAGAAGTAAGGAAAAGTTTGTAAGAATTCAATAAAAATGTAATTCTCTTGTATCCTGGGAAAAATGCAATTCAATTCTGTGACTATAAAAAGAGGACAGTGAGAAGGTCATGCTCAACAAGGCCTGACAACACGCGAGCATGACGCAGGACTTGGTGGTGTGGGGGAGTGTGGGGATGAGGAGGGGCAGAAAGAGGTGTACAGGAGTGTGGGTGGTTGGACAGAGAGAGAGAGAGAGAGAGAGAGAGAGAGAAGTGTAGGAAAGTGTAAGGGAGAGGGAGAAGGCGTACGAGCGTAAGAGGTATGTAAGAGAGAGGGGGAGAATGGATGCATGTGGAGGAGTGTGTGGGGAGTGGAAGGGATATGGGAAAGTATGAAAGAGTGTGAGAAAGTATGAGGGGGGGTAATGACGGAGAGCGTGAGGAGTTGTGCATGTGTGTGGGGAAGAAAAATGGGCTGGGGGGATGTGGGAGGCTAGGGGGGAAAGGTGTAGTTGTGTGGAGGAAGGAAGGGGTGTGGAAGAGGAGGTGTATGGGTAAGTGTATGAAATAAAGGGATGAAGTGTGGGCAATGTAAGGCTGAGTGTGGGAAAATGCGGAGTGTGTTTAATCTACTGCGGTGGAGGGTATGGGGATGAGAGTGTGAGAGAGGGGGAAAGTAGGGATGAGGAGAGTGAGAGAGGGGAATCTAGAGTGTGGGGAGGGAGAATGTGGGGTGGTGTAAGGAAAGAAGTGGAACTGTGTGAGGTTGCATAGGGAGCTGAAGAGGGAGGGCGTGTAAAGCTAACTAGTGTTTAGGGAAGGGTTGGGTGTTTGGGGGTTGGGGAGACAGGGAACGAGCGAGGTAGATAGGGAAAGCGGGGTTGAATAGTGCTCAGGATAAGGAGGGGTGCGGGACTGTGTAGTATCTGGGAGAGGTAGGGGTGCGAGGATGTGTGGGCGAAGATGCAGGAGTGAGTACTTCTTCAAACTCTACTTAAAGGTACAGGGAAGGACTCCAAATAAACAACACCCTTTACCTTTACCTGTATCTTTACCTTTCCACCTATCCATCTACCTGATTGTTGTCACTCACCATCTCTGTGTATCCGTCTAATCCTCTATATATCTGTCTACAAAACTTATCTATTTCGTTCCATGTTGACTCTCCACCAGCCTATATACCTGGGTGTGCTCTATCAATCTACATTTATCTATCTATTTTTCTGTCGCCCTAATTATCTGTCCATCCATCCGTCTACCTATCAGTTTATCTACCTATCTATATCTCTCTATATCAGTGGTTCCCAACCTTTTGGTCCTGTGGCCCCCCGAGAAAATTATGAGAAGCTCCATGCCCCCTATATACTCAGATCGTATATTTATATATTTTTAATATTTGATATTGTGCAGAAAACGGTAATTACCCCAATATACTTAAGGCTAAACTAGCACAGTAAGGTATATTTCATACTTGATTTCTGTCGGGTTTTACCCAGACCAAAGACCTTATAATATCTTATATTACCAATAAGGCCCATGGCCCCCCAGTCAATGTCCCATGGCCCCCTTGGGGGCCATGGCTCCCAGGTTGGGAACCGCTGCTCTATATGAATCCCTCTCTTTCTGTGTATCTATTTATAACTATCAAGCCACGGTATCTATTATCAGTAAATCACCTGCCAAATTGCTATGATTAAGAAGCAAGTATTTCCTGAAGGTGAGGGACGGGGAGTGGCTCTGACATAGACACAAGGCAAGGTTGAGGAGTGGAGAGAGAGAGAGAGAGAGAGAGAGAGAGAAGAGGGAAGAGGAGGAGGAGAAAGAGAAGGAAGGGGGAAGAATAAACGGGGAGTGGCTGTGACCTTGTATGGGAGGAAGACAAGGTTGAGTAAAGAGAGGAGGAGAAAGGAAGAGAGGTGGAGAGGGAGGAGGGGAGGAGAAAGAGACGGAAAGGAAAACTGAAAACATGAGAGAGGAGGAATGAAGAGGAGACGAGGAAGAAAAGTAGGAGGAGGTAAGGAATGATATGGAGAACAAAGGAAGGAAAAATAATGGAAGGAAGAGAAGGAGAGGAGAGAGAAATCTTGACAAGGGAATTGTTGGAGGAGATGTTGGTGGAGAAAGAGAAAAAGGCTGAAGGTTGGACACTAGTTAACAAGGGTGCAACGAAGTTCACTCTTAAGAAGCAACCGGAAGTTAAGACCACTAATGCCTTCTGACGCACTACGGGACGAATGTGAAGGGAAGGCAGAGAGGGAAGTAGAGGAGAAGGAAGGTGAGAGAACTTCCAGTACAGGTAAGTATAATCAGAACAAGAAAGATAAGAAAAATGTTGTTGTTGTTGGAGACTCCCAGGTGAGATATCTGAACAGGGCCATGTATACTCCACTCACTAAACATGTGTGTCTTCCAGGGGCCAGGGTGGCTAATGTGGTAGAAAAAATGTCAAATATCGTAAAGGGAAAGTGGTCACAAACTCCACTGTGTGCCTCAGTGTAGGAGGCAATGATATTAATAGCCGTAAGAGTGAGGTACTGTGGAAAAGGTACAAGTTGATGTTAGAAAAGGTTAGGGAGAGAGGAGGAACCCCTGTAGTGCTTGGTGTTTTACCAAGGTGGCGGGTTGGAAGGGAATGGTTGAGCAGGGCAATAGGGTTTAATTGCCGCCTTGAAAGGTATTGCAAAGATAATGCAATACCTTTCATAGACAGCTGGGACCGGTTTTATGGACGGAGTGCCTTGTATAGTTGGGATGGGACTCATCTTAGCAGGCAGGGAGTTACTGTTTTAGCTGGAATGATAGATAGGGAGTTGGAGGGATTTTTTCGAGATTGAGAAGTAGGTGTACAGGAAGATGCAGCAACTACATTCAGAAATCATTATTACCTTTTTTGGATAGATGCATCAATACTTGCAAAATTACGAACAAAAGTTCAACCAATAGTGTAGATACATCCACTCAGGCACCTCAAATTGAGCAGGCGATGATAGATGATAGAACAAGCGATGATAGAAGGGCGATAAGCGATAGTACAAAAAATTTTTATATTAGTAAAGTAAAGAGTTTCCCAGTTAGTAATAAAATAAATAACAGCAAATGCCAAGGTAGAGGCATAACTACTAGTAATAATCTGAAAGTGTACTACACAAACAGCCGGAGTTTACGTAATAAAATGGATGAACTGAGGGCTTTAATTTGTACAGAGAAAATAGACATTGCCGTTATTAGTGAAACTTGGATGAATACAGACACTCGAGAATTTTTAGCAGAATATCAGATTAAAGGCTATAATATTATTGTGTCAAACCGTCAGGGAAGAAAGGGGGGAGGGGTAGCTATTTATGTAAAGGATTCATTAAACTGTTACAATAAAGCAGACATTAAAGTAAATAGGGACACAGAAAGTGTCTGGGTTGAAATTAGTAACAATATGGAGAAATTAGTCTTAGGAGCAATTTACAGATCTCCTAAATTAAGTAGAGCTGATAGTAAATACCTTTGGGAGGAAATTAGGAAAGCATCACAGTCCAGCTTAGTAATAATTGTAGGGGACCTTAATCTGCCAAGGATAGATTGGAGAAATCAGACAGGAGATGCAGAGTCAGAGGAATTTCTAGAGGTAGTACAGGATAATTTCCTTTATCAGTATATCAGGGAGCCCACCAGAGGTAATAATATACTAGATTTGGTTTTAGCTAATAAAGAAAATATCATTAGCGATATAGAGGTTGGTGGACGACTTGGTAATAGCGATCATGAAGAAATTAAGTTCAGATTTATTTGGGATGTCTGTTCCACTGAAAATACCTCCACCGTTCCTAATTTTCGTCTAGGAGATTTCGATGGCTTAAGAGCTTATTTTCGAACGGTATTCCACAGGGAGATTAGCTATTTGAGGGAATGTCAGGTCAGAGGGGAACCCCAGGTCATAGATCAGGCGCAGGAAACACCTGGGGATGTCCGTCAGGTGTCTGTGAAGGGGGAGGTGGTAGATAGGAATGTAGTCCACGTGACGGAAATTAACTCAGCTCCAGTACCAAGCAGACGTTCGACCAGTGAGAAGTATAACGAGTTAATAAATATAATCCACGGAGGCAAAGATAGATATATTCCTTCAAAACCGTTTAGAACTAATAATTCAGAACCTAGATGGTTAAACAACAGATTAAAATCTCTCATAGGCCAAAGGAAAGGAATATATAGAAAAATAAAACGTGGAGAGGAACACTTACGTAACCGGTACACAATTTTAAATAGAGAAGTAAAGAGGAGATAAGAAAAGCAAAGAGAAGTTATGAAATTAAGGTTGCCAGTGAATCAAAAGAAAACCCCAAGGGTTTTTATCAAATGTACCGAACGAAAAATAAAGATAGGATAGGACCACTCAGAACAGAATCAGGTGACATTACCAGTGAAGATAAAGAAATGTGCTCCATCCTAAATAATTATTTCATATCAGTATTCACCAAGGAAAATCTTAGCCTGGTCCCTCAAGCAGCAAATATTTACCATGAGAATACGGAAAATATTCTTAGTAAAATAACCATTAGTAAGGAGGACGTATTGAAAGAAATTAATAAGTTAAAATCTAAAAAATCGCCAGGTCCGGACGATATATATGCAAAAATTATAAAGGAAACCAAAGAAGAATTATGTCAGCCACTTTTAACGTTATTTAATGACTCTTTAAGTTCAGGAGAAGTTCCAGAGGCGTGGGAAACCGCAAACGTAGTGCCCATCTTTAAAAAGGGTGATAAATCAGCTGCGTCGAATTATCGTCCGATAAGTCTAACGTCAATAGTAGGAAAAATGTTAGAGTCAATTTTGGCAAATAAGATTAGAGAACACTTAGAAAGATTTAATCTTATAAACGAAAGTCAGCACGGATTCAGGCAAGGACGATCCTGCCTCACAAATTTGTTGTCATTCTACTCGGAGGTCTATGAGGCAGTAGATAGCGATAAAGCTTACGATGTTATTTATCTGGACTTTAGTAAAGCTTTTGATAGGGTCCCACACGAAAGGTTAGTTAGAAAGGTTCGAGCACACGGTATAGACGGCGATATCTTAAATGGATAGAATCCTGGCTGAAAGGACGAAAGCAGAGAGTATTAATAAATGGAACTAAGTCGGACTGGGGATTAGTAACTAGCGGTGTACCACAGGGTTCAGTACTCGGTCCCTTATTATTTATCATATATATAAATGATCTAGACTTAGGAGTCAATAGCAGCATCAGCAGATTTGCCGACGATACAAAAATAGGGCGTATCATTAACTCTACTGACGATTGCCATAACTTACAAAAAGACCTCGATACATTGTCCAAATGGTCTAAAACTTGGCAAATGGAATTTAACGTTGAAAAATGTAAAGTACTTAACGTAGGCAAGACCATTGGAGATACTAAATACAGCTTAGATAACAAAGAAATTAGCAAATCGGAATGCGAGAGAGATCTAGGAGTTATGATTAGTAACGACCTTAAACCAAGGCAACAGTGCATTAATGCGAGGAATAAAGCAAATAGGGTCCTAGGATTTATTTTGAGAAGCGTGAGCAATAGATCATCCAAAGTAATACTAAAACTTTATCTAGCATTAGTAAGGCCACATTTAGACTACGCAGTACAATTCTGGTGTCCTTACTATAGAATGGATATTAATTCGTTAGAAAATGTACAGAGAAGAATGACTAAAATGATACATGACGTCCGGAACCTGTCATATGAAGACAGACTGAAAAGACTAAGTCTGCATTCGCTAGAGAGGCGTAGAGTAAGGGGAGACTTAATTGAGGTGTTTAAGTGGATGAATGGTATAAATAAGGGAGATATTAACAAGGTACTTAAAGTGAGCATACAGGATAGAACTAGAAATAATGGTTTCAAACTAGAAAAATTCCGTTTCAGTAAGGAAATCGGTAGAAATTGGTTTGGTAATAGAGTAGTAGACGAATGGAATAAGCTACCTAGTAAAGTAGTTGCTGCCTCTTCCATTGAGAGTTTCAAGCATAGGCTAGATAAGCATATGACAAATAAGGGGTGGATATAGGATATTGGATATAGAATAAAGAAAATCTTATAACCAATACTAATTCAAAAAATTTTTCTTTTCAGGTTACACTATGATAGTCTCTA
Organism: Coenobita brevimanus; assembly: GCF_032717465.1. Taxonomy (NCBI): domain Eukaryota; kingdom Metazoa; phylum Arthropoda; class Malacostraca; order Decapoda; family Coenobitidae; genus Coenobita; species Coenobita brevimanus. Next base: position 22,660,009 of record NC_136977.1, read on the forward strand.
TTCTCCTTTCACACTTTCCTGTAAAATGTCCACGCCAGTTTTTCTATACGGCGTGGTGTTCTTTCTGGACTTTTTCCTGGAGGGTTTGGAGGGCAGGGGAGAGCCTTCTTCTTTGCTATCCTTATCTCATTCTAGTAGTTTAGTTACTCTTCTAGGAGCTGCCTAGCATGGGCCAACCGGCCTACTGCAGTTATCCTCTCTTCTTATGTTCTTAAGGAAGGGTGTGGTGTGGCAGGAGGAGGGATGGAGAAGAAAGTAGAGGAGGAAGAAGAGAATGAGGGAAGGAATAAGCAGAGAACGAAAAAGAGAGTGTGAAGGAGGAAAGTGTGTGAAGTGGTAGGGTGTGAGTTTATGTGGGGTTGCTGGATGTGGAATGACAGGGTGTGGAGTTGCAAAGTGTGGAAAGAGGGTGAAGTTTTATTACACACACATACACACACACACACACACACACACAAAATTTCCCAGACCCTAAAATTATATTTTAAAAAATACAAGACATCTAAAAGGAGTGAAGCAGAGGGGAGAGTGGAATTTTAGCAGCACATTCCCTTCAGCGCGATGACGTCTGTTCCAAATTAATCTTGGTGTTACCTGCCTGATAATACATGTTAGGAGAGGCCCCCCGTAGAGAAAGGCTAAGTTACATGCTACAATTAAGGGGTGGAGAGTAGATTACGTTATAATTTAGTGGTTTATAACATGACCTACTATATCATATACACAAATTATGTTATACATTAATAAAACTGCCATACTACAGTAGTGTGAGAGATTAAATCATTATGAACACGGTGATGACAAAGATTTAAAATATATAGCTTACTACAGTCACTCATACAGGATTGGACAGGAAACTATGACTGACAACATTACAAGAGACTTAAGTACTACAAACATGGGTATGGCCAAATATATATTACATTTCACCGTGATATATCACGATAAGGAACTGGAGCACATATTATATTTTTAGCAATACGTGAAGAGAAGAGACTCAAGATTTATATACATCATTATTTTGTTTGTGGCCACCTCAAATAAGGGATTAAGGCGTCTGGCTATAGATAGAATGATAGATAGATTATTTTTGACAATATGCTTAGAGGAGAGACTTAATAATTATACACAACGATTCAGACTACGTGAAGATAGATTGAGGGAGAGTGCGTGTGTTGCTTGGACACAACTAGAGTGCGAAGACAACAACAGGACGAATATATGAAGCTGAGTATACCGTGGTGAGTGTAGCCTATACACTGTATATACACTGTATATGGCTAGTGAGGGAGTGATCGCCCTCTACCTACACAGATCAAAAGCCCTCGGGAGCAGGGGGGTGGTTGCTTTCTCAGGCAGAGGAACTCCTTGAGAGTGAAATGGCTGGGAAGCATGCCGGCACGTGACTGGCTACAGCATAGCTGGGTCTTTCGGGTGTGGGCAATCAGGCAAGTTAGCTGCCTACTGCGACTGCAACACAATGGCGAGGTGTTCAGGAAGTTAGCCAAAGAAACCTTGATGGACTCTGAAAGAACAATAATGGCCCCCAGTCCCGTGCAGCCCTTAAATGGGCAGGGGGTGCTAAGAATCTCACGGTTGCCTCAATTACAATCTAATTCCTTTGTCAGTGCAAAAAATACAATTAAAATTGGTAACTGGAATGTGAGAACGCTAAATCATGACGGTAAAATCGATGAGTTAGTGAAGGTTTTTCAAAATTACGGACTTGATATTTGTGCTCTGACAGAAACTAGATTAACTGGAGTCGATAAGTTGGATTTGGAGGATGGTATACGTTTATTGATATCTGGTCGACAGGACGGAATGCATTATCAGGGAGTAGGACTGTTGCTGGGTTGTAAGGCAAATAAGGCTTTATGTGAGTGGGATCCTATAGATGAGCGATTGTTATACGCACGGTTTGAATCAAATCATGGCAACATCAGTCTGTTTGTGTGTTATGCACCTACTAATGATGCACTCGATGAAAGGAAAGACACATTTTATGAAAAGTTGCAAGAGGGAGTAAGAAGGGTACCTAGACATGATGTTTTGATCTGCGTTGGAGACTTTAATGCAGTAATGGGCTGTCCAAATGAGGGATTTGAGGCATGTATGGGTAAGATGGGAGTTGGTAGTAGGATGAGTGAAAACGGAGTGAGGTTTGGAAGCTTCTGTCTAGCAAATGACTTAGTCATCGGGGGCACACTCTTTCAGCATTGCAATATACACAAGACAACTTGGGTGTCGCCGTGTGGAAAATATAAAAATCAGATTGATCACATCGCTATCAGTAGGAGGCATAGAAGTTCTCTGCTAGATGTTCATGTTAAACGGGGAGCGGATATTGGTAGTGACCATCAACTCAGCATTGCAAAAATAAGGTTTAAACTTAAAAATCAGAAGGAAAAATCTGGTGTTGGTAGATACGATATTGTTAAGCTTAGAAGGGAAGGAGAAGAAAAGGAGGAATTCAGATTAGAATGCAGAAATAGGTTTTTGGTGTTGGAAACGTTGGAAGAGGGGGAGAGAAGTGTAGATGAGATGTGGGAGGATGTGAACAAAGTTTTGCATGAGACTGCTGAATGTACGATTGGAAGGAGACATAGATTCAGGAGAAAGAAATGGATATCAGAGGAAACGTGGTATATGATAAAAAAGAGAGGTGAGGCTAAATTGAGGAGTGAGATGCAATGCGTTGATGAACAAGAGATTGAATTAGCAAGAGCTGCGTACTGGAGTTTGAATTCAGAAGTAAGAAGGTTAGTTAGGAGAGATAAAAGAAGATGTGTGGATGAAAAGGTTGCAGAGACTGAAATCTTAATAAACAAAAATGATGGACAGAGTCAAAGAATAGCATATGAATCGATTAGAGAACTGAGTGGTAATGCAGGTAAGCGCAAGGAAATACCAGTTAGAGACAGGGAAGGAAATTTATTGACCAAAGATGGAGATATTAAAAATAGATGGAAAGAGCATTTTGAGACAGTTCTTAATAGACCAATACCACCAGAAGAGGATATACCGTCTGCTCAGGAAGATTTAAATATAGAAACAGGAGAGTTGAGGCTTGCAGAAGTGGAGAAAGCAGTAAAACAGTTAAAGAATAATAAGGCACCAGGGGAGGATGGTTTATTTCCGGAAATGTTTAAAGTGGAGGGGGATAGATTAATAATGATCTTGACCAAGCTATTCAATAAGATATGGGTGACGGGGTTACTACCATCAGTTTGGAAGAATGGTGTAATTGTTAAAGTTCCGAAGAAGGGAGACCTGAGTGAATGTGGTAATTGGAGGGGAATCTCTTTGTCACCGATAGCTTTGAAAGTTTTCAGTAGAGTGTTGTTAAATAGGTTGGAGCCAGTGGTTGAGGGTATTCTGAGAGATGAACAGGCTGGTTTTAGAAAGGGACGTGGTTGCAATGATCAGATCTTTATAGTTAGGCATTTGATGCAGCAAGTTAATGAAATGAGAGTACCGTTAAGTCTTTGTTTTGTTGATTTTGAAAAGGCTTTTGATAGTGTTTCGAGAGAGACTATGGGGAAGATCATGAGACATTACGGAATACCAGAGGAGTTTGTGAGGGTCATTATGAACATGCATGAGGACACATTTTGTAAAGTGATGGTTGATGGTTGTCTGAGTGATTCGTTTGAAGTCAAGTCCGGAGTAATTCAAGGTGGTGTTCTATCGCCTTTACTATTTATATTGGTCATTGATTACATTATGAAACGCGTTGGAACAGAAACCGGTGCAGGTATACTTTGGGGAGAGAACAGGAAACTTTTGGATTTAGATTATGCAGATGATATAGTTTTGATTTGTGATGGGCCAGAAGAGATGCAGAGAGTGTTGGACTGTTTGGTGAGTGAAGGTCGCAAGGTGGGTTTGGTTATTAATTATGGAAAAACTGAAATAATCAATATGAATATGGAAAATGCGCAGGAATGTGTAATTGGAGGTATGGTTGTAAAGCAAGTTGATAGGTTTAAATATTTAGGTACTTATTTAGCCAAGGATGGTTCTTTGAACTTTGAATTCGAGGAAAGGTTAAAGAAGGCTAATCAGGCAATGGGAATGCTTAAAAATATTTGGAATAATAACAATTTTTCTGTGCATACAAAAATCAAACTTTATAAGGTAATGGTTAGGAGTATCTTAATTTATGGACACGAGTCTTGGTACAGCACAGTGACTATGGAAAATAAATTCTTGGTGTTTGAAAATAAAGCACTTAGAAGAATATTAGGAGTTAAGTGGTGGGAAAGGATACCAAATAGTAGAATTAGAGAAATACGGGAGTGCAGCCGATCGATGAATATGTTAGATTCTCACGATGGAAGTGGCTAGGACATGTGTATAGGAGACAGGGAATAGTACGAGGTACACCAGGGTGGGTGGCACTTGGTAGGAGAGGTAGAGGAAGGCCAAAAGAGACGTGGGTGAGGACAATGAGACGGGAAGCTGGAGATGAGTGTTGGGGAGATCTTGAGGAGTTAGCACAAGATAGGATGTGGTGGTGTGAGTTCATCGAGGCCCTATGCATCCCCGAGGGTGCCACAGGAAATGATTGATTGATTGATTGATTGAGTATACCGTAAACCATGTATGACGAACCTGTACTGCGACTGCGCCGCAGGAGAGTACGATGTTCTATGGGGCAATATTTACAACCAAGCACGATGGGGGGGACCTTTGAGGATGCCGCGTGAATATGATATGCAGGGCGTGTAATTAGATAGTGTGAAGCATTTAGATAAGACAGTAAGTTGGGTGTACATGGCAACATACATCCACTCAGATAGGAGGCCATGCTGGGAGATAACGCCTGGGGAGATGCCAAAGGTGAGGACCAAGAGGACGCAGACGGGGCTTAGAAGCGTAGGATGGGATGGCTCTGGTGGTTCGCTTTGAGTGAAGGAGTGAGGCCAGAGTTAATTATCGTATAAATACATTCTAAAGTCTGTGTCTGTGAGTACGTAGCATCAATCCAGGCCAAACTACAAGGCCAACTACCATCAAACTGACACACATACCATTTTCTCCCCGTGCATCTGAATCTGCGCATGAGTCATTCTTTCCTCTATAATAATGGATTATTTTCTCCATCGCTGACAAAACAACCAAGTTTAGTCTTCTGGTACATATGAGCTTCATTATTTTTTGAGGTTCTGAGCATCTGCGCCTGCAGTTGTACACATTGTTACCAATCACTTCCAAAACTCCTTGGATATACTGTTTCTACGCACCCGACTACTATTATGGAGTAGGCAATCCATTCCCTGAGACTTAAGTAGTTCCGCCACACTGCCAGTGTTGACACAAAAACAAACTGGACCTCCTGTTTAATAGAAAGTGCTTCATTTTTATTTTTGAAGGCCCGTTATAAATGTACGTAAGTCTGGTATCATCACAGAGTCAACCGCCACCAAATTTCATTATTATATAAATCATACCTGACCTCCAGGTGAAAACAGGCTACCTGATTTTGGGCTTTGAGTGCACACCTGAGTATGAGCAAAACTCTGTCTTTACATTGTTGCATTATTAGACACTTGCCACCAAACATGCCCCATCAACCAAACTGCATCATATAGTGGAAATGGACTACCTGTCTGGGGGCTTCTGTGTTCCACACCCTATGAGGATACTACTACTACGCTGAATATAATAATCGGACAGTAAGGCAAACAAAAAAAAAGTAAGAAAAAAAAAAGAAAATGAAAAAGAAGAAAGAAAGAATGAAAAGAAAGTAGGAAGGAAAAGAAGAAAGGAAAAAAAAACACGTCTTGGGGCTTCTGTGTTCCACACCCTATGAGGATACTACTACTACGCTGAATATAATAATCGGACAGTAAGGCAAACAAAAAAAAAGTAAGAAAAAAAAAAGAAAATGAAAAAGAAGAAAGAAAGAATGAAAAGAAAGTAGGAAGGAAAAGAAGAAAGGAAAAAAAAACACGTCTTGAAAGAGTTATTCTCAAATGTAATAGTCATAATAGCTGCAGATGTGGTAGGGGAACTGATGAAAGTGGGAGAAGTGAGGATAGTGAAAATGGCGTTAGACATTAAAAAAAAAAAAAATGTTAAGTCTATTGCTCTGTACGTTTTAACAGGAGAGTATGTGAAGTGTGGTGCTGACTCTCTTCACCTCAACTTCTCCCGTTTCCCGTACACCTTGATAACACTTTTGGATATGGGAACTTTAGAACAAATTAATTTCTACTACTGGCAGACGAGTGAATTCTGTTTAAGTGCTTTAGGAGTAATCTCTCGCTGTCTAAAGTTTAAAAAAAGGTGGAGTATGGCATTTTAACTACAGTATATCGTTCTTGCTACAGGCCAACGCTTTTATTCGGCCTAATACTGTATTAAAAGGAAAAGAAATCCCCTAATCTCATCAAGTGTAAATCCCCAACTGTTTCGTCCTTGTTTCCATCAGATGCTCCTATTGTCTCAGCAGCAGCCTCTCGCAATCACGGGGCCATATATAGTTGGTCAGTAATGCGTTAGGTCGCAGGGACTGGTTTTGCTGACGTCCACTCTGACCCACACCGCCTATCCCTTCACTAAGAGATGTTCCTTACAAGAGGTGTTCCTTAAGTTGGATATGTCATCTGGTGTTAATAATAATTATGATGACGGTGATGATAATGATGATAATGATGATGATGATGGTGATGATGATAATAATAATAATAATAATAATAATAATAATAATTATTATTATTATTATTATTATTATTATTATTAGTAGTAGTAGTAGTGGTGGTAGTAGTATTAGTATTAGTATTAGTATTAGTATAATTATATAATAACAATCATCACCATAATCATCATCATCAGCAGCAGCAGCAACATTATCATCGTCCAATCCTGTGTTGTCCCATGAAGTTTTAGGAGCCCTGGGCTAGGCAAGTTGGTCCTGACATTCAAGAAGAGAGTGACCAGCCTCACTCATCCATGAATCGCATTACGTGAACAATAAACCCAAACCACCCTTGGATGTAAATCTGCACAGGCTCAGTCCGATTGGAGCACCTTAATTACCAACTAAACCACCAAGCGCCATAATTTGGTTTTATGGTTACCACCCAGCGTAGTGAATGGCTTTCTGGTGTACAGGAAACCTTTTGTCTTGTCGCTCAGTGTACAGTCGACCGTAGGCATAAGGAAGAGGAAAGACTGAAAGGCAGAAAGACAGAACAGGACGGAAGGAAAGAAGGAAGGTAGAGAGAAAAGGGCGGTAACCCGAGGGCAACACTACGTCGAGTGAGTGGATGATGAGTGCCCCCACCAATAACAACGACAATAATAATAATAATAATAATAATAATAAAAATAATGAAAAAAAAAAAGACGTCATGGAGCTAAAGGGTTAACTACAACTGCGTCTAACCTTTTCACCAGCAGCATTCTCCCCTACGTAGAGTACAATCTTCCGGTGATAGCACGAAAACTGGAAAAATAATATACAAAGAATTACTACATCAGAGTAAAAGACTGGCTTCTAATTCGACCTGGCTCACTGAAATCATGTGCTTTCTACCCATGAGTACGAATGAAATATACCGTAATAATACTATATACCATATATATATATATATATATATATATATATATATATATATATATATATATATATATATATATATATATATATATATATATATATACAGTATATACAGTATATATATATATATATATATATATATATATATATATATATATATACGGTATATATATATATACATATATATATATATATATATATATATATATATATATATATATATATATATATATATATATATATATATATATATATATTTATGTCGATAGATAGATAGATAGATATAGATAGATAGATAGATAGATTAATTGATTGATTAATAGATATAGATATATTCGTTTATGTTCAAGGAAAGGACCACGTTTCTGAATCGATCTTTTTCATCCACACCATTAAAAAATCCGTCGGCAGCAGAAGTAAACAAAGAAAAAAAAAGTTATGCTACAGAAAAGATTAATATGTCCGAGCGGGATAAATGGTTCCTGATTTGACCTCCTTTCTCCAGACCTCTAACCCCTTTACTAACAGAGGTCACCCTTCAGCTGAATAAAATCGTCTGGTCAAATAATGAAATAAAGATGTTTCCGCAATGACGGGGTTTAAGATCATTCCAAATCCTTTTCACTATAAGAGATATGACATTTTTCTGGCAGCACAAAAATATAGGAAAAATTGAGAAGAAAAAGAGGAAGAGAAAAGAAGAGAAACAAAAAAAGAAAAAGAAAAAAGAAAAGAAAAAGGCAAAGAAGAAGAAAAAAACAAAAAAAACAAAAAAAAGAAAATACAAAAGAAAACAATTACAAAAAAGAAAATGAAAAAGAAAAAGGAAAATACAAAAGAAAAAGAAAAAGGAAACAGAAAAGATATGTATACAATTTTTTTCCATCCCCTCAGCTTATACTACGAGAAGTCTCCCCTAGATTGAAAGAAAACAAATCATCTAACAGCAGGAGAAAAAAAATCCCATAATCCACCTGAGGAATATAGTGTCTAATATTTTTCTTTTTAAACTTTGATATGACTTATTTCTTTCCTCTCTGATTCTCTGTTTTTGTTACTCGGAGTGGACATGGTATCTGTACGTGTGATCGCGCTCCTACGTCGTGCCAAGCTGGATGTAGTGTGTGTGTGTGTGTGTGTGTGTGTGTGTGTGTGTGTGTGGTTGAGGCTAAGGGTTAACCATTTCAGTACGATGACACCTTGCATAATTTTTGTTTCTTTCAAACCATTGTGCTCTCCCTTCGGAAGATTTTTGAAGTGAGGGGGTTAAATATAACCATAATTAACAACCCCTTCACTACCAGACGTATAATTATTAAAAACGTCTAATGGTACCAAGAAAATAATACAAAACTTCATCACCGTTCTCTCACCCCCACTTACTTCATTCTTACCTCACTCTTATACCCTCACACTTCAAGCGTTACCACTCCTTCCTTACATCACGTACCACCCTCTTTCCATCCCTCTCCTTCTTCCTTCATTTTTCTTACATCCCTCTCCTAACCTCAGTGTTCTTAACTTCCTCTCACTGTTTTACTCCTTTTTAAATCCTCTTTCTTCTTACCTCACCCTTCTAGACTCAATTACGTACCTGACCCTAATTCTATCCACTAAATTTCACACACACACACACACACACACACACACACACACACACACACACACACAAAACAAACTGCCTGCTATCATGCACTCCCTTTCACCGTGTTATACGTTCTCCCACGATTCATAAATTCACACAGATACTCCTCCTATTCCTCCTCCTCCTCCTCCTCTTGGCACTTTCCCTTCACCCTTGCCAGCATGGCTGTCGCATATTCCCTTTCCGTATCTTTGCCTCCTCATTGGGTCTCTCTCTCTCTCATACATTTGTAATTCTGAAAAAATGCCAAACAACTACAAAAAGTTAAAGTGAGAATTTTCTACTAAATGGCACTTACCTCTTCAGTAGCCCTGCCCACTTATATTTCGTTACGACCACAGTGATGGGACGCAGAGATAGGAAAAAGGAAAATGTGAAAGCGGGAAAACTATTTAATCATCAAGGTATCCAGGAAAAAGGTCAACATATTCCTTTACCCATCACTCAAGCCTTCGAAATTCCCGGCTCCCTCTCACAGACCAAAAGCATCCACACAATTTCATTTTCTCTGTAACTACACCAAGAGGTAAAGGGCTAAACCTACACGCAATTCACTTTTCCTTCCGTTCGTCCACTTTCCGTGCGCTGTTCGTTTATTCTCGCGTCACGCTGAGTCACATGAATCAATCCTGTTCTCTCGTGATCCCCCTCAAATTTATCTTCCTCCACTCTTTTCCTTACCTTCCGTCAGTCATCAAAGTTCGCATTCTCGTCGTCTTTGGAGTCTTTTTTCTAATTCCTTCATTACGACGATGTATATTTTTTATTTATCTCCCCTCCCTGTAAAACAATTAACTCTCAGCCCTCGGCCACCCCGTGTGGGATACGTGGCGTCTGGCAATGAATGAATGAATGATATTTTTTATTTATCTCCAAAAGATATAACCACTTAGAAGAGATTTATCGACCTAGAGGGGTGAGATATAGCCTGCAATCAGTCAAAATATCTTTCTATATATCAATCTGACTCTCTCTCTCTCTCTCTCTTTCTCCATATATCTATAAGTTTTTTTTTTTAACACCATAAATCACACAACACAAGAGATTACTGTCATGCTATATGCAGAAAATTAACGGAAAGAAAGAGGTGCCAGACACCTTCCTAAGCTGATGGGAGCAAAACCCTATAGTAGCCGCAGCGAGAAATGAACGCTGTGGTGGGGCAGGCGGGATGACCGGGGATTCCCCCACTTTAGCCATATCCACATGTCACCGACCATCGGCCACCGTTGCAGCCCCGCTCCATGATCCTTACCCTGTGTCTCTGGCTTTCTCTTTCTCTCTCAGTTTCTATATAAACTGGTGTATTTCCGAAACTAATTATGAAATTATTATGACTTTTGTTCCACACCACCACTGAGGTAAAAATCAAGGAGAGTTTTCTGTATAAAGGTTTCCCCCCCCTTGTCTGAGGGCAGGTCAGTTCTGGCGAGTGTATAATTATAGGTCAGGCGGAGGTATCGGCATGGCCGCACTCCCCCGCTCATATGCCACATTTAGGAGGGGGGGAAACCTTTATACAGAAAACTCTCCTTGATTTTTACCTCAGTGGTGGTGTGGAACAAAAGTCATAATAATTTCATAATTAGTTTCGGAAATACACCAGTTTATATAGAAACCGAGAGAGAAAGAGAAAGCCAGAGACACAGGGTAAGGATCATGGAGCGGGGCTGCAGCGGTGGCCAATGGTCGGTGACACGTGGATATGGCTACAGTGGGGGAATCCCCGGTCATCCCGCCTGCCCCACCACAGCGTTCATTTCTCGCTGCGGCTACTTTTTTTTTTATAGTGATCTTTCAGCCCCAACACATCCTTCCTACCGCCTTTTCTTAAGCAAAGTGCATGTCCTTCCACCTCCCTCTAAACTCAGCTTCTTTTCTCTCACAGTATCACACTTTTCCAGGTACCCCTTCACTTTCTAATCTGCTGACTGTCTGGGTCTCTCTCTCTCTGTTGTTCAAAGTCGACTGTTTATTTATTGGAATTATATAAGGCAACTTAATTACTGTCTCCACGTAAAAAATAAAAGAAGAAGAAGACGTATTTCGTTAAACTTGAAGATATTCTGCCACTCAAATGACCGAAAAACTATCTCCATCAACCTATCCCTATTATTTGAACCCATTTGGGTATTTCATTTAGACTAACAAACAGACGATATTGTTCAGCGAAGAGAAATTATACGGGGTCCAAGATTTAGAACCTTTCCTAAAATCGCTCGTTGCTGTGGACTCACCTGGATTTTCTGTTCAGACTCACACCTGATGATTTTGTTTACCCGAGAGCCATTGCAGAAGCCAAGGGATCGACACAAATCTCTTTTAGGTTCTTAGGTGTCATGGAGGCCTTTATGTATTTAATAATGAGAGAAATCCTAGTATAATTCATTCACACTGACTTGGCCCAGATTTTCGTTTTTGCAGCTTATTTCACGTGGGTCAGTGGCAGCAAAAGACGACGCTGTGACTCTACATCCTTTCCTTAGCATTTATTCGTGACTAGTATCATTGTTAAAATATTGCTATAACTCAGTATACACGATGGAAGAATGGCAATTTTAGGGCAAGGTAAAGAGTATAGTCGAAAGGTTACAAGCTATGGATTTACATTGCTTCTGCTTCTTATTACAAAATTATTATTATTAATGAGCTTCTAAAAACGAGTCTGCATAACGAAAATCAGGCAAAACTGAAATTACATTATACATTAAAGTACCATTATGAATATAAATGAATACAATAGTCGTAAGTAAAATGACGTCACACACTTAAGAAACCCCAAGACATCTAATGAAAAAAAGAAAAAAAAAAAAAAGAAAACAAGAAAGCAGTAAGGCAGAAAATAATGGAGGGTGAAATGGGGAAATGGGCAAGAGAGTGTGACCATTGTAACAGTCCAATAACCACAGAGAATCATAACAGACTCGTTGCCAAACATACCTATGAAAAAGAGACTGTAATTTTCTTCCCATTAAGAGGGTCAACTGGATATGAGAAAGAGAGAGATACAAAATATAGATTGATAACCGGAAAACGTATTAAGTAGTATAAGGTGAAGGACATGGTTTTGGAAGTAATTTTTTGTGCTAACCTGTTCCGTTTCAGTGCAGTCAGAAAAAAAAAAAAAAATATGAAAGTGCCCCCTCTTAAACCGCGTCGACACCCGAGAGAAAACGGAGGAAACATCGTCTATAATGTGTATGCAAACTGGGCCGTAAAGGAGAATGAAAATTTGCGAAAGGCTGAGGAAAACAAGGCAAAACCAATGAGAGAGAGAGAGAGAGAGAGAGAGAGAGGAGGGTAGAGGGGGTCGGTATTATGTACTAATACAGACGGATGCACGAAAATAGATACATACATAGAAAGAGAAGACAGATAGGCCTAAAATAAACAATATGATATGCAGAAACACACACACACACACACACACACACACACACACACACACACACACACACACAGAAACTTAAAGACAATATTATGCACCGGGGCGAAACTAATAACACAAGAAATGCCATAAAATGTTAAAACACCTGCTCCAAGAGTGAGGTCAGGTAGTAATGACCTTTCCTGAGGGGTCAAGATGGGGGTCAAGTATAGTCGCAGAGTCATAGTATCGAGGGAAAAAAAAAAAAAAAAAAAAAAAAAAAAAGTCCGCATTCTCGTGGGTTGAGGAGGCTCCCTAACACCTTTTCTTAAGCGATTTGTTTCGTTTATTACATTCTACTGTCCTCTTCTGTGTTATGTAAGTCCTTTCAGTATAATCATATTCTTCGTAAATAAAGTTAAAAAAAGGATATTAACCACCCATATTCATAAATAAATCGCTAAGGAAATGGCGTTGGGGAGCTCTCTGAACCGACTAGAATACGAGCCTAAGAATCAGAGTATTTGTGTGTGTGTGTGTGTGTGTGTGTGTGTGTGTGTGTGTGTGTGTATGTGTGCGTGTGTGTACAACTGTATGCATAACAAGCAGTAACGCATGAACATAGTACCTCTCTCTCTCTCTCTCTCTCTCTCTCTCTCTCTCTCTCTCTCTCTCTCTCTCTCAATAATATCGTCCACACTGCATTTACAATCACGACACTCAATCTACCATGAACAAAAGCGAGAGTATTTTGAACAATGGAGGTCTGGGGTTAAGATCCCCCCCTACCCAAAGTATTGTTCTGGTACATCGGCGGAAGTTTATGAGGTGTCATATGGCCTTCTTTAACCCAGGTATGCGTTTTCACAGGTGCCTTATTGCCTGTGTGTGCTGCGTTTTATGTGAGAACTTGGAAGATAACTCTCTCTCTCTCTCTTTCTCTCTCTCTCTCTCTACTTCCTTCAGAGTACCACCATATACTTTTACTTGTCTCGGGTGTGACTCCTCGGACTAAAGTGGTTATCTCTTTCAGTGCAACAGGAATTATACCAACTTATTTTCACTGACTTAACACGTCCTTATTCAGGTGAGGAGTAACCTTTCCTTCCCCAAGGTTAATTAGTTCACTGAGCAGGGCAAAGGAAAGTATGACATGCTTTTCAACTTTTATCTTCCATTTCGCTCGCACCCAGCTGTCTCTCCTGCATGTTTCCCAGTCTTATCTGTATTACCCAGAAGTCCTGATGCACGAACTCCTCCCTCCATATCGTATACTCCCCTCTGCATTCTATCTCTCCCACTCCCCACTCCCCTTCTTATCTCTCCCACTCCCCACTCCCTTTCTTATATCTCCCACTCCCCATATATTCTCCCCAAACCATGCATGCAACCTTTCTCCATTCACCTGTGTATTGAAATCCTTCCCACATTCCACGCTATTTCACGTGTTCCCGTGTCATCCCCATGCCCCATCCCAGGCAAATACCCCTCCCTACCCTCTCCTTCCTTCACCACTCGCCCATTCCTTTCCCTCCCCACGTACACCCATCCTCCCATTCACACACCCTGCCCACCTACACCACTCCTTTCACAACCAGTGGTTCCCCCTCCCATGCACAATGCCATCCTTCTGCTCAGTTTTTCTATCAACCATTTTCTAGCACATGAAGTTTCTCAATATGCCATTATATATCTCCAAACAAACCTTCTCCCATTCACTTCTAAAACTGATATATAGCATTGCTTTCATCTTCTTAAATACTCCACTCCACACACAAAAACCTTCCTATTCTCACGCCCTTCTCATATATCCTTCTCAAGTCACATACCATTTTCCAGTATTAAATTTCTCCTATTTTCAATTTTCTCCCAGTCTAAATATTCCTTCCCATTAATATATACTTCTTTATTCATTCATTTTCTTCCTCCTTATACACTTTTCTAATCCACGCACATCTTTTACATCCACCCATCTTTCCTCATTCACACTCTCACTATCCCAACCAAGACATCAATACAACTTTTCCATCCATCCGTCCCTCCCCACTCACACATCTTTCACCCAAACACTCATCGGTCCGCATCCACACATCCTTTCTATCCAGCAATTTAGAATCTTTCACACTCACTTAACACACCCACACGAACACACACTCTTCCCACACCCACACGAACACACACGCATCCCACACCCACACGAACACACACTCATCCCATACCCACACGAACACACACTCTTGCCACAGGCAAACGAACATACACTCTTCTTGTTTCTCATCCACACTTCCTTACCAACCCTCACATACACACACTTTCCCCCAAACATTCATCCTTCCCTATCCACGCACTTTTCCTTTTCATCCATCCACACGTACACACACACACACACACACACACACACACACACACACACACACACACACACACACACACACACACACACACACACACACACACATACACACACACACACACACACACACACACACACACACACTTCCTTCCAACACATCCACCCTCATCCGCACTGTCTTAACACCCACATCCACTCATATCTACCCATCTGTCTATCTGTCTAACGGTCTATTTATCTATCTGTCTCTTTGTTTTTAGGCGTAATAATCTACCTATCTTTTTTAGGATTTTATTTTCGTACTTTTTCATTTCTAACTTTTTTTTTCTATTTCATTCATTCATCAACGTGTTAACCTCTCAGTCTATCTCGTTCTTTAACTACCTTACTTTGCAGTTTTCCTTCTTCATTTACTACCGTGTCCACTCTTCCTTGCAGCATTTTCTTTTTTTTTAACAGAAGATGAACAGAAGGAAAGAGAAATTAAAGAAATGTATATCTCCTTATTTATTTATCTTCGTCTGTCAACCCTTTTATCTCCTTTGAATACATGGCTTTCCAGTTTTCCCCCTTTCCCTGGCTACCTCTTCCCCTCTCCTTTCCCTCTTCCAGCAGCAGCAGCGGGGAGTCGTGTCACGCACTGGAATAGTCCCGCGCTTTTCCAATCCCCCAAATCGTGGCTGCTTTCCCTGCCTAATATTCCCTGTGGCCCTCTCGCTCATTACACGCCCCCCAGTCACCCACAACCAAGCACACAGACGTCATTACATGCTTTTCAAACACCAGAACCAAGCGTAGTTAAAATGAAGATACATAAAGACTGTCTTTGTGTTTTGAATGGAAGAACGTGATTATTTTTGCGTCTTCAATGGGGGAACGTGATTATTTTTGAGTGTTCGATGGGGGAACGCGATTATTTTTGCTTCTTGAATGCGGAAAGGTGATTATTATTGCGTCTTGAAAGGAAGAACGTTATTATTTTTTCACCAGCAATGGGGGAAACATTGTTTTTGCGTCTTCAGTGGGGGAATGTGATTATTTTTGCGACTTCAATGGGGAACGTGATTATTTTTCAGTTTTCAATGGGGGAACGTGATTATTTTGGCGTCTTAAATGGGGGAACCTGATTATTTTGGGTCTTGAATGGGGGAACCATGATTATTTTGGCGTCTTCAGTGCGGGAAATGTGATTATTTTGGCGTCTTCAATGGGGGAACGTGATTATTTTTGTCTTAAATGGGGGAACGTGATTATTTTTGTCTCTTCAGCGGAGGAACGTGACTGACTCTGAATACCTCCAGACGATTTCACTCATGACTGTAAAGAAAACTGGAGCGAGCCTAAGCAGAGATAATGATAAAACAATTTATTTTTTGTCTTGAAAGTTGTTTGCAGTGGGGGGAGGGAGGGTAAAGTGCTTAGTTCTGGCCATCTGCTTACGATTTTCTCTAAGATCCTACACTACCCAGACTCAAGGCAGAGCGAAGGTACACAGCAACTATCTCTCTGTGTCTTGAAAGTAGCCTATAGTTCAGGGGAAAGTCGGATTCTTATATATATATATATATATATATATATATATATATATATACACAAATTTTCCCACTAAGATGCCATTTTTTTAGTCATTTTCTAGTCACCTACGGATAATTTCAGTCATAATTATACGCTTTCCAAACACAGCAATTGTAAGTGTCTTGGTCGTCGCCTCTTGTACGGGTGTGTGATTATATGGAATTTGAAAATTATAGCCTTTGTAGTACTCGGGGGAAAAAAAAAAAATGCTTTATATCGCCCACAGCAAAAAATAATAATAATAATAATAAACAATTAAATAAAATCAAGTAATGAAAAAAATAAACCACAAATAAGTAACTTGGACCTTGAAAAAAATATCAGTAAAATAATAATAATAATAATAATAATAATAATAATAATAATAATCTATGAGGGAGCAGGAGTAACCCTTATAATGTGAGTTAGTTTGGTCCGCTTCAGCTTCTAAAGGAATTTCACATTAGGATTGATTTAACTGTTTAAGGCAATATCAGCTTACTTAGACTTAAACACACACACACACACACACACACACACACACACACACACACACACACACAAGCATGCATACACATACCATGAGGCTTGGAACTCGCAACAAATGACCAGACCTGACATTCCTCAAAAATAAAATAAAATAAATAAATAAAAGCCACACACATTCATGCAAAGTAAGAGGAGAACCCCTTTTGGGACTTCCTCAACCTTATTCCTCAGGGCTGGACGAAGGATATAATGAGCTGGCTTTACCTTACCCAGACGTTCAAAATATATTCATGAAGGTAAATTTCAAGAAAATCCATAAAGGTAAAGCTGAATGATGTGAGTTAGGGCTCTCTCTTTCTCTCTCTCTCTCTCTCTCTCTCTCTCTCTCTCTCTCTCTCTCTCTCACACACACACACACACACACACACACACACACACACACACACACATACAAATATTAGTTGTACAAACATGTGAGTTAGATCTACATAACAACTAAAAAGGGAAAAAAAGTAAAAACATACCTTTGGCAGGATGAAACACAGCTGCTCTTGAAGAATCAGACAAGGATGGCAGCCACAACTTTGGGAATCTGAAAATATGGGAGTCGAATCAGGTAACGAAACAGATTGATTATATTTCACTTAGATAAAAAAAAATAAATAAACACTACTACTACTAATAATAATAATAATGAATAATGAAAATTTTAATAGCTATGGGTAAAGCTAGACACAAAAGTTTTACGATAGTTTCTGAAGCACTTGACGAAGATGAAATGCGTGTGACTTCCATATTGCATTGTTGACTGCGCTTTGTAATGATGGGTAATGGCTGGTTAAAAATATAGAGGCATCAAAAGTCCCATTGTTATCTCTAGCTTTTCTCTACGAATTTCGAAGAAAAAAAGAAAAAAGAATGAGAGGTGAGAGAGTTAGGAAGGAATGAGAGGCGAGGAAGTTAGCAAGGAATAAGAGATGAGGGAATTAGGAAGGATATAAGAGGTGAGGGAATTAGGAAGGAATGAGAGGTGAGGGAGTTAGCAAGGTATGTAGGGCGAGGGAGTTAGCAAGGAATGAGAGGTGAGGGAGTTGGAAAGGTATGTAGGGTGAGGAAGTTAGGAAGGAATGAGAGGTGAGGAAGTTAGCAAGGGAATTAGGAAGGAATGAGAGGTGAGGAAGTTAGCAAGGGAATTAGGAAGGAATGAGAGGTGAGGAAGTTAGCAAGGGAATTAGGAAGGAATGAGAGGTGAGGAAGTTAGCAAGGAATAGAGGTGAGGGAGTTAGGATGGAATGAGAGGTGAGGGAATTAGGAAGGAATGAGAGGTAAGGGAGTTAGCAAGGTATGTAGGGTGAGGGAGTTAGGAAGGAATGAGAGGTGAGGGAGTTAGGAGGGAATGAGAGGTAAGGGAGATAGGAAGAATGAGAGGTAAGGGAGTTAGAAAGGAATGAAAGGTGAGGGAGTTAGGAAGGAATGAGAGGTGAGGAAGTCAGAAAGGAATGAGAGGTAAGGGAGTTAGAAAGGAAAGAGAGGTGAGGGAGTAAGGAAGGAATGAGACGTGAGGGGATGTTTGAAAGGGATGAGAACCGCAAGTCACAGAAATATGAAAGGCGAGAGAGGGAGGGGTGAAGACAATGTTAGAAAGGGGTGAGGGGACAAGAGAAGTGGTAATAGGGAAGAGTGGGGGACAAAAAGGAGAAGAGGGGGAAGCAGGGAACAAGAAGAGGGGAAGATGGGGGGGAAAGTCGAAGAGAAGAGGGGAAAGGGGGGGAGCAGGGGACAAGCAGAAGGGTCAGGGAAGGGGGGGGAGTAGTGGACAGTAGCCAAAGGGGGGGATGGAGGGGGAGGGGACAGAAGAAGTTGGGGGATGTACAGTACTACGGAGAGCAGAACCAGCTGCGATCCGTTTCAGATAACACTCACCCTGTCGAAGTCTTTACACTGAGGGACCCTTTAGGCTTCACCACGCCAGTACCTACCGACGTGTGTTCTCTACCGGCTCGACATTCCTCACGGGTATATAGCAATCCCTTCAAGACGATGACGCCACATTTCACTTGATTCTTGATACCTTAAGGCGATTTTAATTTAGCAACGTCCCCATACACTAAACCCGATGAGAGAGAATGTTTATATCCCATTAAGTTGAAGAAAATAGTGTAAAGCCTGTAAGACTGAACTACAAAAAAAAATATCGCAGTTGGGAAGGAGTTAATGGCAAGCTGCATAAAATCGTCTGGTGGCAGCAAGAATAAAAAAATGCATAAAAACATCATCGCATGGATAAGGGTTAACGGGATGTGACAGCCACGTCCCTCGGTGTACAGTACTTTCTCGTGAGGGAACTGGAGCACACTTTATAAGGGGGTCATTTCTTTATTATGAGAGGAACTTTCTTGCTTTGCTATCCTTATCTTCACCTCACAGAAATAGATATCACAGCCATCGTCTTCCCCGTAACAGCCTAGAAAGGACCATCATTACTCTTTATATCGATGGTGTGGTAAGGGAAGTGAATGTGAGTGTTAGGTGGAGATTGAGTCTGGAGAATGCTGATGGTAGAGAGTGGAATCTGCATCAGCTGTTGTTTGCGAAAGATACTACGTACCGCGTGATCCCTAGGTGTCACCGTCCTGGGGGGAGGGAGGGGAGGGAGGAGGGGAAGGGACGAACGGAGGGAAGGGAGAAGGAGTGGGAGGGGAGGAGAGACGGCAGCAGAGAGGACAGCAGCAGAGGTGAAAGGGCAACGACAGAAGAAGAAATGTGAGGTGGAAGGGAAGAGGTTCGAGAGTGGGCAGGTGTACAATGAGAGGTACAGGAGAGGGAGGTAATGGAGTAAGAGAGAAGGGAAAGGAGATGTGAGAGGACAGGTAGGTGGAGAAAACTGGAGAGAGGTGAGGGAGGCTAGAGGCTGAGGTGAGACAGGTTGCAAAGGAAGGCTAGGAAAATGTAGACGGAATAGTGAGAATGCACAGAAAGAGAAGAGGGAGGGGGACGGAAAGGAAAAAAGGGAGAGGGAGGGGAGGGGAAGGAGAAAAGGAGGAGAAAGAAGGAGAGGGGAGGAGTGAGAAAACAAGTGAATGGGAGGGAAGAGGTAAGAGGGCAAGACGGCAGAAGGAGGTGTGGGTGTGAAGTGAGGAGGGGGAGGCGGAGAGATGAGAGAAAGGGTGAGAGGGTAGGGGAAATGAAGATGAGTGAGAGGGTCGGGGAGAGGGAGAAGAGGTGTGAGATGGCAAAAGAGATGAGGGGAGGAGGGGGTGACGACGGAGTGGGAAAGCGAGCTGAGAAGGAAGGGAAGGTGTGAGGAGAGAACTGGAAGAGAGAGGAAGGTAGTGGAGACAGAGGATGGAGGAAGGAGGGCTAGGAGTAAGAGCAGCTAGGCTAGAAGGTTAGTGTGAGAGGTGAAGGAGGGGTGAGAGGAAAAGAAGGAGCGGGAGAGAGCCAAGAGGGAAGGGAATGTGCGAGAGAGATGGGAGACAAGTGGAGAAATATGACGGAAGAAACAATTGGAGAAGAGATCTACGGGAGATGACTGAGAGTTGAAAGAGACCTATGAAAAAAATATTGTGAGAAGGTGTAAGAGAGAGATGATGGGGTAGTGTGCGACAAAACTGGAGGATAACTACATGAAAAAGAGATGACTACGTAAGAAACAGTTATGAAAGAGAGAAAGCTGAAAAAAGTAAACTGGAACGAAGCTAGGTACACTCGTCATCATACTGTTCACCCATCCCTCAACTTTCACCCTCACTATATAAACAATTACTCAGTACCCGGATTCGCAAACACTCTAACAATTCCTGTCCTAAATATAATGCGTTTCTGTGAGGAGGACAAGGAAGGTAGGCAAGTAGAATCTTCACATGTCTATTCCTCTTCCTGGTGAAACAAAATATTAGCTACGAGAGGGATAATATCGTAAGTCAGTTTGTGAATCTGCTAGTATCGTCTGTCCAAGCAATCATTCCACCTTAGTCACACAATCTATAAACCAAAACCACAATATTCAGGACATATTATCAACCGGGCTCTTAAATTCTTCTTTACGATATTCCATTTTATATTTGGGTTAGATGATTTTAGGTGGATTAAGAAAAATCTCCCGTAAGTAGGAAGCAAAACAATAAATCTCTCTGTTAATCCCCTTACTGTCTCGAGGATACAAGAATATGCACTTAGAAAAAAAAATATATATGCATCTTGCTCAAGGATCTCTCTTGAGGGAAAGGAAATTGTCTGTCGCATGCAAAAAATACATTATAAAAAACATCATCGTAAAACAGGCCTTAATGGAGGCGGTTTACAAATCTTTCACTACGACGGGTCTAACTGAGGTATTAAAAATTATCATCTAAGCCAGAAAACCGTCTAAATCCAGTCACTCCAAGAGGTCTCCCCTGAGCTAAACAAAATCATCTCGCGGTACCGTGAACAAAATCGTCTGTAGAGTACCGCAGCAAAAATAAAATTGCCTGGCCGTACCGTAGCAAAAATAGAACCGTCTGGCAGGACAAGAATAAAATCGTCCGTATGTATCATAGCAAAAATAAAAACGTCTGGCACCTCCTGGACATCAACCGCAGCGCGTTAAAGATGATCTTCTAAGATTCCAAATTTCTAACACAGCAACACCGAGGCAAAATACGAAAACATAAAGGAAAAATAAGGACAAAATACTCGCTCCCCACCAGTGTCAAAGGAAGGTTGCAGAAAATAGGAAGCCAATTTTGACAGGTTATGAAATAGGACCCGGACTAGACCCTGTCCCTACCTGGCGCTAATTAGTAACTACAGGTGGGTGGCCGGGGTGTCAGGGACTTGGACTGATGCCATAGTTCAGGCCAGGGAGAGAGGGGAGAGTGGGAGAGAGGGGAAGGTGGGAAAAAGGGCAGGGTGAGTGAGAGGGAGAGGATGGCAGAGGGAAGGGGGCGAGAGAGAGGATGAGAGCAGAGAGAGGAGTGGAAGGGGAGAGGTAATGGACAGGGAGAAGGAAGGGACAGGAGTAGAAGGGGATGGGAGAGTGAAGGGAGAGGAGTGGAAAGAGATGGAAGAGGCAATGGAGAAATAGAAGAGGCGGAAAGATAGGGGAGGAGAGGGAGGGAGAAGGAGACATAGAGGAGGAGGAAAGGTAAAGATAAGGAAGAGGAAGAGGGGAAGATAATGGAGGAGGGAGAGAGGGAGCGGCAAGGAAGGGAAACGAAGAGGAAGAGGCCGTGGATGGAAATAAGAGAGTGGAGAGGTGGGATGAAAAAGATGGACAGAAGAAAGTAAAGAGAAAGTATAGTTCGGATAAAAAGATTGAAAGAGGTATTGGAAACGTAGTGTAAGAGGAGAGAGGAAGAAGAAACAGGGAGAGGAAGAGAAGAGAACGGCTAAGAAAATTGGTGGGACGAGTATGATACAAGAGGAGAAAAAAAATGAAAAGACACAGTAGCCTGGCCACTGGGGAAAAATGAGAGTTGGGGAAGGGAAGCCGGTGAGATGGAAGGGAAGAGGGAAGAGGGGAGGGGGGAGAGGAAAATGGAGAGAAGCAAAGTAAAGGAAAAGAATGGGGCGTAGAGAGGAGAGGCGGGGTGAATGAGAGGAGGAAAGACTGGAGAAGGTAGAGATTAAGGAGAAAGGAGAATCAGGATGGTGGACAAGGAGAAAGGAGGTAGAGAAGAGGAGAGGAAAAAAAGGGAGATAAATCTTGGCGAGGAAATGGAGAAGGAAGAGACAGGAAACAGGAGTGGGGGTGAGGGAGTGTAGAGATATATTCTAGAAAAAATTGTGTGTGTGTGTGTGTGTGTGCGTGTGTGTGTGTGCCAAGGTGATATACCAGTAAGATATGTGTGTGTTTTGTTCATTTATCTGTACGTGTCATGCATCCAAGTGTTTATGTATCGGTGTGTGTGTATGTGATGGTGGTATACATGTGTGCATATACTGCCGACATGACTGGTGGTGCATTTACATCCCGTTGAGGTTAATGACGCTTATGTTTATTACGACAGATAAATTGCCACTGAGTCAGTGCGAGTACTGTAATGGGTCGGATGGTCATTTATAGCTGTGTGTGTGTGTGTGTGTGTGTGTGTGTGTGTGTGTGTGTGTGTGTGTGTGTGTGTGTGTTTCTTGACATGACTGGTGTTGCATTTACGTTCCCCTAAGGTCAATAAACCAAAATTTTTATTACGACAGATATACTGCTACTCGCATCAGATATTGGGGTGGTAACTGCTGGGATTACATATATATATATATATATATATATATATATATATATATATATATATATATATATATATATATATATATATATATATATATATATAGACAGACCTACAGATAATCATAGAGAATACACCAATTAACATATAAGACAAATATCAGTGAAAGACACGGATATCCTTATATAAGGTGAAATATACCCTAGAAAGACAGGCACTGAAAGACAATGTGGATAAGAAAAATTCTTCAGAATAATGCCAATGAACAGACAAACAATTGAACCGACAGAGCAAAGGCTGATAAATAAATAGGTTTGTAAGCAGACAGATATAAAACGGAAACACAGGACTAATTACAAGGATACAGATAAACAGACACGAAAAGTGAGACATCTGAAAACAGGAAGAAAAAAAAAATTAGACAGACAGAGAAAGGAAAAGTAGTGACACATAAATTACCAAGATTTAACTCCTGGTGTGAAAGTCGGAAGAATACGACGAAAAATAGCAAAATTAAGCATAAGAAAAATGGCGTCTCTAATTTGTCTGGAAATTTCCTCCTAACAGACAGGCACGTGAGAGAGAGAGAGAGATAGATAGAGAGAGAGAGAGAGAGAGAGAGAGAGAAATGAAAACGAAACAAGTTAACCACAATATAATAAGCAAATAAAGGTGATTATCAAGCATCCAACCCTTTAAGGTTTTACTCTGTTAAATAAATTACTCTGAGGTTAACGAAAATAAAACAACCTAAGCTCCATCAAAACAGGCAGAAAAATATATAGAATTCGTTTACCCTCTTCGCTGAATAAAATTGTCTGGCGTCAGTGAGAATAAGATATGGCAGTGAAAAGAGGTGAATACAGCGAGCGATATTTCTTGTGTCTGGCTGCTTGGAATTCACAGCATTTTGCATATTTCGTTCCCCTTCGTTGCTTCCTTCTTGTCTTCAGTCTTTCTCTTTTGTCTTCATTTTTTGGTCTTTATTCTCTCATTTTTCGTGTTTTAATTTTCTTATGTTAAGTCTTGTTTTCCTTCGCATTGTTGTTATATTATCTTTTAATTTGTTTTTTTTTTCTTTTTGACTATGAGAGTTGGGAGTTCTATCTTGCTCTCATCGACCATACGGTTAACTTCAGGTGACTCTACACTGAATGACAACCCAAGGCCAGTATTCTTGTCGGTTAAGGAAGCTCCCTAACACCTTTTCCCAAGCGACCTATTTTGCTTATTATACATTCATGTCCTCCGTGTTACACAAATCATTCTAATATCGCCATGTTCTGCATATATAACTTTAAACAGATGAACCAGGCCATACTCAAAATAAACCGCTAAGGACGAGGTGCTAGGGAGCCTCCTCAACCTACGAGAATAGGTGTCCAAAAGATGCCTTGTACCTCAAGAAAACACTCTCTTAAGTGGTAACCATTTAAGGGCGCCTTGGTATCTAATGGGCTAAGGAGCTATAACCTGGTGTGGCCTATTAGGGGTCAAGTGCAGGTAGGGTTAATGGAAGGGGTTTATCGCCGACATAATGCCTTCTCCAAATTACCTACTCAAAAGCTCCTTCGCTCCTAATGAGGCGACTTTCTTTAATAATCTTTTGTTGCTCCTTTTTTTCATCAGTTTTGGGTTTTATATTTTTCCCCATCTTAATATGATCGCTTTCTGGTTACGTCATTTTTTCTTTCTTTTTTTTATGCTGGTTCTCTGGCCTTCCTTCTCCAGCATCCCATTTCAACTCTTCCTTGTTCCCTCCTGTCGCTCCCTTTCTTCATCTTCTTCATCTTCTTCTTCTTCTTCTTCTTCTCTCTCTCTCTCAGTCTCTCTCTCTCTCTCCTCTCACCGTCCCCACTTCGATGTAGAAGCATATTCACTTGAGAAAAATATTATCATCATGGGCCCGTAGCTCACTGTCTCCTCACTCTCCCTTTTTTCTTCTCCTTCTTTTCCCCTTCCCTCTCCCTCCTTTCTACCTCTCCTCCCCCCTTTTCTCTCCCTCTTCCCCTTGCTCTCTGTCCCCTCGTCACCAATCTGGAAGCACATCCATTCGAGTAAATGAGAAATACTGTCTATCTTCCTTCTCTCCTTCTATCCTCACCCTCTAGCTCTTGTTCTTCATTTCCTCTCTTTCTCCTCCAACTGCTCTCTCTCATTCTCTTTCTCTCTCTCTCTCTCTCTCTCTCTCTCTCATCGTCACCAATCCAGAAGCACACTCAGCTCAACACACACACACACACACACACACACACACACACACACACACACACAAAATCAAGGTGCCATAACTCACTGAGAGGTGTTGTGGTGCGGTTTTACACGACGCGGCTAACTACCTTCCTCATCAGTGGCTCTTGTCATCTAGGCGGCTGGCTTCTGAAAGTGGGGTGGGTGGGGGTGGATGGGGGAATGAGGTGAGGAAGAAAGAATGGGGTGGGGAGGAACGAAGGGGACGGGGAAGGGGGTGAGGGGATAAGACTGGAGTGGTAAACTAAATGATTACATGAGTGGTGGGGATGGGATGAGAGGGTATGAGTTGAGGTTGGGGGTGTTAGATGGATGAGGTAGGTCGGGGGAGGTGATGGACAGGCAGGGAGAGGGAAGATTATGGGGAAGACTGGAGTACAGCCAGCTACAGGGTGACTAGAAGTGATGCTATTGGTGTGGGTGAACGTTGGTGCTAGGGGATATGAGTGTACTCGTAGGAAGAGAAGTATTGGACCTGAGAACGGAAGTGTTGGAGAGGTGAGGAGAGGGAACAATATGAAGATGAGTTGGGCTTGTTGGGGACATGGGCTGGGGAGGAATTATTGGACATAAAGCAAGAGAAGGTAGTTGAGCGGGATCAGGGAATTAGGCAAGGTAATGGAGTGATGGTAAATGAAGACTGATGTGAATAGAGGGGAGAGGCAGGAAGGGGAGGGGAGAGACTGGGATGGAAGGGATGGGGAACATGGGTAAGTGTGAGACAAGGGAAGAGGAAGAGCATGGCTAGTGTGGGAGCGAGAGAGGGAGGGAGATCTGATCTAGGGTGAGGGAGGAAGGCTGGAAGAAGGAGATGAGTCTGAAAGAGACATATAATGAAATGATCTGGAGCATAGAGAAAGGTGGATGCGAGAGGATAAAGGAAGGTGAAAAGTGTGGAAGAGAAGGATGAGGGTGTGGGAGGTAGGGTGAGAGGAAGAGACTGAAATGGAGTGGAGATGAACAGGTGTGGTTAGGAAAGATAATAGAATGAAATATGGTATGGAGTGAGGTGGGTGAGTTTAGAGGGAGGGGGAAGGTGGAGGGGAGGGGGATAAATGAATGGGGAAGGAGAGAAGGGGGAATATTTGGAGACGAGGGGATGTTGCTTTGATTTAAAAAAGAAAAAAAGGATGAGGATGAGGAACATGGGTTAGGGAGAGTGGGGGAAAGTCTGGAGGGATATCTGAGGTGAAGGGGGGGAAAGACAAGGGAAGAGTGGAGATGAAAAGAGATGACTCTGGAAGGGCAGCGTAGCTGAATGAGAGAACTCGGGAAAGAAAACCAATAGCTAAATTTCGAGGATGGAAGGTGAGATGGGGGTGAGAAGTATACAAGTCGATGAAGGTGGCGAGGACAGGAACATGAAAGGGTGAGTTGGAGTAAGAACATAGGTGAGTGAGGTGAGACGATTAGGGAATGGGAGGGGGGAAAGAAATGTGATACTAAGAAAGGTCGTGTGGAAGGGAGGGAACCACTAATTCACTAATTAAAAATGAAAAAAAGAGCAAAATGAAATAGAAATTAAGCCAATAAAAGAAATTAAAAGTAAACGGAAAGAAGTGAAGTTAAAACCAAAACTAAAATCACCTGCATCCTATGAAAAAAAAAAAAAAAAAAAAAGATAAAGGGTTGCCGTCTCGTGAACTTATAAGGCTCTCTGATGCCTGTTCCGAAATTATCTGCATATTACACCCAACTTTTCCTGCAATAAGTTATCTACTAAGCTTTAATAGCGACGCTCTTTGCTCAGAAAAAAAAAAACAACAAAAAAAAAATATATATATATATATATATATATATATATATATATATATATATATATATATAAATATATATATTGTTACATAGCCTATGATTTCATCATCCTTTGTATAATTCTAACGTACAGTATGCTGCATGTTTGATTACGATTCGCCTCGTGGCTTCCATAGTGACCAAGCTTCCGTGTTCTACCTCACTCCCCCCTTCTCCTCCCTTATAATAAAGTCGTTCTTTCTGTTGTTCAGAGCAGGAGTATCAACTTTTTGTCCCCTATGGCTTCATTTGCGTGTCCTTCTTACAAGTTGTATCAAGCTCTGCCGGCCCCTATATAATGAGCTCAGTCTCTACCTTAATTGCCGCTTAGATCTACTCCTCATTTTGTTCACATCTCTGTCCTCCCCTGTACAGTTGTTATCATTTTTGTGAGTGCTCAGGAAGTCTCCAACCATCTGGCTGCTGTGTAATTTGAGTATAAGTGTTGTTGCATTTTTTCTTGTGCTGTATGGCATAAGGTGTTAGTTCGTGGGCCTGGTGAGGTTTTTGTGGTTCATGTGGAGTTTTTGATGTCAGCCATTATTGATAATATTTTGTATCTGTAATAATATATCTTGCATTAACTGAGCATTATCCGGTTTTCTCATTTTATCAGGGCTGACTTAGGTAAATTTACTCTTGCTAATTTCGTGTTAATAGAGGCTATTGCAGTTAACCATATATTTAACCTGTTTTTTTGCCATTACATTATCCTTATGAGTCCTGAATGTTTAGTTGTTAGTTTGAGCATTAAACTTTAACTTGTAATTTTACCTAACTCTTTTGTTTTGAACCTGGAACTTTGCGGGACAGTAGTGATTTTAGTATTCTCACTTGAAGTGTTCATTATCTCTCTGTTTCGTAACATAAATTTGGCGACCTCTTATCAGGATATTCAGGATATTATCATAAGGATATTGCTTGATATTTTGTGACTGTGATTTATTCATGATGTCTACTATTACTACACTTGATGAAGCCAAAGATTTTTTGTCAAATGTGCAAACAGTGTGTGATGTAGAAAACAGAACAAAGAATGAACTTAAGCTTGTTGCTCAACAAGTGGGAATTGCTGTTCGCTCTCATCATTCTAAAGATCAAATTGTTGACATGATTAATAAAAGCTTGTTTAATGTAACGCCTCCAGATGAGCAAACGCACATTGAAATAGCTAAGTTACGGCTAGCCCTGCAGGAGGCTCGTGCTAAGGAGGCTGAGTTTCAGGCTCTTGCTAAGGAGGCTGAGTTTCAGACTCGTGCTAAGGAGGCTGAGTTTCAGGCAAATGCTAAGGAAGCTGAGTCTCGGGCTCGTATTCAGGAGGCACAGGCACAGGCTCAGGCACAAATTGAATTAGCTAGGATTCAGGCAGACCATGAGTATCGCATGAAACAAGGTGGAACTGGATCATCTAGCTCTGATGATTTTGATGTGGCTAAAAATGTTAAACTTGTCCCTCCATTTAATGAATCTGATTTAACAAAGTATTTTCAGTTGTTTGAGAGGGTAGCTACAGGTTTTAATTGGCCCAAAAAGTATTGGCCAGTACTCCTTCAAACTGTTCTCACCGGTAAAGCTCAAGTAACTTATGCATCTTTGCCTCAGGATCAATCTGATAATTATGATGTAGTTAAGAGCTTGATTCTTAAGGCCTATGAGCTTGTTCCTGAAGCCTATAGAGTAAAATTTAGGACAAATTATAAGCAAGATAAGCAATCCCATGTTGAGTATGCAAAAATCAAAGAAGATCTGTTAGAGCAGTGGTTAAATTCTAAGAATGTAAATTCTGATTTTGATAAATTTAAGCAGATGATTTTGCTGGAGGACTTCAAAAGGTGTATTAATAAAAATGTAAGCCTATATCTTGATGAGAGAAGAATAGATAATTTGTCTGATGCTGCAGTTTTAGCTGATGAATATGTTCTCACTCACAAGAGATATTCTAAAGAAAAAGGAAAGCTGAGAGTAAGTACGTTGCCTCTACTCAGAGTACAGGTAACAGGAAAGAGAATAAAGATGATGTTTCTCAGGAAGTAAATACCAGCTCCACCTCTAGATTTCAGAAAAGTAAATGTACTTATTGTAGTAAGCTTGGTCATACTACGGAGAAATGTTTCAGGAGACAGCGTGATGTGAACAAAAAGGAGTCTTTAAATATTCAGTCAATTGGTCTAGTGTCCACCCTTGAGAGTTCCCAGAATTCTTTAACCGAGTTAACTGAACCTGCTTTGAGGGGTAAATTAAATTCTCATGATGAAGCTCCTCTTTTGAGCAGTAACGTGGGTGACACTCTCAAGAGTTCATGTGCTAATTTCCTGTCTGATGGTTTTGTCAGTCCTCTGGACAGTAATGACAGGAAATCAGTTAAAATATATCGTTAGAGGATAATGATGATGATGATGGTATCCTAGCTGACACTTTTCTTGCTAATTTGGACCACTCACCAGATGAGGCAATACCCCGTAGTGTTAATAATTTGTCTCGTCAAGAGTTGGTTCAGTTGCAGGTTGCTGACCCTGAGTTGAAAGGTCTAGCTAACTCTGCTTGCAGTGAGGAAGAGTCAGCTGGTGCTTCTACTTGTTATTATATTAAGTCAGGAGTACTTATGAGGAAGTGGAGACCCCAAAAGCATCAGCCGACTGTGAATGGGAGGTTGTACATCAAGTTGTCATCCCTCGTGTTTGTAGGCAGGATATCATTAGAGTGGTTCATGATTCCAGTTTGGCAGGACACCTTGGAGTGAGGAAGACTGTGGCACGCATTTTGAAACACTTCTACTGGCCAGGTATCTTCAGAGATGTTTCCTGGTATTGTAAGTCTTGTCTCACCTGTCAAGTTGTGGGGAAGTGTAATCAGACCGAAAAGGTTGCACCTCTAGTTCCCATTCCTCCTTTTGAGGCGCCATTCACCCGTGTGTTGGTGGATATTGTAGGCCCTCTTCCTAAGACTTCTTCAGGATTTTCTTATGTGTTGACCCTGATTGATATGGCTTGTGAAAAATGTTGAATAGTTCTGGTAAATAAATCGGGGCCCTCTTTCTGGGCACCAAAATGTGAGAAATGTTTAATGTATCCAAGTCGGTATCCCTGCCGGGACACAGCTATGCAAGAATTTTCTCGGTACACAACTCGTAGGTCATTACTCTTCCCTAAAGTTGTCTAAATCAAACAAGTCTCATAGAGTTAGGTGAAACGTAAATTAAATTTAACTCACCTACAATACTATCTTCTATCCTATAGCTAATCCCCCCTTGAATTGGCCAATTCGTAAAGGTTACTTAGCTATATGAAGAGGGAGTGATCGTTAACCGATGACGATGAGGCTGCCTGGTGTAGTTGCTTGGGCAAGCAAGCGTCCTTATGGTGTATATACAATCGTGCTAACTCCACGAGAGCTAGGAGCAGAGTGAGTGAATGTGGCAAGCCCCAACTCTTCATCGAATTGTGGGTTGCCAACTCTTATTTAATTACAGTACTAAATACAGTTATATTACATCATGATATGTACAGGGCAAATCTAACAAATTAATCTTAGTTCCACTTAAACTAAAGTTAGACCAAATATTCCCTTTAACTATGTAAATATCCTAATTCCACATCTGCCTTAACAGGGGAATCTTTCCCTGCTTCCCACGTCACCTATCGCGCAGACGCAGTTTAGGTCAGTGGAAAATACCACATAATTACATGTATTTACAATGAATAGTTGTCCACGGGGGTTAAATGCAGTAGCATTTAATTTATCAATAACAAGAATTATTAAAGAGAACGTCATTTCTGGGTTATTAAAACCGCTTGAACAATTAACAACAGTCTCTATATTTCCTCTGCCTTTAACCAGGGATAACTATGATAAATTTAGAGAGTGCAACTGCTCTGGGGGAAAATATTTTGCACAGTTTTGGGGCCGGCGGAAAATGATACGTTGTATCATGTAATATGACCCTTAGCCAAGAGTTCCCTCCATAGTTCTCGAGAACCCTGTGCTGCGGCCCTACTAGGTCGCGCCTCTTGACCCGTTTGATCTTCACCATTCTCTGGATCCGGAGTGGCTGCTAACTCAAGGGGTACCAGTTTATCAATAGTTTTTATACTGGTATGTCCCCTGCATTTTATTTTTACGAGTCTCAGCACCCTTTCAGAATCTGGGTGTGTGGAGATCACTTTAGCTAATGGCCACTGGGATCTTGGCTGTTCAGTCTTCATTAAGACCACATCTCCTATGTTAATAACTGATTTGTTGCTGGCAGCTTGAGCTCCATAGAACCTCTCGCGTAGGCTCAAAAGATACTCTTCACTCCAATGTCTATTCCAAGTATCCAGCACCCTTTTCAGACGTTGATATCCCTCCCGAAGGTGTTGTCCTAAATCATTATTTTCTATGTTAGGATCATCAACTTCTTCTTGGATATCCACACAAGGCATCGGATGGAGCTTCCTGCCATATAACATGTGAGCCGGTGTTAAAGCCTCTAGCGAGTCGCTAGTGTCATCTTGATAAGTCAAGGGTCTGTTATTAATCCTGGTTTCAGTTTCAGTTATTACTGTTCTTAAATCTTCTCTCGTGATCTTAGTTCTATGTAATGTTTTCCTCAGGCAGTTCTTGACAATACCAATCATTCTTTCGGTAAATCCATTTTGCCATGGAGCTCTTGGAGCTGTGAACTGCCAAATACAATTTCGGATTCCCAGCGCCGACTTAACCTTTGGGTCGTTCATTAGGTTCAACAGTAAAGGTGATGCTCCAACGAAATTAGTTCCGTTGTCGCTTGTTAACTTGCCAGGACAAGACCTTCTAGCGGCAAATCTGCGAAAGACATTGAGGAATGTCTCTGAGCTTAGGTTTTCCGCTAATTCTAGATGGACTGCCCTTGTGTAGGCACAAGTAAATAAACAAATGTAAACTTTATGGGGAGTTTCCTCACCCATAACAGTTATAGCCCGTGTAGTCCACTCTTGTTATAAGGAAGGGCCGACTTATGTTCACCCTATCCTTCGGTAGGGCTGGTGGTCCTGGGTAGGTATAAGATCACTGCTCATACCTCCTACAAATGATGCAGTTTTTGAGATATTTTTTAATAACCTGTCTACCCTTAGGAATCCAGTACCTTTCCCGAATTTGGGCTAAGGTCTGCGGTACACCTTCATGGAGAGTGGAATCATGGGCTTCCTTTATAATAAGTTGTACAAAGTATCCACTCTTAGGTAATAAAATGGGATGTTTGGTTTGGATGGGCAAGTCAGCCTTTACCAATCGGCCACGACATCTTATCAAACCTTTTCCGTCTAAGAACAAGCCTAAATTCTTCATCAGCTTATTCCCTTTTTCAGTGTCTTGGCCTAAAAGTTTATATATTTCCCCGTAAGAATTTCCTTGTACTCTTTTCAGCCAGTATTCTAGGGGATCTAATTTCTGAAACCCCACCTTCTTATTCAAAAATTCAACAACCAATTTAGTAGTATTTAGAATTTGTCTTATTGACGAGAATCGGCTGATGTCAATTACTTCTGGTTCAGGTACTATAGGATCCAAGTTCACTGCACTAATCTCAGCAATACTGTACTGTTTCTGTTCAGGCCAATCCTTAGTGAGTAACCATTTAGGACCTTTAAACCACAAGTTATCTTTGATCAGTCTCTTTACGGTCGAACCTCTCGAGAGCAGATCAGCTGGATTTTGTTTGGAGGATACATGCATGAAATTAAATTTGGAAGACAGCTCTTTAATAGTCTTCACTCTATTACGGACGAAAGGAATTTTGCTGTCTTCCTTCCCTATCCAGTAATGACAAATCTCACTGTCAGTCCATATGTAAATGTCCTCAAACTGAGTATCAAGAGTAATGGTTATATACCTGGCCAATTTAGTTCCTACTTCTATGGAAGCCAATTCCATTTGAGGTAGGGTTCTTTCTTTAATTGGCGCAACTCTGGCTTTGGACATTATAATCTTACTATCCTCTCCTGTTGCGCAATAAGCTACTGCTCCATAGGCCCTTTGAGAAGCATCACAAAATATGTGTAAGTGCGACTTCTTATTACTGTTTATTTTCCTGGGAATACATATGCTTGATGTAGTTTCAAACTCCTTTTTGATCTGTTCCCATTGTTTCACATATGTCTCACCTAATTCAGTGTCTCAGTCTAACTTTTCTCGCCAAGCCTCCTGTACTAAACATTTGCCCCTAATAACTATAGGACTGACCAATCCTAATGGGTCAAATAGCTTGGAAACCTGACTTAACAAGGACCTCTTGGTGAGAGTGACGTCAGAGAACTTAATTGGTTTCAAACTTATTACATCAGCTGTTGTATCCCAGTTAAGACCTAACACATTTTGAATTTTGGGAATGTCAGAATCTGGATAGTCCTCTTGTATTTTATTCCTCAAAAGCGGTGAATTTGTATTCCAGCTCTGTAACGGCAAATTTGCCCTCCCACACTCGGAATTGGCTATTTCATAAGCCTTCAAAGCTTCCGATTCTGTATCAGCAACACCTTGCAAATTATCCATATAAAAAGCCTGCCCTATTTCTGGACATTTGACATTTTCAAAATGATGCTTCAAAGTGTTGCAAAGTAGGAAAGGACTAGCACAAGAGCCAAAGAGCACCGATCGGAAACAGTAAGTTTTCAATGGACTATCCTCATTTTGAGGATCATGAGGCCAGAGGAATTTTGTAAATTTCCTATCCTCATCTCTCAGTCCTATTCTGAGAAAAGCCTTACTAATGTCTGCTGTGTAAGCGTAAGGTTTCTCTCTAAATCTTAGTAACACATTCCCTAACTTCTCTGTTAGTGTAGGTCCAGAGTACAGGCAATCGTTCAAGCTAGCTGATCCCTTGGACGCTTTACTACTACAGTTGAATATTATCCTTATGGGAGTAGTTACTGAATCCTTGCTTACAGCATGATGTGGTAAGTAGTGTCCTTCTTTGTGGTTAACAGGGTATTCTACCTCTTCTATAAATTTATTCTTCAATTGATCCTTTATAATATTATCATATAGGATCAGATGTTCTGGTTTATCTCTCAACTTTCTTAGAAGAGAATTTAACTGACCTTTAGCTGCTTGGTAATTTGTTGGTAACTCTGAATGGTTTAGTTTCCATGGTAATCCTACCCAATACTGTCCATCCTTAAATTCCACAGACTGATTATACAAGTCCAATGTTATTTTATCTTCAGGGGTTGGTTCCTCAGAGTGTATTCCTACACTGTCTAGGTCCCACAGTTTGTGTACAGGTTCAATGTTTTCATCCAACAAGTCATTTATCTGAGTAGGTTCTAATTTTGCACCTATTCTAGCTACCATCAATGACTGTGTGGGGGTAACAAAAACTGAGTCTACTAGTTTGGCCTCTCCTTTAACTTGTTTTGGAAAAGGCAACTGACCCATAATAAGGTTACCTCCTGGACCTTTGAACAACTGTACCTTATTCCTTTTGAAAGTCCTATGTAGGAATCTTCCACAATAATGAGAACCAATTATCATTTTTATGGGACTCACAGTATCTGATTCAACATTCTGTTTAGCCAACTTTATCCCTGAGCTTTGCAAATGATCAGAGGTTTCCTTCAATCCCTTTATGTATATACTTGTCTCCATATTATCAAGCACAGCTGCTGTTATACGGCATTTATATCTGCCTAATTGTATTACAGGTCTAACTAAATCAAAAGACTGAGCCTTCCTAGTTGTTAAGAATCCTGTAATGGCTAGATTTACCTTGCCGATAACTGGTAACTTTAATTTCTTCACAATGTCTGCAGAAATGAAGGTTTTCTGAGCACCCGTATCAAACACGGTACATACTAATTGGTTTCTATTCTCAAACATCTGCTATTGGTACTGCAGCTGGCATTACTAATGGAGCATTCCCTTTTGCAAATGTCATATTGACGCTTGCAGGTTTAGGAACCTCAATTCTCATCCTAGGGCATAAAGCACTATGATGATGATCTTTTTTGCATTTAAAGCAAAGATTTAATTTAGTCTTACAGTCCGCGGCAGTATGTTCGGAGTTCATACAGATTATACAACACCCCAGTTCCTGAAGCTTCCCTACTCTAGAAGCATAATCAGGGTAGTGTTGACAAAATACACTGGAATGTTGCTCACCACAAAAGACACAAACTTTCCTGTCTTTTACCATGGAAGGTTTTATTTCCTTAATATCCTCAGCGTGTCTATTCCTTATCTTTAATACTTTTTCCTCGGCCTTTGTGGAGCTAAGGAAAGTACCTATCTCTTCTTTAGGCACATAGTTTGTCTTCTCTGACTTAACATTCCCAATCAGTTGGTTAATGGGTTTTTTCTTTACATCAGTCTTCTGTTTGACCTCAGTAATGTTTAATGTTCCTTGCAAATGTTTACAGAGTTGCATCAAGCCTTCCTCAATCTCTTCACAGGAGAAATTATCCTTCTGGTACGTACCATACAAAGCATCCTTGGTTTTCGGTGGTAGCTTTAAGGACACAATTCTTGAAAGCACCCAATCTGATGTCTTAATATCTTCGTAAGTACCTAAGGCCCTTAATTTACAACTTATTGCAATTCTAAATTTTTGCAAGGAATCAAAATCGTGCCTAGGCACGGGTAATTCTATTAGAGCCTTTACTAAATGATTTATAACTTGTTCCCTGTCTTCAAAATTTTGTCTAAGGATGGTCAAAGCCACCTCATAGTTATTTTCTTCTACTGGTAATTCTTTTATCAGTTGATATGACCTGTCCTAACAAATAGGTAAGTTTGGTGACTTTAGGGAGATCTGTTCTATCGTGTACCAAATATCTGAACTGATCCCAGAAGGATTTCCAGTTCTGCTCCCCATCAAATTCCGGAAGCGTTATTTGTGGTAACACAGCTCTACTCTGCTGTGCCACAACTTGTGTTTCCGCGGCAGTGTCAGCTAATTCTGACTCTAGTGTCTTTACTACAGTTAAGTATTCTTCTAATTTGTCTTCAAACTTCGTAGTTTCTGACTCTAAGAGTTCCTTATTCTCAGCCTTTACTATAGCCGCTTCTAAAGTTAAGTAACTCTCTTCGTACTTATTCCATCGATCTTTCAGGATATTTAGGAGACTATTTATTCTCTCCTTGGACAGAGGTATTTGGTCCAACGACTGGTTACAATCATTTATGGCTCTAGTTACCCATCCTGCCTTACTACTAGAAGATCTTTGCAATAAAGAAACAGACATGTTGACGGAGTTCTAATTTAATAATTTAATTATGAATTCCAACCACAATTTTACCTCAACTTAGTAATGATTTGATTATTTTAAATTTTGAAGAGGGTAGAGATTAAGTCCTCATTGTGCACATTATC
Organism: Coenobita brevimanus; assembly: GCF_032717465.1. Taxonomy (NCBI): domain Eukaryota; kingdom Metazoa; phylum Arthropoda; class Malacostraca; order Decapoda; family Coenobitidae; genus Coenobita; species Coenobita brevimanus. The sequence continues at coordinate 22,696,568 of NC_136977.1, forward strand.
CTCTCTCCCAATTTCGAAATATTCAATACAGCTCAGCTAATTATTTAGTTTAATTTTGAGGAGTGTAGGGATTAGGTCTATAATTTCAACCTATTCCCCAGGGTTATTAAACCTCTAGGGTTTTATTTCATCCCCACACTCAATTGCCAAAACACCCATATTCCCCGAGCTCAGAATTAATTACCTCAATACTCCATAGGCCCACCCATAGCTTGTACAGCATAGAACTCTCCTTTCTTATGTTCTACATAATTTATAAATTTCTGCAGAACCGCTTCCCTACCATGATGGTTCCAATGTATACCATCAGCTTTCAACATTGCTTGGAAGGGCTTGGCATTAAAATGTATGAAATCCCTTCCCTTCCTGGCTCGTTGCAACTTTCGGTTTACAGCTCTGCTAATTAATTTATATGTTCCATAACAAACTGGAGAGCCATATGGCAGGTTCCTTGGCTCGAGGAAGGTTATGGCTACTGAGGATTTACAAGAGCCCTCTATGGCTCCTACCACTGCTAAAATATCCTCCACTACTTCATTGACCTCCACGTCCTCATGGATATCATATCCTCCAAGGAACAGGACCGTACGGTCATGCTTCCAGTCTAGTACGGCATTCAGCCTTTCATCTTCAGAGAAAGCGCTTGCCGTTCCTCCCGGAGCTCTATAGATACGTACGTCCACGTCTTCCACTTCAACCGAACGTGGTAGTAAACTGTGCCCCACAACAGCAACTTTAAACACATTCAGCGCCTCGGCACACATCGGTTATCCTCACTCGGTCGGGGCACCAAAAATGTGAAAAATGTTGAATAGTTCTGGTAAACAAATCGGGGCCCTCTTTCTTGGCACCAAAATGTGAGAAATGTTTAATGTATCCAAGTCGGTATCCCTGCCGGGACACAGCTATGCAAGAATTTTCTCGGTACACAACTCGTAGGTCGTTACTCTTCCCTAAAGTTGTCTAAGTAAATCAAACAAGTCTCATAGAGTTAGGTGAAACGTAAATTAAATTTAACTCACCTACAATACTATCTTCTATCCTATAGCTAATCCCCCCTTGAATTGGCCAATTCGTAAAGGTTACTTAGCTATATGAAGAGGGAGTGATCGTTAACCGATGACGATGAGGCTGCCTGGTATAGTTGCTTGGGCAAGCAAGCGTCCTTATGGTGTATATACAATCGTGCTAACTCCACGAGAGCTAGGAGCAGAGTGAGTGAACGTGGCAAGCCCCAACTCTTCATCGAATTGTGGGTTGCCAACTCTTATTTAATTACAGTACTAAATACAGTTATATTACATCATGATATGTACAGGGCAAATCTAACAAATTAATCTTAGTTCCACTTAAACTAAAGTTAGACCAAATATTCCCTTTAACTATGTAAATATCTTAATTCCACATCTGCCTTAACAGGGGAATCTTTCCCTGCTTCCCAAGTCACCTATCGCGCAGACGCAGTTTAGGTCAGTGGAAAATACCACATAATTACATGTATTTACAATGCATAGTTGTCCACGGGGGTTAAATGCAGTAGCATTTAATTTATCAATAACAAGAATTATTAAAGAGAACGTCATTTCTGGGTTATTAAAACCGCTTGAACAATTAACAACAGTCTCTATATTTCCAATGCCTTTAACCAGGGATAACTATGATAAATTCAGAGAGTGCAACTGCTCTGGGGGAAAATATTTCCCACATGGCTACTCGTTATCCTGAAGCCATTCCACTTAGAAATATCTCAGCAAAGAACGTGGTTAAGGAAATGCTAGGGTTCTTCACAAAGTTTGGTCTGCCCAAGGAGGTACAGTCAGACCGGGGAAGTAATTTCATGTCAAATGTTTTCAAGCAGTCTCTGAAAGAGTTGGGCATCACCCAGATCACGTCTTCAGCTTACCATCCCCAGACCCAAGGAGCGTTGGAGAGATATCATCAAACACTCAAATCGATACTCAAGAAATACTGTTTGGAACATCAGAAAGACTGGGATAAAGGTCTTCCATTCGTTGTATTTGCCGCAAGAGAATCTCCAAATGAATCACTGGGCTTCTCACCCTTTGAACTACTGTTTGGCCATGAAGTAAGATGACCCCTTAAGCTACTCAAGGAATCCTGGCTGTCAGAGGAAGATGACGTCAACCTGCTGGAGTATGTGATGAAGTTCAAAGAACGGCTGTCCACTGCTTTACAGCTGGCGAGAGAGAATTTAGGAGCTGCTCAGGAGAAGATGAAGACTTGGTATGATAAGAAGTCCAGGTTAAGCCACTTTCAGCCAGGAGATCAGGTTTTGATTCTGCTACCGGTTCATGGGCAACCTCTTCAAGCCAAGTTTAGTGGTCCTTATTTCGTGGAGAAGAAACTCAGTGATGTCAACTATGTCATCGCCACACCAGATCGTAGAAAGAACAAGCAACTTTGTCACATCAACATGCTAAAGTTATATCACAGGCAGGACGAAAATAACCCAGTCTGCAATGTAGCTGTTCCTCCCGAGTCTGCAAGTGAAGTTCTCCCATGCAGCATGAGCCTGAGTGATAGTTTGGGGAAGAATCCTGATATCATGAATGATCTCCAGACTAAGCTTTCTCATCTACATCCAGAGGAAAGGCAGGAGTTTTCAGCATTACTGCAGGAGTACCCGCAAGTGTTCCGTGCCACTCCAGGAAGAACCACTGTGTTGATGCATGATGTCGATGTTGGAGACGCAAAGCCAATTAAACTGCCTCCTTACCGTGTGAACCCAGTGAAAGTTCCTCTCATCCAGAAGGAGCTTGGCTACCTGTTGGACCACAAGATGATTAAGCCCTGTCAGATTGAGTGGAGTTCTCCTGTCACTCTAGTCCCTAACCCAGGTGGGTCACAGCGGCTTTGCATCGACTACAGACGTGTTAATCAGATAACCAAGACAGACACTTACCCTCTCCCTCGCGTGGAAGATTGCATAGACAAGATCGGAAAGGCTAGGTACATAAGTAAGTTTGATTTGTTAAAAGGATACTGGCAAGTACCTATGACTGAACGTGCTAGGGAGATCTCATGTTTTGTAACACTAGGAAAGACTTTTGCATGTTCTGTAATGCCATATGGTATGAAGAATGCACCAGCCACTTTTCAGAAGCTCATGAATGTTGTAACAGAGGGTTTGGCAGGGTGTGTTGTTTATATTGATGATGTATTAATCTTCAGTGACAACTGGAAAGATCACCTATGCCATGTCAGTAAATTTCTTGAGCGTTTGGTTCAGGCTAATCTTGTAGCTAATTTATCAAAGTGTGAGTTTGGTTAAGCTAAAGTTCAATATCTTGGGTACGTAATTGGTGATGGACACGTTGCACCACCAGCAGCTAAGGTTCAGGTTATAAGTGATCTTTCCAGACCTAAAAGTAGGAAAGAGCTGCAAAGATTTTTGGGAATGGTAGGTTATTACAGGAGATTTGTTCTTAACTTTTCAATTCTTGTATCAGCACTTACAGACCTACTGAAAAAGGGAGTTAAATTTGTCTGGACCGATAACTGTGAATCCTCTTTCAGTAAACTTAAAGCTATCCTATTAAGTCAGCCAGTGCTCGCTACTCCAAATTTTGCTAAGGCTATTAAGATGGCTGTTGACGCAAGTGATACAGCAGCTGGGGCTGTTTTGCTGCAAGAGGATGATCAGGGTATTGAACACCCTGTATCTTATTACAGTAAGAAGTTCACTCCACCTCAAAAGAACTACTCAGCTATTGAGAAAGAGCTTTTGGCCTTGATTTTGGGTTTACAACATTTTTCATTTTATTTGTGTTCTGGTTTTGACCCCATAGTCATTTATACCGATCATAACCCACTGAAATTCCTTAGTAAGTTTAAAGATAAAAATCAGAGATTGACAAGATGGAGTCTACTTCTTCAGGAGTATTCATTAGACATACAACATGTCAAGGGGAAAGAAAATGTTATTGCAGATTGCTTATCTAGACTTTAGACAGATTGTTTTAGAGTAATAAGAAATTTTCTTTGTAATTTTTTTTTTTTTTTTTTTTTTTGTGGGGAGATGCTACATAGCCTATGATTTCATCATCCTTTGTATTATTCTAATGTACGGTATGCTGCATGTTTGATCACGATTCGCCTCGTGGCTTCCATAGTGACCAAGCTTCCGTGTTCTACCTCACTCCCCCCTTCTCCTCCCTTATAGTAGAGTAAGTCGTTCTTTCTGTTGTTCAGAGCAGGAGTATCAACTCTTTGTCCCCTATGGCTTCATTTGCGCGTCCTTCTTACAAGTTGTATCAAGCTCTGCCGGCCCCTATATAATGAGCTCAGTCTCTGCATTAATTGCCACTTCGATCTACTCCTCATTTTGTTCACATCTCTGTCCTCCCCTGTACAGTTGTTATCATTTTTGTGAGTGCTCAGGAAGTCTCCAACCATCTGGCTGCTGTGTAATTTGAGTATAAGTGTTGTTGCATTTTTTCTTGTGCTGTATGGCATAAGGTGTTAGTTCGTGGGCCTGGTGAGGTTTTTGTGGTTCATGTGGAGTTTTTGATGTCAGCCATTATTGATAATATTTTGTATCTGTAATAATATATCTTGCATTAAATGAGCATTATCCGGTTTTCTCATTTTATCAGGGCTGACTTAGGTGAATTTACTCTTGCTAATTTCGTGTTAATAGAGGCTATTGCAGTTAACCATATATTTAACCTGTTTTTTGCCATTACATTATCCTTATGAGTCCTGAATGTTTAGTTGTTAGTTTGAGCATTAAACTTTAACTTGTAAGTTTACCTAACTCTTTGTTTTGAACCTGGAACTTTGCGGGACAGTAGTCATTTTAGTATTCTCACTTGAAGTGTTCATTATCTCTCTCTGTTTCGTAACAATATATATATATATATATATATATATATATATATATATATATATATATATATATATATATATATATATATATATAAGAACATCAAAGTGCTGAATGATAAAAAAGAAAAAAAAAATCTTTCCCTTATCACTCATTTTCACTCCCTTCTCGGTTTCTCTCTTCCTTCTTTCCTTCCCGTTTTCTTTTTCCTCTATCTCCATCCATTTCCTTTTTTCTCTCACCCTCTTCCTCTTCCCTCTCTTCCCTCCACCATCTCACCTCTTCCCATTCTCTCCTAACTTTCTCTCTTCCCTTCTTCCCTGTTCCTTTTCCCCTCTCACTCCCATTCCCCTTTTCTCCTCTCACTCCCATTCCCCTTTTCTCTCCCCCCTTCCTCTTCCTTCTCTAACCCCCCAATAGACTGCGTTTCTAAAGGTGCTATAGCTGTTTATTCACGTCTCAAGCACCTCCTGACGTCCATTACATCTCTGACACAAATTGACATCCATTGGGACATCACGGCATCTCGTCAACTCGTAAACATAATGACTGTGAAGATCCTATTATAGCTGTTTCTTTCCTTTTTTTTTTTTTTTTCTTTTTGCTTTGTGGACGGTTTCGTCACATGGTTTAGCCTGTGGGATTGAGTCGAGGATTCCAAGGGCCTGAATGATGAGTGAATGGATGCATGGTTCATGTCACTGATGGTTCCTTAACTAGAAATCTATTATATAATGAAAATAATAATAATAATAATAATTATAATAATAATAATAATAATAAACTTTATACTACCCACACCCTCCCAACAACGCCTGGGGGGGCAGGATGAAGCAGGACATGACGGGTAGCGCGCCATCCCACCCACGCTCTGCTCCCCAACATCCCCCTCAATACAACCAACATCACTACAACCACAACTGCAGGAAACCCGTTTGTTACAAGTGCGGGGAATTTAACCACCACGTATCACGATGTAGAATCGACCACAAAATACAGTGCACGAAATGTTTTACCTACGGACATAAAAGCCGACTATGAAGGTACTACAGTACTTAGGAGTGTGGCAACGAAGACGTAGCCGTTTGCTCAAATATTAATGGTGTAAACTTTACACTGTAAAGGATAAAGTTATCATAGAACATATCAATGCCCAATCACTGCTTTCAAATTTTGAAGAAATAAAAACTTTTGGTAACTAAAAGAATTATAGACGTTCTATGTATAAGTGAAACATGGCTTCTTTCCCACACTCCTGACCTGTATATCGAAATACCTAATTATAAACTATACAGATGTGATAACGGCAAGGGTGCAGGGGTGTGTATCTACGTGAAACAGTACCTGGGCTCAGAAAAGATTGATACCAAAGTAGCGAAACAAACAGGTGTGGAAGATATATGGATCAAAATACAGTGCAGAAAATTACCGTCTGTTATCATAGGTTTTCTTTATTGACACCCTAAGGCACATTGTAACTCCTATGCCTATATTGTCGATAATATACGATCCATATCATTACACATGAAAACTTTTTGTCCTTGGTGATCTAAACGACGATCTGTTAAGCACAAAAGCAAATTATCTAGCATCATAAAAAAACAATAAACTTTCACAACTAATAAAAAAACCAACTCGAATCACTTCCACATCTACTCTTCTTGATGTAATTGTTACCAACAACACTGACATAGTATTACACAGTGACGTAGTACAGCAAGCTATAGCAGACCATGATCTTATTACTGTAACAGCTAATATTACAAAACCTAAACGCCCTCCCATCACTAAGATTTTCCGTGACCTAAAAACCTATTACAAAGACTTACTGTGCCATAATATATTGAGTGAAACAAATAACCAAAATAAGTTATTTAACACAGGCAATGTGAATGAACAAGTAGAAATAATGAACTCTGTTTTATCAATGGTTTAGACAGATGTGGTCCAATGGTGACCAAAGAAATAAAAAGACCCCCAGCCCCGTGGATGAGTGGCGAAATTAAGGAAGCAATATGTGAGAGAAATCAGAGAGAGAGAGAGAGAGAGAGAGAGAGAGAGAGAGAGAGAGAGAGAATTATATATACAAAACAGGATACCTTCAGATAGTTCTCCTCTTAATGAGTGGCACAGCACGTCACAAGTGTCACGATTAATGTTGACCAGGATAAACAGAAGCGATTTCACAGCCCCCTCCCCCCCTCCCACACACTGAAGAGTGTAATCTGTAATCTGTACGTGTGTGAACGACGGGGCTGCTCGCGTGTTGTGTGTAACATGCTTCATCATCAGGCTTCGAAGCAGATGAGTCGGGTTCGAACACTATTTATTTATCTTTTTTTTTTTTTTTAATGTGAGGACGAAGGAACCAAAGGCCATGAGCCCACAAAACCGTTCCTTTCAAGAGAAAAACAAAATACAATAGAGAGCCAAATTCAAGATCCATTCATTTCGAGATGCCTGGACACACTGCGTTTGAAAAACTGGAGATCATAGGAAGCAGGAAATACAGACAGAGGGAGACAGTTCCAGAGTTGACCTGTTGCATAAATGAAGGACTGGGAGTAACGGTTAACTCTTGCATTAGAGAGTTGGACAGAAAAGGGGTGAGAGTTTGCTGCTAGACGGGTGCTACGCGCCCGTCGTAAAAGTGGAGGAATGCATGCAGACAGTTCAGAGGAACAGTGACCATTGAAGTAGCGATAGAAAAGAGATAAAGATGCAACATTGTGGCAAAGAGACAGAGGTTGAAGGGAGTCAGTAAGAGGGGGAGAGTTAAAGAGACGAAAAGCCTTTGACTCCACCCTATTGAGAAGAGCTGTATTTGGGGAGCCTCCCAAACATGAGAATTGTACTCCACCCAGGGGCGGATAAAACCCCTGTATAGAGTCAACAATTGTGCAGGGGCAAAGAAGGAACGGAGTCGGCTTAGCATACCCAATCGCTTGGAAGCAGATTTTATAAGAGATGTAATATGATCTTTCCAAGACAAGTCCCGAGCAAATGAAACCCCAAGCATGTTCAAGGATGATGCGGGATTAAGTTGAGTATTATTAAACATAAGTGGGTATACCTGTGGAAGATTTTGTCGGGTTGATAGGTGCAAAAACTGAGTCTTAGATGCATTAAAAACAACCATATTATTTTTACCCCAGTCAGAGATACGAGCCAAGTCAGACATTAGGTGTGACATAGCCTCATCCCTTGCCTGCTGAAGTAACTGTTGAAATGGACGTTGTAGGAATCGAATGGAAAGGTGAAGGGTGGAGTCATCAGCGTATGAGTGGATAGGATTACTGTAGATGTACAGCTTAGAAGGTCATTGATGAATAAAAGGAAGAGAGTTGGTGATAGGACAGAGCCCTGAGGAACACCACTGTTAATAGATCTAGGAGAAGAACGATAGCCGTCTACAACAGCGGCTATAGAACGACCAGAAAGGAAGCTAGAGATGAAGGCACAGAAAGAAGGATAGAAACCATAGGAGGGCAGTTTGGAAATTAAAGATTTATGCCAGACTCGATCGAAAGCCTTTGAGATGTCAAGTGCAATGGCAAAGCTTTCGCCAAAGTCCCGAAAGGAGGATGACCAGGAGTCTGAAAGGTAGGTGAGAAGATCGCCTGTGGAGCGTCCCTGACGGAACCCATACTGACGATCAGAAAGAAGGTTGTGATAGGAAAGATGCTTTAAAATTTTTCTATTAAGAATAGACTCAAAAACTTTGGAGATACAGGATGTTAAAGCAACTGGCGATAGTTAGAGGGCTGGGAATGGTCACCCTTCTTTGGGACTGGCTGAATAAGAGCAAACTTCCAGCAAGAAGGAAAGGTACAAGTTGACAGACAAAGGCAAAAGAGTTTGCCTAGGCAGGGTGTAAGCACAGAAGCACAGTTCTTGAGAACAACAGGAGGGACTCCATCAGGCCCATATGCCTTATTAGTACTGAGGCCAGTGATGGCAGAAAATACATCAGCTGAAGAAATTTTAATGTTAGCCATGAGGAAGTCAGAGGGGGGAAGTGATGGAGGAACAGCACCGGAATCGTCTAAGGTGGAATTGGAGGAGAAAGTCTGAGCAAAGAGATCTGTTTTATCAGTAGAAGAAATAGCTACAGAGCCATCAGAGTAGAAAAGAGGAGGGAAGGATGATGAGGTAAAGTTGTTAGAAAGATTTTTGGCAAGGTGCCAGAAGGAGCGGGAAGAGTTTGAGTTGGAGAGTTGAGAACATTTTGTACGGATGAAATTATTTTTAACAGAGCGAAGAACAGACTTAGCACGATTCTGGGCAGAAATGTATAAAAGATGTGATTCAGGGGTAGGTTGGCTCCGGTACCTTTTATAAGCCCTCTCCTTGTTGCGGACACCGTTAGAGCAAGCGTGATTAAACCAAGGCTTTCTTGTGTTAGTCAAAGGATATGAGAAAGGAATGTGTGCTTCCATGACCGAGAGAATAACCTCCGTAATGTGCAAGGCACACCCAGATGGTTCATGGCCATGAAAGCAATAATCATTCCTGGGAAAATCAGAGAAGTACTGCCTGAGGGCCTCCCAATCCGCAGTTCCAAAGTGCCAGAGACGACGTTTTTTTGGAGGGTCCGGAGGCCGTACCGGAGCGATAGGACAGGTTAACCCGTCACATCCCGAGGTTTTCCGCACCTCCAACATCCCCCAATCCCGAGGTATTTTCGAATTTTATTTTTTGGCTAAAACCTCCGCTTTTGGTGAGAAACATCGAAAATTTATAGAGAAATCGCTCACCTGAGGTTTAAAATACACGATCCAGGTAGGAGTTCCTCCTTACCTGACTGGGTTTTCTAACATGTTGGCACCAACGAAAACGAGTTCTATGGGAGGGTAACTATTTTGCACAACTCATAAACGGTATTTATTTATTTACTTGGTACAAATTTATATGTAGTATGAGAGCATATTGGTTTTCAAGCAGTAATATAGGCATTATAAGCATTGTTTCACTCACTAACTAATCACCATACCCGACCTTTTTTTGCCACATTACCTGATCATTATTTCTGACTGTTGCTTCTTCTAATGCTATGTAAACTTTGTCCTCCACATTGTCATCGATTGGGGAATCACTCTGGCCCCTGAATATCTTTACTGGCCAGGTCACTGGTAACAGGTGAATTGCCGAGACAATGGTGTGAGGGGGGGAGGGGGGAGGTTATGCAGTGTAATGCATTGTCCCTGCTTGGCATCTTGTAGAGGAATAGAGGAAGGTGTCCCGTGTTTACTTATGAAAAATCACACACGAAAATTGAAAATTGTGCAAATTAGGGACTTTGCAATTGCACGACGTACCAGTACGTCGCCAGGACTGGCAAATGCAAAATGTTGCAATGTACCCATACGTCAACGGGATGGGGCGGGTAAGGTGATAAGGTTATGATCACAGGAGCCCAACGGAGAGAAAAGATTAACAGTGTAAGCAGAAGGATTAGTTGTAAGGAAGAGATTAAGTTTGTTGGAGCTCTCTCCAAGATGGTCAGGGATACGGGTAGGATGCTGTACAAGCTGCTCTAGGTCATTAAGGATAGAAAAAGTGTAGGCTTGTTCACCAGGTGGATCAGTGAAAGGAGAGGAGAGCCAAAGGTGATGGTGAACATTGAAATCTCCAAGAATGGAGATTTCAGAGAAAGGAGAGATGGATAGAATGTGTTCCATCGTAGAAGTAAGATAGTCAAAGAATTTTTGATAGTCAGTAGAATTAGGGGATAAGTAAACAGCACAGATATATTTAGTCAGAGAATGACAGGAAAGCCGAAGGCAGAGTGTAGAGTATTCAGAAGAATCGAGTTCAGGAACACGAGAGCAAGATAAGTTGTTGCGTATATATACACAACAGCCACCTTTGGCTTTGAAATGAGTATAGAGAAAGTAGGAGGATACAGAAAAGGGTTTGCTGTCAGTTGCCTCAGACAGCTGAGTCTCAGTTAGGAAAAGAAGGTGAGGTTTAGAGAAGGAGAGGTGGTGCTCAACAGAGCGAAAGTTAAAGGAAAGGCCACGAATGTTGCAGAAATGAAGAAGAAGAGAGTCAGACAGTGGTTCCAGGCACCTATCTATGCTTGTATGTATATATGCGTATGTATGTATGTATGTATGCATCTGTCCATCTGTCTGCCTCTATTCACTTCTTCATCACGAAGCCTCGACACAGATTAATCGAGCTCGGACACAACAGATGGAAACTAATAGCAAAGATGAGGCTTGATGAGGGAAAGTACCGCTACATTTTAAGCAAGACAAAGACTTTACCATTTGGCTTATACCTTATATTTCTTCCCGTTTTTGGATAAGACAATTCATTCTTGTTATCATCGTGTTCCGTGATTATCTGTTTTCTTTCCCGTTGTTTTTTTCCTTCCTTCTCGCACATCAGCCGATACTGAATTCCACCCAGACCTAACAGAATCAAGACCTAACTAAGGCATAAACGTTCTAGTTCCCGATGAAGCTACGTTCCTTTCCTGGTTGGCAGTGTGGGAAATCTGGCACACCGCAGTTCTCCCTGTCACCCCCTCCCCGATCCCTCCCTCCCTTCCTCTCATCCCTCCCTCCCCCCCTCCTTCACTCCCTCCATCTCATCTGCCTGCCTCCCGCCCTCACTCTCCTCCATCCAAACTCACCCTCCCACGGTTTCACTGAAAGCATCTCAGGTTTGTGAAGCAATTGAAACTTCGGCTTGTATTTCACTTCACGCTTATTATCAGTGGCCTAATATACTGCGTTACATTATTAGACTCAGTATTCTGCTATTCTACATTCGCTATTCCATGTATAGTTATCGTTATGGCAGGGTTTGGGTAGGTACAGTAGCATGACTCGGTGGATCCAGATAACCTTACTGAAGCAGCTTTTCACATCCTGATTTTCAGAACCTGATCTATCATCTGACCACCCCAGGTTCAGTTCCCGGGAAGTAATGATATAACTTGAGATAATTCACGCAGAGTGTTAGATGTATTTCAATCACTCGATAACATTACCAGTTTCACAAGACCTGTCATTTTAACCCCCTTCTGTACGATATTTTTTTTTTTCTTAATCTTGCTACCATCAGGTGATCTTATTCAACATAAAGAAATTGGTCTGTGAAGGGGTATTGAAAACAGTTCTTAAACCTGTCAAAACAAATGGTCTCTAAAACATAATTCGTCTGGAGGCAGCAAGAATACAATAAAGATGACATCCACGAACGGAAGGGGTTAATTTGGGCCAGAAAACTTGAATGACATCATCTGAGAAGTTTATCGCGGCAGACGGTCTGTGTGGCAAAATCTGGATCACTTAAACTTGGTGGACTGATTGGGTTGACACTACCTGGATGATGTGGTGTAAATTAACTTGGACGTGAGAGGCAGGTGGTCGGGGTGGGTCTCTGGAACATAAAACATTAACACGGCCTCCTGGATCACACCTTCAGGGGACGTGTGCTCGAGGGCTTAGGAGGCTCAGTACCGCCTCTCTTACCAGTATACATCCGCATAAGGCACGTTACCCTACTCTTGTATATGCTAGTTATGTCCATCGTAACTCTTCTTCATTGTTCTTTACGATAACTTTTGACTTATTTCACTACGATGGTGATTTTATTTCTCGTTAATTCTGACCAGACATATATATCATTTTGCTTTGCGCTGGGGAGAGACGTACTCGTGCTGAACGAATATAAACTATCTCCACTGACCATTATTGATGAAAGTTTTAATTTCATTTTGTTCGCCTATAGACAATTTTACCCGGGTATGGAGAGACGTGCCGGATAGAAGGGGTGAAAAAGATATCTAACACAGACTACAAGACAATATATGATGCAACAGGGAAAATAAACCACCAAGGCAGCGGTGCTTGTATGTTTTCTAAGCTTCACACGAGACTACTGTCATATGAGAAGTTATATTCTCAGCAGAGCCAGAGGTGTGACCCCCATCCCTTCCTTTTCCCGCACACCCCTTTCTCCCTCTCCACCCACCCACCCCAGCCATCCTCTCATCCTTCCCCGCCATCCTCTTTCTCCCCTCCTCACGTCGCCCCCTTTGTTTCCTCCTCTGAGACATTCCTTACGTCCCCCTCTTCACCACATATCTCTCCCCTCTTTCCCTGTCTCTCCCTGTTCTGCCACCCTCCTCCCGTCACCCCTATCCTCTTCATCTCCATGCCTTTCTTTCTCCTTATCCCCCACCTCTTCTCGCCCCCCTTTCCTGTTTCCCTCCCCCTTGCCCTCCTCTCCATCGCCACCTATCCCCTCCTCCCCCAAGCCATCCCCATGTCCTCCCGATCTCCTCCTAGCTCCTCTTTCCTTCTTCTCTCCCTGTCATACCAGCTATTCTCTTACTCTACCTCTTTTTCCCTCTCCCTTCTCCCCATCCCCGTTTCGTTTCCCCTGCCCGCTGACCCCATTTTCCCCTGACTTCTCTTTCCCCCTCCCTCGTGCCAAATCACCCCTTTCTCTTCTCCTGCCCTCCCTTCTTCTTTGCTCTCCGTCTCCTATTCTAAAGATGTACAAGTTTCTAACACGGGCTAACTGGTCTGCTGCAGTTAGCCTCTCCTCTTATGTTCTTATGTATGTTTTCACTCTCTCACAACTTTCTTCACCCCGATCCATCTTCATCCACTCCCACCCCCCCTCCGCCTCAGGTCAGTGGGGAGGTGGGGAGGAGGAAATGAGGTGATCAGTCCCAAGGCCATCGTTATTATCACCCCACCACTTTTTATCTTTCTGCAGAATCAATGTTCGTTTCAATCTGGCTTCTGTTCTGCCTGATGTGCTTATTCTACTGATGGTGAACATGAATTATCTGCACTCTGGGTATTACATGTTAGAAGACTGAGGCGGCTGTTACAAAGATTTCTAATATCTTACATGGCATTCTGTACCTCAAGATAAAATTGGAGCTACAAGGCAGGTCATTCAACACAGTACGACATTACTCCTCCCTCCCCACCAGCCACTCTCTCTAAAACAATTACACCCCCTGAGCCCGACCCCTGTGGTGAGTCTTCACCCTTATCTTTCCCTCCCTCTGTTACCTATCGTTTTTTATTTCTTCCTATATTGCTCCCTTCCTCCATGTTACCTATCTTTTCCTCAATCTGTCTCTCCAATCTTGCGTCCCATCTCCCTCCCCTCCTCTATTTTATCACTCCTCTCCCTCACTTCCCACTTCAGTCTTTCCTTCCGTCCATTACCCCTCATATTTCCCTTCTCTCCCCTCTCCTCCCCTGTTTCCCCCTCCCTGTATTACCCCTCATCTCTCTCTTCTCTTCTTTCTCCTCCTCAGTCTCCCGCTCCCTCCGTTACCTCTCCCCCAAACTATCAAAAACAATAACATCCCCTGAGTTCCCCCTGCGACATTTCTCTCTCTCTCTCTCTCTCTCTCTCTCTCTCTCTCTCTCTCTCTCTCTCTCTCTCTCTCAAAAACAATAACACCCCCTGACCTTCCCCCCCTGCGGCGTCTCTGTCCAACCGGGAGGAACAATGGGTGTAACCGCGACGAAGAGAGTCATCGCCTTCCCTCCACCTCGTAATGACCGTGACTGGCCAATGGGTGGTTAGATGGATGGCTGGGGCAGGTTGATGGATGGACAGCAAGATAAAGTATGTGGACAGATGCATGCTTGGTTGAGGTAGTTTGCTGAATGGAAGGAGAGAGAGAAAATGGTGGATGGGCGGCAGAGATGAAGGATGGATGGATGGATGGATGGGTGGATGCATAGAGGTAGGAATAGGGTAGAGTCGACGTGAGAAGGCTCCGGTGAAGCCAGAGAACTGTCAAACGGCCATATTGGTCAAGTCAAGAGGTCACGGCAACACCTACCTGACTTGAAGAAGATTGCTGTGCACTCCTACCTCTATGGTTGTGCCCATAGAGGTAAGAGTTCTAATCCTACCTCCGTAGGTGTGGCCATGAGATTATTAAGCCTTTAATACCTCCAGCTGTGTGTCCACCTGGTATTCCTCAGGAAGAATGCCAGAAACAAAGTAGACTTCATTCTACCTCTGGTTTTAGTTGTAGTTCAGCTGTGGGTGTGAGACATTCTGTCCTAAGTTGTATCTCATCATCAAATAACCTAAGTCTCCAAAAATGCCCACCACCTGTGCCGCATTTGGGTGTAATGAAAGAGGAGATAAGAAATCTGACCCATCCATTACATTTCACTGGTGAGTATCTTTAGAGTGAATTATAGTTTGTAGGTTAGTATGCAAAAATAGATAAATAAATAAATAAAGATAAAACATTTTTTTCTGTTTGCAACTAAGAAAACACTCCCGCCTGGTCAGCGGAACCAAGTCAGACAGCTGTCAAAGAGGTCGCCGCCATGTTGGTCGAGTCAGGTCTGTCGGCCTCACTCTGACCTACCCTTGGTTAATCCCATATGCCGCCTCTACCTACTCCTACCTCTATGGGTGGATGGATGGATGGATGGATGGGTGGATGGATGGTCGGCCTCCACTATCTTTCATCCGCCCACTTCCCCTTCAAACTTTATTTGCCCGTCTACTCTTTTCTTCTTTCCCCCATCATCATCAGACTCTCTCTCTCTCTCTCTCTCTCTCTCTCAATAACCCCCTGCCCTGTGTCCCTCTTAATTTCCCTCTCTCCTCCCTCGTTCTTTCTCTTGGTTTCTCCCATTCCTCTTCCTTTCTCTTTCTTGCTTTATCTCCTTCTTCCTCTTGGTTTCTCTCTTACCTCACTTTATTCCTCTTGGTGTCTATCCATATCTCTTTTTCGCCCCGTACGTTATCCTTTTCCTTCATTCCTTCTTCCTCGCTTCCATTTCCTTCATTCTCCTCATCCTCGACAGTATATCGTCATTCCTCCGACTTTCCACTTCTGTATTAAAGCTTTCTCCTCTTCATACACTTCCCTATCATTCTCTTGAACATATCCTCTCCTTTCATCTCCTTCATTTACATCCTCTCTTTGCGTTCATACCACCCCCACACCCAAAACTCTCCACCCTCCCATCTCCTCACACCTCTCCCCCTTCCAAGTACTTTCCCTTCTCCTAAATGCAATCTCTTCCCCCTCCAATCTTCTCTTTCTTAAAAATCAGTTTATTTCCTAAGTCATCTCCTTTCACCCATTTCGTACCCCCCCCCCCTCTCGTATTCGGTCCTCACACCCCAAACTCCCCCCTCCTTTCTCAAATCTCCCCACTTTCTTCCTCCTCCCTTTTTCTCTCTTCTTCTCCTTAATAATTTTTTCCCCTCTTCTCACCCCCTTTGGTACCCTACTCTTTACACTCTCATTCCATCCCAACCTTTCCATACCTCCTTTAAGCCTCTTTACCTTCAGTCTCCTCCTATGGTCCTTTCACCGCAAGAAGTCCGTTCAGGGTGGGGCCCACCTGGTGAATCACCTCTAGCGATGCTGCCAAATCAACCGTAGTACATGCCTCTCTCTCTCTTATTTCCCATCTATGTGCTATTTGAAATTGTTTTTTATATTCTGTATATAATAAAGGAAGCTATAAAGTACATTGAGTATCACTTTTTAGAATTATAACAACGATTTGAATGAATTCTACGACACGTGGCAGAGCTTTTTTCCCATGTTGCCACGCCGAGGTCGGCGAGGGACCCAGGGTCAGAGAGAGGATTAGGCCTACAGGGGAAACCTCTTAAAAATAAAACGCGCCTAGACTTTTACCTCATAGATGGTGTGGAAAAAGAGTTGAAAATAAATAATAAATATATACAATATATATATATATATATACACAGAGAGAGAGAGAGAGAGAGAAACAGGTGAGATGGGGGTAGGTAATGAGACAGAGTGATAATCCGATAATTGGTGGTCAAATTGACAACGTCGCACTCGGGGGAATTCCAACTTCTGCCACACCCTGAACGGACTTCTTGCTGCAAAAGGACCATAGTCTATTCTTCCTTCCTCTTCCTTTGTTCCCTTGCCCTTTTCCTCTGCTTTCATCACCTTAATCCTCCCTCTCTCTTTTCCCTCGTTCCATCCACAGAGCTTCCACCCTCCCCCTTCACCATTTCCCTCAGATCTTCCCCACCCTACATTTCCTCCCTTTCCCCAGCCACGCCTTCGTCATCAGCACTATAATAACTCACACCTGCTCCAGGGGACGTACCTGCTCTCTGCTCGCTCCGGGGCTTCTTAGTGCTTTCCTCGTAATTCCATCAACAGCAGTGCGAAGATGTCTGAGTTCCACGGTTTTTGTTATCCACGTTAAACTGTTATTATATTCTATGGGTATATATGCACTGATCAACCAACCCTCCATCATCTTCCCCATCTTTGTCCCCTTACTGTATCTACAGCACAATCTCAGACATTACCAATAATATTTATTTAAGTGTGTAGGTCCAAGCAAGAATAATTGTACCGTTTTTACTCTAACCCGGCCTAAAATTGCCATCTCTCCAATTTGAGCACTGAGCTGTAACGATATTTTAACACTATAATACAAAGCTTGTTACGAAAAAGTGCTAAAGAAAGAAGGTAGAGCCACAGCACTGTATTGCCGTCAATGACCTACGTGACACAAACTACAAAAGGATGAAAACTGGGTCAAGTTAAAGTGAAACACCTATAGTATATGTTCT
Organism: Coenobita brevimanus; assembly: GCF_032717465.1. NCBI lineage: Eukaryota > Metazoa > Arthropoda > Malacostraca > Decapoda > Coenobitidae > Coenobita > Coenobita brevimanus. The sequence continues at coordinate 22,714,008 of NC_136977.1, forward strand.
GACTTACTTTTACGTTTTATATATTTTAACTACCTGCTCTGTAATTTAATGCCATACATTTTTTAAGTCTGTAGCAGCTGGACTTAGGAGTAAACATACTAGGAGACTTGTACGTACTATGTAACTGTTTGTATATAATTAATGGCATTGACGGGGATTTGTATTGTGGAACTATACAGGCTCTAAAATCACCGAAAATGAGCAAGAAATCCTCCTAAGGCACAGGAATGTGCTAGAAAGTGTCCTAAGCTCGCGATAATGTGCTAAAAATCCTTATAATCCTTAAAAATCTGCCACAAATCCTTTAAAACAGAAAGAATTAAATAGAAGGCGTCCAAAGCCAGTATAAAAGTGCTTTTTATATTTCTAAGCTTATGAAACCCTGTTAAAAATCCTAGGGCCAAATTAATGTTACTAGAAAGCCTCCTAAGCCAGTGAAAATGCTCTTAAATTCTTTCTGTGCCTATCAGAGTGTGCTAGAAATCCTAAGCTAAAAGAAGGCACTAGAACCCCTTCATAACTCCATAACAAAGTGCTAAAAATTATAGTCTCCTAACCCATGAGAGCCTCCTAAGACCACGAAACTACAGCCTCTTGTTGCAATAAACTGTCTGATTAATGTGCTTTTTATTACACTACTACCTGTGCTTAGGTGTACTTTATATACTAATTACAAGGGTGTATACTTGAGTTCCCTCGTTGTATTCGGATAAGATTACTCTCTCTCTCTCTCTCTCTCTCTCTCTCTCGTGCTCCCGTTCCTTTGAAATCGGGCTTTGTATTACGCCATCTGTTGACTCAGTTGTTGAAAGTCACTGCTGTTTTTTTTACTGCTTTCCATCGTGGTGTGTGTGTGTGTGTGTGTGTGTGTGTGTGTGTGTGTGTGTGTGTGTGTGTGTGTGTGTGTGTGTTAATTACTATCAATCGATTATAGTCAACATTTTTAATCAACTGCACTGGGGAAGATATTACAAATGGCTAAATCTAACCCTTTCAATATGGAAAAAAAAAATCCCCTTCCCTATGCTGAATAAAATCGTCTAGAGACAAGAAGAAGCTAGATAAGACGTCACCGTACTGAAGAGATTAAGAAATATCCAACGCTTTCTCAACCTCCATCTCACTCCAGACACTTAAGCCATTATCACCGAATAATCCCAGCTCTTATCCTGAAGGCAGACAGGTTTTCAGGGCAAGGATTTTATACTGTGAGTTTATCGCTAACTGACACTCACGCGACGTCACTATTATAAGTACAAATCCGTGTTAAGAATTCTAAGTGAATTTCGAGAAATATTCAAGGCCTTCCCAAATTCCAGCTTATGGTACTCTGTTAGTCCGTCTATTGCCTGACGCCGTAACCTGTGAGGGGTGACTGACTAAAGGACTTTCGGCTGCTTCTGTCCGCACTCAGCAACGATCCCTTTTCCCTCAGCAGAACATACATAAGAACATAAGAAGAGAGGATAACTGCAGTAGGCCGGTTGGCCCATGCTAGGCAGCTCCTAGAAGAGTAACTGAACTACTAGAATGAGATAAGGATAGCAAAGAAGAAGGCTCTCCCCCGCCCTCCAAACCCTCCAGCCGAAGCCGGCAGGAAAAAGTCAGAAAGAACACCACGCCGTATAGAAAAACTGGCGTGGACATTTTACAGGAAAGTGTGAAAGGAGAACAGAGACTATCATAGTGTAACCTGAAAAGAAAAAAAATTTGAATTAGTATTGGTTATAAGATTTTCTTTATTCTATATCCACCCCTTATTTGTCATATGCTTATCTAGCCTATGCTTGAAACTCTCAATGGAAGAGGCAGCAACTACTTTACTAGGTAGCTTATTCCATTCGTCTACTGCTCTATTACCAAACCAATTTCTACCGATTTCCTTACTGAAACGGAATTTTTCTAGTTTGAAACCATTATTTCTAGTTCTATCCTGTATGCTCACTTTAAGTACCTTGCTAATATCTCCCTTATTTATACCATTCATCCACTTAAACACCTCAATTAAGTCTCCCCTTACTCTACGCCTCTCGAGCGAATGCAGACTTAGTCTTTTCAGTCTGTCTTCATATGACAGGTTCCGGACGTCATGTATCATTTTAGTCATTCTTCTCTGTACATTTTCTAACGAATTAATATCCATTCTATAGTAAGGACACCAGAATTGTACTGCGTAGTCTAAATGTGGCCTTACTAATGCTAGATAAAGTTTTAGTATTACTTTAGATGATCTATTGCTCACGCTTGAAATAAATCCTAGGACCCTATTTGCTTTATTTCTCGCATTAATGCACTGTTGCCTTGGTTTAAGGTCGTTACTAATCATAACTCCTAGATCTCTCTCGCATTCCGATTTGCTAATTTCTTTGTTATCTAAGCTGTATTTAGTATCTCCAATGGTCTTGCCTACGTTAAGTACTTTACATTTTTCAACGTTAAAATCCATTTGCCAAGTTTTAGACCATTTGGACAATGTATCGAGGTCTTTTTGTAAGTTATGGCAATCGTCAGTAGAGTTAATGATACGCCCTATTTTTGTATCGTCGGCAAATTTGCTGATGCTGCTATTGACTCCTAAGTCTAGATCATTTATATATATGATAAATAATAAGGGACCGAGTACTGAACCCTGTGGTACACCGCTAGTTACTAATCCCCAGTCCGACTTAGTTCCATTTATTAATACTCTCTGCTTTCGTCCTTTCAGCCAGGATTCTATCCATTTTAAGATATCGCCGTCTATACCGTGTGCTCGAACCTTTCTAACTAACCTTTCGTGTGGGACCCTATCAAAAGCTTTACTAAAGTCCAGATAAATAACATCGTAAGCTTTATCTCTATCTACTGCCTCATAGACCTCCGAGTAGAATGACAACAAATTTGTGAGGCAAGATCGTCCTTGCCTGAATCCGTGCTGACTTTCGTTTATAAGATTAAATCTTTCTAAGTGTTCTCTAATCTTATTTGCCAAAATTGACTCTAACATTTTTCCTATTAATTGACGTTAGACTTATCGGACGATAATTCGACGCAGCTGATTTATCACCCTTTTTAAAGATGGGCACTACGTTTGCGGTTTTCCACGCCTCTGGAACTTCTCCTGAACTTAAAGAGTCATTAAATAACGTTAAAAGTGGCTGACATAATTCTTCTTTGGTTTCCTTTATAATTTTTGCATATATATCGTCCGGACCTGGCGATTTTTAAGGTTTTAACTTATTAATTTCTTTCAATACGTCCTCCTTACTAATGGTTATTTTACTAAGAATATTTTCCGTATTCTCATGGTAAATATTTGCTGCTTGAGGGACCAGGCTTAGATTTTCCTTGGTGAATACTGATATGAAATAATTATTTAGGATGGAGCACATTTCTTTATCTTCACTGGTAATGTCACCTGATTCTGTTCTGAGTGGTCCTATCCTATCTTAATTTTTCGTTCGGTACATTTGATAAAAACCCTTGGGGTTTTCTTTTGATTCACTGGCAACCTTAATTTCATAACTTCTCTTTGCTTTTCTTACCTCCCTCTTTACTTCTCTATTTAAAATTGTGTACCGGTTACATAAGTGTTCCTCTCCACGTTTTATTTTTCTATATATTCCTTTCCTTTGGCCTATGAGAGATTTTAATCTGTTGTTTAACCATCTAGGTTCTGAATTATTAGTTCTAAACGGTTTTGAAGGAATATATCTATCTTGGCCTCCGTGTATTATATTTATTAACTCGTTATACTTCTCACTGGTCGAACGTCTGCTTGGTACTGGAGCTGAGTTAATTTCCATCACCTGGACTACATTCCTATCTACCACCTCCCCCCTCACAGACACCTGACAGACATCCCCAGGTGTTTCCTGCGCCTGACCTATGACCTGGGGTTCCCCACTGACCTGACATTCCCTCAAATAGCTAATCTCCCTGTGGAATACCGTTCGAAAATAAGCTCTTAAGCCATCGAAATCTCCTAGATGAAAATTAGGAACGGTGGAGGTATTTTCAGTGGAACAGACATCCCAAATAAATTTGAACTTAATTTCTTCATGATCGCTATTACCAAGTCGTCCACCAACCTCTATATCGCTAATGATATTTTCTTTATTAGCTAAAACCAAATCTAGTATATTATTACCTCTGGTGGGCTCCCTGATATACTGATAAAGGAAATTATCCTGTACTACCTCTAGAAATTCCTCTGACTCTGCATCTCCTGTCTGATTTCTCCAATCTATCCTTGGCAGATTAAGGTCCCCTACAATTATTACTAAGCCGGACTGTGATGCTTTCCTAAATTCCTCCCAAAGGTATTTACTATCAGCTCTACTTAATTTAGGAGATCTGTAAATTGCTCCTAAGACTAATTTCTCCCTATTGTTACTAATTTCAACCCAGACACTTTCTGTGTCCCTATTTACTTTAATGTCTGCTTTATTGTAACAGTTTAATGAATCCTTTACATAAATAGCTACCCCTCCCCCCTTTCTTCCCTGACGGTTTGACACAAAAATATTATAGCCTTTTAACTGATATTCTGCTAAAAATTCTCGAGTGTCTGTATTCATCCAAGTTTCACTAATAACGGCAACGTCTATTTTCTCTGCACAAATTAAAGCCCTCAGTTCATCCATTTTATTACATAAACTCCGGCTGTTTGTGTAGTACACTTTCAGATTATTACTAGTAGTTATGCCTCTACCTTGACATTTGCTGTTATTTAATTTATTACTAACTGGGAAACTCTTTACTTTACTAATATAACAATTTTTTGTACTATCGCTTATCGCCTTCTATCATCGCTTGTTCTATCATCTATCATCGCCTGCTCAATCGGAGGTGCCTGAGTGGATGTATCTACACTATTGGTTGAACTTTTGTTCTTAATTTTGCAAGTATTGATGCATCTATCCAAACATGGTAATAATGATTTCTGAGTGTAGTTGCTGCATCTTTCTGTACACCTACTTCTCAATCTCGAAAAAATCCCTCCAACTCCCTATTTATCATTCCAGCTAAAACAGTAACTCCCTGCCTGCTAAGATGAGTCCCATCCCAACTATACAAGGCACTCCGTCCATAAAACCGGTCCCAGCTGTCTATGAATGGTATTGCATTATCTTTGCAATACCTTTCAAGGCGGCAATTAAACCCTATTGCCCTGCTCAACCATTCCCTTCCAACCCGCCACCTTGGTAAAACACCAAGCACTACAGGGGTTCCTCCCCTCTCCCTAACCTTTTCTAACATCAACTTGTACCTTTTCCACAGTACCTCACTCTTACGGCTACTAATATCATTGCCTCCTACACTGAGGCACACAGTGGGTTTGTCACCACTTTCCTTTACGATATTTAAAATTTTTTCTACCACATTAGCCACCCTGGCCCCTGGAAGACACACATGTTTAGCGAGCGGAGTATACATGGCCCTGTTCAGATATCTCACCTGGGAGTCTCCAACAACAACAACATTTTTCTTACCTTTCTTGTTCTGATTATACTTACCTGTACTGGAAGTTCTCTCACCTTCCTTCTCCTCTACTTCCCTCTCTGCCTTCCCTTCACATTCGTCCCGTAGTGCGTCGAAGGCATTAGTGGTCTTAACTTCCGTTTGCTTCTTAAGAGTGAACTTCGTTGCACCCTTGTTAACTAGTGTCCAACCTTCAGCCTTTTTCTCTTTCTCCACCAACATCTCCTCCAACAATTCCCTCATTTGTGCCTTCTCCTGCCTGAGAATTTGTACCTCCCGCTTCAGTTCGAGAAGTTCCTCCTTTAATTCAAGGTAGTCCTTTTCAATACCTGCAGTGGGGACACAGCTCTCTGCCGAGGAAGCCATTACGCACTAGTTCACACAAGGTAGCACACACTATCACGGGTCACTACGGGTCACCACAACACACTGGCACAACACTTTCACGGATTACTAGCACAGCACTATCGCTGAACACTACAACACACTAACACAGATCACTAAAACACACTAGCACAACACTACCACAGATTTCTAGCTTGTCTGAACAGACTGACCGCTAATTCTACACAAGCACTGAGCTCGAGGATAATTTAACGTATAATGTCAGTCCCGAGTTTAATGAAAGCTGGCCTACATCGATGCTTTTCCAAAATTCCAGCTAATCAAGGATATAAACACATCCATAAACTTTGCTTCAAGGTAAGAGTTAACAGAATCGGTGCCTCGACATCTGCGAACCTATGTGATTCTACCCGGTTCGACTGGCGGATTCGGTATGTTTCCCCCTCGTCCCTGCTCACCCAGAAGTATAATTGGATATAAGACTACTTCTACAGGTCGTCCTCTAAGGGAAGATTGGGTCCTTGCAAAATTGACTGTCTGCCTAAATGACCCTCGTAGAGTTAATAAGCATAAGTATAAACTTTCTCCTTCTCTTCCTCCTCCTCATGATCATCATTATCATCATCATCATCTCTATTTTTCTTCTTCAACCATGCTATGCGTTTGGTGAATTCGGAAATATCAGCACATACGCGCAGCTTCCCCAACTGGACCTTACATCATCCATCCTAATCATTATCACCGTAGAATCTCATCTCTGATCCAGGGAGAAACTGAATTTAACTTCACTGATTTCAGTAAAATACGAGCTTCGCTATTTTAAGACTTCCTCGATTTGAACGAGACAGCAATTTCGAATCCTATCATGTGAGTGGGTGATTTCAATGCTGTTAGTACCTATCCAACGGTAGCAAGGATCGGTATTAGCACATCTACAAGAAGCCGTCTCATTTGAAGCGCACTGCAAGCAAGATGTATTAGCGATTAAAATACGGTGGTTGTATGCAGTTCCTGAATATTTATTGCAACTGAATAGGATCTGTCGCAGAAAACTTTGGCTAATATTACTTTAATCCGTTCACATTGATATTATCTGTTCTTGTTTATTTCTGCTGCTGACAGGCAGTTATATATTATTTTAGGGCAGCCCCTTTACAGCAAAAAAGTTACTGAATACCATATTTAATCCTGCCGTTCGAAAAATCTCCCAAAAGCTGAATGAAATATAATAACGATACCAAGAATAAACCAAATGAGGCATTGTCGCAATGAAGGGGTTATACACATGTAGTTTACGATCACCACTGAGTCTTTTACACACACACACACACACACACACACACACACACACACACACACACACACACACACACACTAAGGAGATACAGCCATTACTGTTATAGCCAGCAATTTCAACCCAGCAAAGGACACGAAAGAAGGAAAAACGTAAAAATCCTCTGGTGATAACAATGCCTGGGTGAATTATTACTCATTAGGTAAGGTTTTGAGAGAGAGAGAGAGAGAGAGAGAGAGAGAGAGAGAGAGAGAGAGAGAGACAGAGAGAGAGAGAGAGAGCACTGACTGAGAGGAGATTGAGAGGGTGCAATAAAAAAAAAAAATGATGGAAGTCTCTGAGAAAGGGAAGGGATTGAGATGCCTGAGACTAGGGAAAAGAGGAGACTGGAACTGGGGTGAGGAGAGGGAAGTGGAGGGGAGGGAAAGGGATGCGATTGTTTCGAGAGGGAAGGGGTGGGGGTTGAGAAAGATTGAGAGGGGAAAGGGAGAGGGGTCAGCGTTTGAGAGGGGATTAATGACACCTGTGAAAGGGGTCCTAAGAGGATTATCCGGCTTAAGGTGGTGGGCTGTATGGGTGAGGAGGGGTGTGGTGTTAGGGGAGGCAAGTGTGGGGCTGAAAGATGTGGAATTATGGGGATGGAGTGATAGATGTGTAATTGTGAGGTGATAGGTGTGGAACTGCGGGGGTGAGAGGTGTGGATGTGAAGGGGAAGGTAGAACAGGTGTTGAGTTAAGGGGATGGCAGGTGTAGAGATGAGTAAGACAGATGCATGGAACTGTGAAGATGACAGGTATAGAACCGGGGAGGGGACAGGGGTACAGCTATGGTATGGCATGTGGAAATGTGGTACGTTGGAAAATGATATGGAGTTGTAGTGAAAAATGTGAAGATGAAGAGTGGACACAATTGTAGAGTTGAGGGAAACGTGTGAAGTTCAGGTTATAAGTACAGAGCTCAACTTACAGGTACGGAGCTGATAAATTGATGTGGAATGAGAATTAGTGGGTGGAAAACGCGTGGAATGGTAAATGTGTAAACGACAGATGTGTCATTGATACACGTGGGAGCGACAGGTGTAGAGACGACTGGTATGGATATGACAGGTGTGTGGATGACAGATGTTGAGAGTTTTTTGTGACAGCTGTGAACAGGGTAGATCTGGGAGTGTGACTCTCTCTCTCTCTCTCTCTCTCTCTCTCTCACACACACACACACACACACACACACACACACACAGCTCGGATATATATATATTGTTTCTTTACACAGGATGGCATAAAAAGTCGCACCAATCAACACACCAAAATTCCCGCCTCGAAAGACAACAAAATAGATGAGAAGACAGACCCGATAATCTATCAGGGCACGAGTCACCCCGAGATAAGACCCACCGATAAGCACAGAGACATAAGTAGCCCCTCGCAAGCAGGATCTGGGACAGAGTTACATAAAAATGTCTTAAGTCTGTGTTCAAGATTATTCGTTCATTCTTGTACCTTGGTTCATATATCTACCAACCCTTCACAAACAAAGTAGCGTGAATAAGAACGTGAAAAATATGATGAAAATAAGTTTAATCTTGATATTATTTAAGTGCATGTTGATTTGGTTATCGGGAAAAAATGTTAAAATCCTCTATTACCATGATCTTGGGTTTAGGGATATTTTTGGTACTGGAAGGGTTAGATGTAGCTTTCATTGATCCTTTCGCAACAAGATCTCTCTCTCTCTCTCTCTCTCTCTCTCTCTCTCTCTCTCTCTCTCTCTCTCTCTCTCTCTCTCTCTCTCTCTCTCTCTTTCTCAGGCTGAATAGTACTGTCAGAGAGAGCATCATTAAAGTACCAAATACGTTATGGGACTGCAGGCCTTAAGCTCAAGAAAGTCAGTATATATTATGAAACCTGATGCTGGAGCTGATAAGATTTGTGGCAGGTGATAAGACAGGTGATAAAGGAAGTGATACGACAGGTGGGTCCGTCATTACACCCAGCAACCTCCCCCACCCAGACAAGCGTATACGCACCGACCTAACACAATTTATATTCGGCTGTGTACTACCTCAGGGGTGGAAATTATATATCTTTGTGTCAATCATACGGCTTAAGGGATCACGTGGACTTAAGAGGAAACTGGTCTGGACCGCGAGAAATTCAGCCATAAACTTGACATCCATCCATCTGTGTAACTATGCTGGCTTTGTTTATGAAGAGAAATTCCTTGTACCACTGTCTGTTTATAAAGGGAGCACGAGGTGGGCTGACTGGCTTCTTCGCATATCTCTGGTTCTCTCTACAACTTTTATTTTTAGATACGAGAAGGTAATTGTTGTGATGCCCATTGAAGAATTATATTAATTTTCATGAATCATATAGGTTAGGAGATCACGTGGTATTTAGAACAGCTTGGCACAGCTGCAAATATTCACTGTGAAAGGTTTCTACGATAATAATTTGCATAAAAAAGAGTAATCAGTTCCCTACCGTAATTATGGTTACTATCAGAAGAAAGGACAATGATAATATAAGTGCAGAATCATCTCAGACCTCTTTTCTTCCACCAAAAATTCATCTTAACTTCAAAACAAAAAGTATCTTATTTTATTTTCCTTAAACTTTGGGAAACGAAATGTGAAGTTTGTATTTCTGTATTTTCTTTCGTGTAGGTTATAAGATTTTATTCACCTTTGAGAAACCAATCATAGCAAAAAGATAAAAAAAAAAAAAAACAATCATAGCAAAAAGGAAAAAAAAATACAGTAACGTTTCACTCAAGAATTTCGAAGCTTGTATTATACTCCAACGAACATCAGACATTTTCTCTCTGTTAAAAAAAAAAAAAAAAAAATGACAGCCAAAAGATTAAGCTCAAGGGGTGACCATATGTATATTCCTGAATCATGTAGCTTGAAGGATCAGGAGGACTTGAGAAGCAACTGGTCTGAACCTCAGGAAATTCACTGTAGCAAATATCCAAGATATCAAATTACTAACCAACTTACCATCAATTTCCTGTCGTAACTAAGAATTAGGAGAAGGGATAACAATAATAAAGCAGAGTGCACAATCCTTCCATGAATCCTGCTCTTACTGCAAAACTTATCTTAATTACGAGAGGCTAACTATCGAAAATCATATGAGTGAATCCCTACTGAGAAAACTATATACTGTACATTGTCCGAAATCATACAGCTTGTGAGAGGCGAATTAAAAGAAGAATGGGATAAAAGTCTGGCTATGTGGTAGGTCGAGACATACGATGGTTTGAAGAATTGATGTTTTATTATGGCACATTTAAACAGAAACTTTGATTATAGTTTTAATCTTGTGTTTTTACGATTATTCTGGATTATACCGAACTCATTTATTTGCAAGAAAATGGTTTATGATAATGATAACGATGTAGATGAGAATGTTGATGCTGATGCTGATGAAGGTGGTGATAATAATAACAAATATGATAATGATAAGATGATGATGATGATGATAAATTTAATAATGATAAGACGATGATGATAACAATGATACAGTTCACACAATAACACTAACCTCAGAAAACAAACTCGTAAAGGGGTTCAAGAAATACACCACTGAGAGCATCAGGAGATAAAAATTGTCCCCCTGGAGAGATAAAGATGAACTGGAGCAGGGAGCAGGCAGAGACAGAGAGGAAGAGGGGAGGGGGACGTTTACATATCACCACACACTGCCACAACACACCACACACCACCACAAAAGCACCATAATGCTGAAAGGAGACTGCACACACTTAGGTTTTATGACGAGGGAGGTGGTGTGTGTGTGTGTGTGTGTGTGTGTGTGTGTGTGTGTGTGTGTGTGTGTGTGTGAGAGAGAGAGAGAGAGATGGATTTAGGGACTGTGGAGGATGTTACAGTGTGGAGTGTGGGAGAATGTAAGCTTTATAATGCTATGGAATTTGAAGAATGTGGAGTTAGTACAATGTAGAGAGTGGAGTACTTTGGATTTGATGATGGTGTGGAGTATGAGAGATGTGGAATAGGGAAGAATGTGAAGTAGGGAAGTGTGTCAAGTGTGTGAGGTTATGGATACTACAATGTGAAAGGAGAGTGCGAGGGATGTGGAGTGTGTCAGTGGGGGATGTGGATGTGCAATACTGTGATGAACTGTGAAGTATGTGGATTAATGAAGGCTGTGGATTTTTTTTTCTTGTTGATGAAGCATACTCTCCCCATTTATGACAGTGGGAAATAAAATTTGATGATAATGATGATGGCGATGATGATGACGACGATGATGAAAACGCAAAATGATACCAATGCTGAAGACGACGATTATGACGACTTGATGATGATGATGATGATGATAATGAAAACGATGATGATGATGATACAACGAAGAAAGCGAATACGATAAAACGACGCAGACGACGAATATAATATGCCGTTTATGCTGCAATGAAGTGCAAAGTACGTGCAAGATGCAACACTGTGGACTATGAAAAAGTGTAAGAGAAGAACATCAAACTTAATACCTCTCTCGTCTTCCTCCTGTTATGATCCCCCAGTCGTTTAAGATAATTGGCTCCATCACCATACCGGGTAGAGATGGAGAGAGAGAGAGAGAGAGAGAGAGAGAGAGAGAGAGAGAGAGGTAATTTCAATCTCTCTCTCTCTCTCTCTCTTTCTTTTTACGAGCTCAACACACTAAGCACTTTACGCCAGGAAGGAGCTAAGGAAAGTGCTTATGGTGCTACTCCTAAGGGCTTACCACTCCACCCCCCCCCCTCTCTCTCTCTCTCTCTCTCTCTCTCCCCGCTAAAACAAATGGCGTGCTGAGGATAACGAAATAGTTCACAGGAAAAGATTTAACGACGCGGAAATTGGTCAGCAAGGTTTCAGTCTGTCTTTTTAAAATTCTATTTTATTTTTTATCCGTATCTGAGCAAAGGTCATTTATTTCACTCAACGTTTCGAATCCCCTAGAGGCGTCTTGGGGATTTTGTATCGTAAAATGCCGGGGGAGACAGCCAAATCGCACCCTTAAATGATGCTATCTACGGCAGCCTACCTTCTGACCCCTTACATATATTTTTTTTAGCATCTTGAATGTGATGGATTGGGTTGGTTTTAATATTTTCTGTAATTCATCGTCTATTTATTTATTTATTTGAGTTTCAAGCACTGTCGTATTGCCGGACTGCTTCAAAAATTTCCTCTTCTTTTCTCCCAATTTAAATCTTTTGGAGCTGTAAATTACTGTTCGATTGTGGCACTGCTTTCCAAATATCCTGCTTCTCGGTGGAGCGTTTAAATGTTTGGGACTTGTAATGTGTCTTCGTCTGAAATTTTTCGTCTTCCTTGATGTGTGTGTGTGTGTGTGTGTGTGTGTGTGTGTGTGTGTGTGTGTGTGTGTGTGTGTGTGTGTGTGTGTGTGTGTGTTTAGATATGCAGGTGTAAACTGGTGTTTTTTCACACAGTTTCCAAAATTTCCTTCTTCTTTGTTGCCTTCATATCAATTCTTGTTCGATTTTGACACTGATTTTAAACTTCTCAGGTCCTTTTCTATTCATTCTTACTGCCTGGAGATTGGAATATTCTGATTTAATTTGGGAAAAAAACTCTAGAATTAAGTGAATTTAAAACACTCGCCCCCCCCCTCTCTCTCTCTCTCTCTCTAGCTTATCTATCTATCCATCTAACTCACTTCGAAAAGGAGTAGGGGACTCTGTGGAAATGAATAAATTAGTGATAACAAGAATGATACAGAAAACAAAATCATCAATCTCAAGACATTGTTTTTTATTTCCTGTAATAATGTGTCTTGAATTTCACTCTATGTTCTCCTTTTTAACCACTTCAGCACAATGATACCCTTTTCACCTTATTTCTGCCACCACAACTCACACTTACAATATTTTAGCTTCTTAGACGCATCTCATACTAAAGACATTATAAACAATATCCTAAACCACTGTTCCTCACACCACCAGATAATTTTATACAGTTTTGGGGGAGATCTCTCGTAGCTGAAAGATAAAGTTCAGCAGTCCTCATTATACAGGTTAGGTGTGTTCCAGAATACCATCAAAATACCACTACTTTTTTCATTCATCTAGTACTATTATTTAGAGAAAACTGGGAAAATTTGCTTTAAAAGTATCAATGGAACTTTATTATGCAGTTTTAAGACCCAATCCCACACCATCCGCTTCGTGGCTCGAGGCTGGGGTACAGTAAACCAGATCTTTTTAGTCACTGGAGATCACCCTACGACCTTGGTAGCTATTTACATTATAGAGTAAAAGAAAAAAAGTTTTCGGGTGGATTACAACAAGGACTTACCGTACGTACAAGAGCTCTATAATTTACACCCAGGGCTACACGAAACAATACGATTCCCAGGATGCTGTGTTTACGCCTATAGTGGCCAGGATGAACCACAAAAAGCGACGTAAAAGTGCATAGTCAATTAGAGCAGTGTCTAGAAATTCAGGTTTTATGTTCGTGGTGCCTACCGCTGTTACGTCCTGATTTTTTTCCTCCTCTTCGATCTTTTTCCTGCTGTTCTTCTTCCTCCTACACCATTGCTGATTCTGATTCCGTCTCTTCCTCCTCATTTTCCTCTTTCCTGCTTCTCTCATTCCCATTCCTTGTTCTTTTACTTCTTTTTCTTTCCTTTTCTTCTTCGCTCTTCGTTATCATCTGCTCTAAATCTTATATTCAACTCTCCTTCTCCTCCTCCTCCACTTCTCCTTCTTCTTCTTCCTTCTCCTCCTCCTCCCCCACTTGTTCCTCCTCCTCTTCCTCCCCATTTCCTCCTCCTTCTCCTCCTCCTCCTCTTCCTCCTGCTCTTTCATTCCCAACCCTCTTCCACCTCCTTCATCGTACCAATCCATCAACAAACATAACACTCCCCAACCTCAGTAAATGCAATTAGTACCTAAGCGGTGGCTTGAAGTGGTGCGCAATAACTCCATTTATCGGCATTTCGTGAACAGAATAGTTAATGCACCTCAGGGAACGGAAAAGCTAGTCTATGCCCACAGTCAGTTATATATAAATAAATTTAAAAAATCATCCTTTTGCATTACTTCTTTCATTATCTGCATTATACGATGGTGATTTTTTCTTGTACTTTTATTTATTTTTTATGGTAAGAGGGTTAAAAATGCGATCTGATCTTGATGGGGTGGGTGGGTGTTCGGGGTAGGATAGCTGCTTCTCTCTCTGTCTGTCTGTCTGTCTCTCTCTCTCTCTCTCTCTCTCTCTCTCTCTCTCTCTCTCTCTCCCCCCACCATTAAGAAAAGGAAAATTGAATGAAACTGTATTAAATTTCGCATAATGTTTGAGACCACAAGAGGAACAAGTTATTACACCGTGAGAGAAAAAGGTCGGAGATAAAGGGCCAGAAGGGGGAGGGGTGATACCATGGCGAAGGTATGCCCTCTCTGTATGCTCCAGTGTATCCCTGTTCTCTTTTTAGGCTAGTGGTGGAGCTTTTGTGCTTATTAGTTTTTTACTGTCTTGGGCTGGTTCAGGGTACGCCGCTGGGCCAGGGTGTTTTGTGTATGTTAAGGTCTATTGATAATACTCCTTTGCATAGTTGTTGTCCGTTTTAATTTTCCTGTATTGTGTTTAAGGTCTACAGATAATATTCCTCAGTATATTCACTAGCGTTTTTAATTTCCCGGTATTGTGTTATCTCGTATGTAAATCGTCACACGCACGTATATGATTCGTGTATACATGTCCGACCAATATCAGTGCCTGTGAGTGAAGCGTGGGACTGGAGCAGATATATCCTTACTTCATTGTATGAACGTGTTATATAATTCCGGGATATACTACTGTTTATTATGAGTCTGTTTCGAGAACATATTAAGCTTGTTTCTTTAAGAGAGTGCTCATATGCTTTTGGGATATACGGCTGCCTTTTATGAGCGTCCGAGTACATGTTTCAGGGATATATGCTTGTCCTTTAATAATTCCCTTGTGCGTGGTGAGTGAAGAGCGTGGAAATGAAGGTGACCCCTCTCTTCGCGCTGTCTTCTGTTCTCCGTCCGTCTTGCCCACCTGTGTGTTGTCCTGTGTACCTCATTCTTGGTGCATATCGAAAGTAAAAGTGAGGAACTGTGGGCTTACCTTTTATTTACCTGGCCTGATGAAGACTGTATCGCTTGAGTTTAGTTCTTCTTCCTCGTCTCTCTCTCTCTCTCTCTCTCTCTCTCTCTCTCTCTCTCTCTCTCTCTCTCTCGCTAATACTGCTGCATCTTCAACGCCATGGCATTCCATTCTGACTTTACACTGCCGTCTGACATTCCGCTGACTGTTCATTCAAAAAGTTTCCTCTGACACATACCACTCCACTCTCACACCCCACTTTGACAGTGACACCCTGCTATGCCATCCCACACTGACACATCTCTCCACTTGGACACAGGACTGACGCACCACTTTAACACTCAGATGACACCTCTCTCTGATACCCGATTCCATTCACACCCACCTCTTAATCGTAACACCAGACTCCAAGCACCCCCACTACGCTCAAACGTTCCCCCTCTTTTCTGATACCCTCATGTGACACCCCAACTTTAATTCTGACACCACAACCCTCACCTCAGCCAACCGTGCATGACAAAAGACTCCCCCCCTCCTCTCGCCCCCTCTGAACATCTCGCCTCCTGACGCTGCTGCCCTCATTGCTATCTTATCTGTTCATTATCTCAGTATTATCGCAACCATTTTACAAGGCTGTCTCGGGGCCGGTTCTCGGGTGTTCGGAATTTATAAACCTTCTGGCGTCTTATCCACTGGCCTTAAATGAGCTACATCTATATTTTAATTTATCTGACGCCTTATGATATTACTCTACTATGCTCACGTGTAACTTAGGGACACCGAATATGAAGAGAAACCTATATACACTTTTCGTAATTTGTTCGAACTCCTGACTGACGATTTTAATCACCTCACCGACACTCATCGTATCCAGAACGCGTAGATGACAGGGAAAGCACCCAGCAAACAGTCCTCCACACTCCGATACGCAACCGTCGCTTTAGAAATCCGGGTTCCAATATTGGTTTTTATTAAGAAATGCTGAAAAAAAAAAAAATGTCTAAACGCTTCATAGTCGGCCCTGAACTAGAACCCAGGACTTCTGAGTTGCGGGCAGAACGAATATTCCTCCCAAACTACGAAACACAGCCGTCGATTTGCAGTTTCAGGTCCCTGTTTCAATTCAAAGTGCAAGAGGGTTCCGACCCTTTATACATACCATCCCTGAGGTTCTCCGGCTGGCAGGCTGAGGGTGCAGCTGGCGGCGTCATAAACCGGGCTTTACTCCACTTACGAGCCGCTTCACCGTCGGATAAGGGGTCGTGGTGGGTCGTCCATGTCAAAATACAGCCTGATTTATCCCTGAGTGAGGACAGTACAACACCATTTTTTTTTTTTTAAGCCGTGGATGGCGGGATTCAAGGAGGCTCTTCAAGATAGCTATCGTGGTACCACTCTAAACTGGCGGTTTGGGTGGGACACGAACCTCTGTACAGTGATGCCACGTTTTCCATACCGCGATGCCTCTCTCTCTCTCTCTCTCTCTCTCTCTCTCTCTCTCTCTCTCTCTCTCTCTCTCTCTCTCTCTCCATATTTCATTCCTGGTCACTGGACATATTTTTTTTTTTTTTTTTTTTTTACTTATAATACAGGACTGCATTTCATAGGACCGCGTTTCGTTCCTGGACACATCCAAGTTTTTCTTTTTTCTTTGTCTTTTCTTTTTTTTTACTCATAACATAGGACCGCATTCTCGTTGGTTTAGGGGGGTTTGTAGCACCTTATCCTGACCGACTTGTTTTTCATATTACACCTTGCTATTCTCTGTTAAAATTTTCACATCTTAACTTCCATGTACCTGGCACAGGTAAAGTGCAGAAGAATATAAAGAAGCCATATCAGAAGTAAACTGGTTGAAGAGAAACGTCCAATAAGATTTTTTTTTTCTTTTTTAACTTTCATCTTGCTACCTCCAAACAATGTAATTTATCTAAAAAAGGACTCCTGTGACTAAAGGGATTAAAGGGAATATAGTAAGAAAGGAAGAGTGTTTTCTTAGATATGAGCGGAGGAGCTGAAGGAGGGTTGTCAAGAGGCCTACCAAGTATCTTAATCTTGGTCATATTCAAGGGTTTCATTTGTCTGGGGAGTGTGTACAGTGTGATGAAATTTAAAAAAAAATATATATATATATTAACCATTCAAAACATGTTGTCCTTCCTTTCTTTTTTTCTTTATTCTTCCATGTTTGATTTTGGCTCCCAAGTGTTTTATACCTGGTCAAAGTCAATGGTTTCACTCATCATAACATAAATTAAATATTGTGGTGAGAATGGCTGCTGACTAACATCGACATCATCACCCTTCACCACAAAGCATGTAGACTGAGTTAGCGTTGAGTAATATCGCCATGGATTAATTTTCCGATCCTGAGCCCGATACAGTAGCTTAAAGAAATCATCAGTAATATCGCTCCGAAACTGGAAGACAGTAAGCATACGTCTGATTGCAGTCTTACTCCAACGTCCTCCAAGCAAGAAGACTAATGAAGCACTCAGGATCATCAGGTTAATCTTAGCATCATTATCCAACAACACTGAAGGCAAAGGATGATACAGTCGAGTCCTCCTCCTTTAACTACGAAGACTAAACACTGAGTAGTATGGCCACTGATTAACTTCGTGATCATTAAGCCAACACAGGAATTAAGAAGATATTAACAGCCTCTAAACAGGAAGACTGATTAAGCACTGAGTATATAGACATAGATTAGCTTCGACATCATAGTCTAACCCAGTACCCCCAAACTAAGAAAACTGAATACTGTCGCCATAGATTAAGTTCGATAACATAACCCGACAACACAGAATAAAAAATATATAAACAGCATCACCACACACACACACACACACACACACACACACACACACACACACACACACACACACACACACACTCCAGTTTTTCTTCCACCTGCCTATTTTATTCAGCTTAAGATGGAGGTTTCAAATATGGGTTAAATATACCTTTCATAAAGTCCTAGGCATAACACACCTCCCTTAAGATGAATAAAATCGTCTCGTAGCAGCTAAAATAAACATTAAGGAGGCTACCCGGCTTTAAGAGGTTGTATCACTAGAGATAAACTGCAGCATCATAATCCAGCAACACACAAGTCAGCCCCCGGCAACACACAAATCATCCCCCTTTTAACATCATCAATCCAAAAGACGAAAGATTATGTAAACCTAAAGTACTGTCGATCCAGATTATGTCCAACATAATCAGCCAACAACAAAAATACCAGAAGTTATAATTATCATCAACTCTTCTTTAGTTTCATCGCCCTAAAACACGATGATGATGTTAGCATTATGTATTATCCATCCAGAGTAACTTCGACATCAGAAGCCACCACAGAAATGAAGACGATATGCTAACTCCAAGCCACGAACTCTACTTAAGTAGGAGTCTGATCATAATTTAACCTAACTCCACAAGACAAGATGACTGAGCAGGCATTTAAGTATAATCGCTACAATTTAACCCTGATATCTTTAGCCAGCACAGAAGTCAGAAGATATAAGTACTCTAAATCCCCCTCTTTCACTGCCCCCTCTTTTACTGCATTGCCCCAAGACACCTAGATTGAGTCAGTATTAAGTACTACCACTGCTGATTAAGTTTAGTATCATGACCCCCAAAACACAGGAATCAAACGAAAAAAATACGATCGCCCCAAACGGTGGAGACTGATAAAGCACGAATTTGATCGCAATCTTAACCTAACCCCCCCTTACCACGAAGACCGATTAGGCATTTATCTTCACCACAGATTAACTTCATCATATCACCACAAATTAACCAGGACAAATTTATCAAACAGAATTTATTATGTTAGTGTGATAGCTTCAAACGATTAAGTAACTATGAATCTGATCTCAATCTTAATACCCCTAAACACAAACACCAAATAAACATTATCATCAGCACAAATAACCCTCAAACTCGTTATACAGCAAAGATAATTATGAACATAAGAGGATTAAGTAAGTATTTGGTGTTATCCTCATTAACTCCTACATCGCTAACCCAATACAGAAGTCAGAAGGTATAAACAGACTCATCCCAAAAGAAGAAGACTGAGTAAGCACTGTGAATTATCGATGGAGATTATCAGATTATCCTGGCTATAACCCCCTCGCTCCAAACACGAAGACTGATTAAGAGGCATATTATCGACATGAGATTAACCTCGCCGTCATGATCCAACACAGACGTCAAAAGTTATCAACAGCATCAATCCATCTTCATCATCAACACGCAGGTTAAGATAAAAAAGGGGGGAGGGGATGCCGAAATTTGTGTGCGCTGAGAAATTAAGATCGAATCCTCTCCCCCTCCCAAGTACTTTCCCTTCTCCTAAATGCAATCTCTTTCCCCTTCAATCTTCTCTTTCTTAAAAATCAGTTTATTTCCTAAGTCATCTCCTTTCACCCATTTCGTACCCCCCCCCCCGCCTCTCGTATTCGGTCCCCACACCCCAAACCACCCCCCCTTTCTCAAATCTCCCCACTTTCTTCCTCCTCCCTTTTTCTCTCTTCTTCTCCTTAATCATTTTTTCCCCTCTTCTCACCCCCTTTGCTACCCTACTCTTTACACTCTCATTCCATCCCAACCCTTCCGTACCACCTTTAAGCCTCTTTACCTTCATTCTCCTCCTACTCTGTTCTTCCTTCCTCTTCCTTTAATTGTTCCCTTGCCCTTTTCCTCTGTTTTCATCACCTTAATCCTCCCTCTCTCTTTTCCCTCGTTCCATCCACAGAGCTTCCACCCTCTCCCTTCACCATCTCCCTCAAATCTTCCCCACCCTACATTCCCTCCCTTTCCCCAGCCACGCCTTCGTCATCACCACTATAATAACTCATACCTGCTCCAGGGGACGTACAAGCGAGTTAGATCCCGTCCACCTGCTCTCTGCTCGCTCCGGGGCTTCTTAGTGCTTTCCTTGTAATTCCATCAACAGCAGTGCGAAGATGTCTGAGTTCCACGGTTTTTGTTATCCACGTTAAACTGTTATTATATTCTATGGGTATTTATGCACTGATCCCCATCCTTGGCCCCTTATCTACAGCACAATCTCAGACGTTACCATTAGTATTTATTTAAGTGTGTAGGTCCAAGCAAGAATAATTGTACCGTTTTTACTCTAACCCGGCCTAAAATTGCCATCTCTCCAATTTGAGCACTGACCTGTAACGATATTTTAACACTATAATACAAAGCTTGTTACGAAAAAGTGCTAAAGAAAGAAGGTAGAGCCACAGCACTGTCTTTTGCCGTCAACGACCTGCGTGACACAAACTACAAAAGGATGAAAACTGGGTCAAGTTAAAGTGAAACACCTATAGTATATGTTCTGACTTACATTTACGTTTTATATATTTTAACTGCCTGCTCTGTAATTTAATGCCATACATTTTTTAAGTCTGTGGCAGTTGGACTTAGGAGTAAACATACTAGGAGACTTGTACGTACTATGTAACTGTTTGTATATAATTAATGGCATTGACGGGGATTTGTATTGTGGAAATATACAGGCTCTAAAATCACCGAAAATGAGCAAGAAATCCTCCTAAGGCACAGGAATGTGCTAGAAAGTGTTCTAAGCTTGCGATAATGTGCTAAAAATCCTTATAATCCTTAAAAATCTGCCACAAATCCTTTAAAACCGAAAGAATTAAATAGAAGGCCTCCAAAGCCAGTATAAAAGTGCTTTTTATATTTCTAAGCCTATGAAACCCTGTTAAAAATCCTAGGCCAAACTAATGTTACTAGAAAGCCTCCTAAGCCAGTGAAAATAATCTTAAATTCTTTCTGTGCCTATCAGAGTGTGCTCGAAATCCTAAGCTAAAAGAAGGCACTAGAACCCCTTCATAACTCCATAACAAAGTGCTAAAAATTATAGTCTCCTAACCCACGAGAGCCTCATAAGACCACGAAACTATAGCCTCTTGTTGCAATAAACTGTCTGATTAATGTGCTTTTAATTACACTACTACCTGTGCTTAGGTGTACTTTATATACTAATTACAAGGGTGTATACTTGAGTTCCCTCGTTGTATTCGGATAAGATTACTCTCTCTCTCTCTCTCTCTCTCTCTCTCTCTCTCTCTCTCTCTCTCTCTCTCTCTCTCTCTCTCTCTCTCTCTCTCGTGCTCCCGTTCCTTTGAAATCGGGCTTTGTATTACGCCATCTGTTGACTCAGTTGTTGAAAGTCACTGCTGTTTTTTTTTTTACTGCTTTCCATCGTGGTGTGTGTGTGTGTGTGTGTGTGTGTGTGTGTGTGTGTGTGTGTGTGTGTGTGTGTGTGTGTGTGTGTGTGTGTTTGTTAATTACTATCAATCGATTATAGTCAACATTTTTAATCAACTGCACTGGGGAAGATATTACAAATGGCTAAATCTAACCCTTTCAATATGGAAAAAAAAAAAATTCCCTTCCCTATGCTGAATAAAATCGTCTAGAGACAAGAAGAAGCTAGATAAGACGTCACCGTACTGAAGAGATTAAGAAATATCCAACGCTTTCTCAACCTCCATCTCACTCCAGACACTTAAGCCATTATCACCGAATAATCCCAGCTCTTATCCTGAAGGCAGACAAGTTTTCAGGGCAAAGATTTTATACTGTGAGTTTGTCGCTAACTGACACTCACGCGACGTCACTAAGTACAAATTCGTGTTAAGAATTCTGAGTGAATTTCGAGAAATATTCAAGGCCTTCCCAAATTCCAGCTTATGGTACTCTGTTAGTCCGTCTATTGCCTGACGCCGCAACCTGTGAGGGGTGACTGACTAAAGGACTTTCGGCTGCTTCTGTCCGCACTCAGCAACGATCCCTTTTCCCACAGCAGAACATACATAAGAAGAGAGGATAACTGCAGTAGGCCGGTTGGCCCATGCTAGGCAGCTCCTAGAAGAGTAACTGAACTGCTAGAATGAGATAAGGATAGCAAAGAAGAAGGCTCTCCCCCGCCCTCCAAACCCTCCAGCCGAAGCCGGCAGGAAAAAGTCAGAAAGAACACCACGCCGTATAGAAAAACTGGCGTGGACATTTTACAGGAAAGTGTGAAAGGAGAATAGAGACTATCATAGTGTAACCTGAAAAGAAAAAATTTTTGAATTAGTATTGGTTATAAGATTTTCTTTATTCTATATCCACCCCTTATTTGTCATATGCTTATCTAGCCTATGCTTGAAACTCTCAATGGAAGAGGCAGCAGCTACTTTACTAGGTAGCTTATTCCATTCGTCTACTGCTCTATTACCAAACCAATTTCTACCGATTTCCTTACTGAAACGGAATTTTTCTAGTTTGAAACCATTATTTCTAGTTCTATCCTGTATGCTCACTTTAAGTACCTTGCTAATATCTCCCTTATTTATACCATTCATCCACTTAAACACCTCAATTAAGTCTCCCCTTACTCTACGCCTCTCGAGCGAATGCAGACTTAGTCTTTTCAGTCTGTCTTCATATGACAGGTTCCGGACGTCATGTATCATTTTAGTCATTCTTCTCTGTACATTTTCTAACGAATTAATATCCATTCTATAGTAAGGACACCAGAATTGTACTGCGTAGTCTAAATGTGGCCTTACTAATGCTAGATAAAGTTTTAGTATTACTTTAGATGATCTATTGCTCACGCTTGAAATAAATCCTAGGACCCTATTTGCTTTATTTCTCGCATTAATGCACTGTTGCCTTGGTTTAAGGTCGTTACTAATCATAACTCCTAGATCTCTCTCGCATTCCGATTTGCTAATTTCTTTGTTATCTAAGCTGTATTTAGTATCTCCAATGGTCTTGCCTACGTTAAGTACTTTACATTTTTCAACGTTAAAATCCATTTGCCAAGTTTTAGACCATTTGGACAATGTATCGAGGTCTTTTTGTAAGTTATGGCAATCGTCAGTAGAGTTAATGATACGCCCTATTTTTGTATCGTCGGCAAATTTGCTGATGCTGCTATTGACTCCTAAGTCTAGATCATTTATATATATGATAAATAATAAGGGACCGAGTACTGAACCCTGTGGTACACCGCTAGTTACTAATCCCCAGTCCGACTTAGTTCCATTTATTAATACTCTCTGCTTTCGTCCTTTCAGCCAGGATTCTATCCATTTTAAGATATCGCCGTCTATACCGTGTGCTCGAACCTTTCTAACTAACCTTTCGTGTGGGACCCTATCAAAAGCTTTACTAAAGTCCAGATAAATAACATCGTAAGCTTTATCTCTATCTACTGCCTCATAGACCTCCGAGTAGAATGACAACAAATTTGTGAGGCAAGATCGTCCTTGCCTGAATCCGTGCTGACTTTCGTTTATAAGATTAAATCTTTCTAAGTGTTCTCTAATCTTATTTGCCAAAATTGACTCTAACATTTTTCCTACTATTGACGTTAGACTTATCGGACGATAATTCGACGCAGCTGATTTATCACCCTTTTTTAAAGATGGGCACTACGTTTGCGGTTTTCCACGCCTCTGGAACTTCTCCTGAACTTAAAGAGTCATTAAATAACGTTAAAAGTGGCTGACATAATTCTTCTTTGGTTTCCTTTATAATTTTTGCATATATATCGTCCGGACCTGGCGATTTTTAAGGTTTTAACTTATTAATTTCTTTCAATACGTCCTCCTTACTAATGGTTATTTTACTAAGAATATTTTCCGTATTCTCATGGTAAATATTTGCTGCTTGAGGGACCAGGCTTAGATTTTCCTTGGTGAATACTGATATGAAATAATTATTTAGGATGGAGCACATTTCTTTATCTTCACTGGTAATGTCACCTGATTCTGTTCTGAGTGGTCCTATCCTATCTTTATTTTTCGTTCGGTACATTTGATAAAAACCCTTGGGGTTTTCTTTTGATTCACTGGCAACCTTAATTTCATAACTTCTCTTTGCTTTTCTTACCTCCCTCTTTACTTCTCTATTTAAAATTGTGTACCGGTTACGTAAGTGTTCCTCTCCACGTTTTATTTTTCTATATATTCCTTTCCTTTGGCCTATGAGAGATTTTAATCTGTTATTTAACCATCTAGGTTCTGAATTATTAGTTCTAAACGGTTTTGAAGGAATATATCTATCTTGGCCTCCGTGTATTATATTTATTAACTCGTTATAATTCTCACTGGTCGAACGTCTGCTTGGTACTGGAGCTGAGTTAATTTCCGTCACCTGGACTACATTCCTATCTACCACCTCCCCCCTCACAGACACCTGACAGACATCCCCAGGTGTTTCCTGCGCCTGACCTATGACCTGGGGTTCCCCACTGACCTGACATTCCCTCAAATAACTAATCTCCCTGTGGAATACCGTTCGAAAATAAGCTCTTAAGCCATCGAAATCTCCTAGACATTAGGAACGGTGGAGGTATTTTCAGTGGAACAGACATCCCAAATAAATTTGAACTTAATTTCTTCATGATCGCTATTGCCAAGTCGTCCATCAACCTCTATATCGCTAATGATATTTTCTTTATTAGCTAAAACCAAATCTAGTATATTATTACCTCTGGTGGGCTCCCTGATATACTGATAAAGGAAATTATCCTGTACTACCTCTAGAAATTCCTCTGACTCTGCATCTCCTGTCTGATTTCTCCAATCTATCCTTGGCAGATTAAGGTCCCCTACAATTATTACTAAGCCGGACTGTGATGCTTTCCTAATTTCCTCCCAAAGGTATTTACTATCAGCTCTACTTAATTTAGGAGATCTGTAAATTGCTCCTAAGACTAATTTCTCCCTATTGTTACTAATTTCAACCCAGACACTTTCTGTGTCCCTATTTACTTTAATGTCTGCTTTATTGTAACAGTTTAATGAATCCTTTACATAAATAGCTACCCCTCCCCCCTTTCTTCCCTGACGGTTTGACAGAAAAATATTATAGCCTTTTATCTGATATTCTGCAAAAAATTCTCGAGTGTCTGTATTCATCCAAGTTTCACTAATAACGGCAACGTCTATTTTCTCTGCACAAATTAAAGCCCTCAGTTCATCCATTTTATTACGTAAACTCCGGCTGTTTGTGTAGTACACTTTCAGATTATTACTAGTAGTTATGCCTCTACCTTGGCATTTGCTGTTATTTATTTTATTACTAACTGGGAAACTCTTTACTTTACTAATATAACAATTTTTTGTACTATCGCTTATCGCCCTTCTATCATCGCTTGTTCTATCATCTATCATCGCCTGCTCAATCTGAGGTGCCTGAGTGGATGTATCTACACTATTGGTTGAACTTTTGTTCTTAATTTTGCAAGTATTGATGCATCTATCCAAACATGGTAATAATGATTTCTGAGTGTAGTTGCTGCATCTTTCTGTACACCTACTTCTCAATCTCGAAAAAATCCCTCCAACTCCCTATCTATCATTCCAGCTAAAACAGTAACTCCCTGCCTGCTAAGATGAGTCCCATCCCAACTATACAAGGCACTCCGTCCATAAAACCGGTCCCAGCTGTCTATGAAAGGTATTGCATTATCTTTGCAATACCTTTCAAGGCGGCAATTAAACCCTATTGCCCTGCTCAACCATTCCCTTCCAACCCGCCACCTTGGTAAAACACCAAGCACTACAGGGGTTCCTCCCCTCTCCCTAACCTTTTCTAACATCAACTTGTACCTTTTCCACAGTACCTCACTCTTACGGCTACTAATATCATTGCCTCCTACACTGAGGCACACAGTGGGTTTGTCACCACTTTCCTTTACGATATTTGAAATTTTTTCTACCACATTAGCCACCCTGGCCCCTGGAAGACACACATGTTTAGCGAGCGGAGTATACATGGCCCTGTTCAGATATCTCACCTGGGAGTCTCCAACAACAACAACATTTTTCTTACCTTTCTTGTTCTGATTATACTTACCTGTACTGGAAGTTCTCTCACCTTCCTTCTCCTCTACTTCCCTCTCTGCCTTCCCTTCACATTCGTCCCGTAGTGCGTCGAAGGCATTAGTGGTCTTAACTTCCGTTTGCTTCTTAAGAGTGAACTTCGTTGCACCCTTGTTAACTAGTGTCCAACCTTCAGCCTTTTTCTCTTTCTCCACCAACATCTCCTCCAACAATTCTCTCATTTGTGCCTTCTCCTGCCTGAGAATTTGTACCTCCCGCTTCAGTTCGAGAAGTTCCTCCTTTAATTCAAGGTAGTCCTTTTCAATACCTGCAGTGGGGACACAGCTCTCTGCCGAGGAAGCCATTACGCACTAGTTCACACAAGGTAGCATAGCACTATCACGGGTCACTACGGGTCACCACAACACACTAGCACAACACTTTCACTGATTACTAGCACAGCACTATCGCTGAACACTACAACACACTAACACAGATCACTAAAACACACTAGCACAACACTACCACAGGTCTCTAGCTTTTGTCTGAACAGACTGACCGCTAATTCTACACAAGCACTGAGCTCGAGGATAATTTAACGTATAATGTCAGTCCCGAGTTTAATGAAAGCTGGCCTACATCGATGCCTTTCCAAAATTCCAGCTAATCAAGGATATAAACACATCCATAAACTTTGCTTCAAGGTAAGAGTTAACAGAATCGGTGCCTCGACATCTGCGAACCTATGTGATTCTATCCGGTTCGACTGGCGGATTCGGTATGTTTCCCCCTCGTCCCTGCTCACCTAGAAGTATAATTGGATATAAGACGACTTCTACAGGTCGTCCTCTAAGGGAAGATTGGGTCCTTGCAAAATTGACTGTCTGCCTAAATGACCCTCGTAGAGTTAATAAGCATAAGTATAAACTTTCTCCTTCTCTTCCTCCTCCTCATGATCATCATTATCATCATCATCATCTCTATTTTTCTTCTTCAGCCATGCTATGCGTTTGGTGAATTCGGAAATATCAGCACATACGCGCAGCTTCCCCAACTGGACCTTACATCATCCATCCTAATCATTATCACCGTAGAATCTCATCTCTGATCCAGGGAGAAACTGGATTTAACTTCACTGATTTCAGTAAAATACGAGCTTCGCTATTTTATGACTTCCTCGATTTGAACGAGACAGCAATTTCGAATCCTATCATGTGAGTGGGTGATTTCAATGCTGTTAGTACCTATCCAACGGTAGCAAGGATCGGTATTGGCACATCTACAAGAAGCCGTCTCATTTGAAGCGCACTGCAAGCAAGATGTATTAGCGATTAAAATACGGTGGTTGTATGCAGTTCCTGAATATTTATTGCAACTGAATAGGATCTGTCGCAGAAAACTTTGGCTAATATTACTTTAATCCGTTCACATTGATATTATCTGTTCTTGTTTATTTCTGCTGCTGACAGGCAGTTATATATTATTTTAGGGCAGCCCCTTTACAGCAAATGAGTTACTGAATACCATATTTAATCCTGCCGTTCGAAAAATCTCCCAAAAGCTGAATGAAATATAATAACGATACCAAGAATAAACCAAATGAGGCATTGTCGCAATGAAGGGGTTATACACATGTAGTTTACGATCACCACTGAGTCTTTTACACACACACACACACACACACTAAGGAGATACAGCCATTACTGTTATAGCCAGCAATTTCAACCCAGCAAAGGACACGAAAGAAGGAAAAACGTAAAAATCCTCTGGTGATAACAATGCCTGGGTGAATTATTACTCATTAGGTAAGGTTTTGAGAGAGAGAGAGAGAGAGAGAGAGAGAGAGAGAGAGAGAGAGAGAGAGAGAGAGAGAGCACTGACTGAGAGGAGATTGAGAGGGTGCAATTAAAAAAAAAAAATGATGGAAGTCTCTGAGAAAGGGAAGGGATTGAGATGCCTGAGACTAGGGAAAAGAGGAGACTGGAACTGGGGTGAGGAGAGGGAAGTGGAGGGGAGGGAAAGGGATGCGATTGTTTCGAGAGGGAAGGGGTGGGGGTTGAGAAAGATTGAGAGGGGAAAGGGAGAGGGGTCAGCGTTTGAGAGGGGATTAATGACACCTGTGAAAGGGGTCCTAAGAGGATTATCCGGCTTAAGGTGGTGGGCTGTATGGGTGAGGAGGGGTGTGGTGTTAGGGGAGGCAAGTGTGGGGCTGAAAGATGTGGAATTATGGGGGTGGAGTGATAGATGTGTAATTGTGAGGTGATAGGTGTGGAACTGCGGAGGTGAGAGGTGTGGATGTGAAGGGGAAGGTAGAACTGGTGTTGAGTTAAGGGGATGGCAGGTGTAGAGATGAGTAAGACAGATGCATGGAACTGTGAAGATGACAGGTATAGAACCGGGGAGGGGACAGGGGACTACAGCTATGG
Organism: Coenobita brevimanus; assembly: GCF_032717465.1. Classification (NCBI taxonomy): domain Eukaryota; kingdom Metazoa; phylum Arthropoda; class Malacostraca; order Decapoda; family Coenobitidae; genus Coenobita; species Coenobita brevimanus. The sequence continues at coordinate 22,742,508 of NC_136977.1, forward strand.
TATGGCATGTGGAAATGTGGTACGTTGGAAAATGATATGGAGTTGTAGTGAAAAATGTGAAGATGAAGAGTGGACACAATTGTAGAGTTGAGGGAAACGTGTGAAGTTCAGGTTATAAGTACAGAGCTCAACTTACAGGTACGGAGCTGATAAATTGATGTGGAATGAGAATTAGTGGGTGGAAAACGCGTGGAATGGTAAATGTGTAAACGACAGATGTGTCATTGATACACGTGGGAGCGACAGGTGTAGAGACGACTGGTATGGATATGACAGGTGTGTGGATGACAGATGTTGAGAGTTTTTTGTGACAGCTGTGAACAGGGTAGATCTGGGAGTGTGACTCTCTCTCTCTCTCTCTCTCTCTCTTTTTCTCTCTCTCTCACACACACGCACACACACACACACACACACACACACACACACACACACACACACACACACACACACACAGCTCGGATATATATATATTGTTTCTTTACACAGGAAGGCATAAAAAGTCGCACCAATGAACACACCAAAATTCCCGCCTCGAAAGACAACAAAATAGATGAGAAGACAGACCCGATAATCTATCAGGGCACGAGTCACCCCGAGATAAGACCCACCGATAAGCACAGAGACATAAGTAGCCCCTCGCAAGCAGGATCTGGGACAGAGTTACATAAAAATGTCTTAAGTCTGTGTTCAAGATTATTCGTTCATTCTTGTACCTTGGTTCATATATCTACCAACCCTTCACAAACAAAGTAACGTGAATAAGAACGTGAAAAATATGATGAAAATAAGTTTAATCTTGATATTATTTAAGTGCATGTTGATTTGGTTATTGGGAAAAAATGTTAAAATCCTCTATTACCATGATCTTGGGTTTAGGGATATTTTTGGTACTGGAAGGGTTAGATGTAGCCTTCAATGATCCTTTCGCAACAAGATCTCTCTCTCTCTCTCTCTCTCTCTCTCTCTCTCTCTCTCTCTCTCTCTCTCTCTCTCTCTCTCTCTCAGGCTGAATAGTACTGTCAGAGAGGGCATCATTAAAGTACCAAATACTTTATGGGACTGCAGGCCTTAAGCTCAAGAAAGTCAGTATATATTATGAAACCTGATGCTGGAGCTGATAAGATTTGTGGCAGGTGATAAGACAGGTGATAAAGGAAGTGATACGACAGGTGGGTCCGTCATTACACCCAGCAACCTCCCCCACCCAGACAAGCGTATACGCACCGACCTAACACAATTTATGTTCGGCTGTGTACTACCTCAGGGGTGGAAATTATATATCTTTGTGTCAATCATACGGCTTAAGGGATCACGTGGACTTAAGAGGAAACTGGTCTGGACCGCGAGAAATTCAGCCATAAACTTGACATCCATCCATCTGTGTAACTATGCTGGCTTTGTTTATGAAGAGAAATTCCTTGTACCACTGTCTGTTTATAAAGGGAGCACTAGGTGGGCTGACTGGCTTCTTCGCATATCTCTGGTTCTCTCTACAACTTTTATTTTTAGATACGAGAAGGTAATTGTTGTGATGCCCATTGAAGAATTATATTAATTTTCATGAATCATATAGGTTAGGAGATCACGTGGTATTTAGAACAGCTTGGCATAGCTGCAAATATTCACTGTGAAAGGTTCTACGATAATAATTTGCATAAAAAAGAGTAATCAGTTCCCTACCGTAATTATGGTTAGTACCAGAAGAAAGGACAATGATAATATAAGTGCAGAATCATCTCAGACCTCTTTTCTTCCACCAAAAATTCATCTTAACTTCAAAACAAAAAGTATCTTATTTTATTTTCCTTAAACTTTGGGATACGAAATGTGAAGTTTGTATTTCTGTATTTTCTTTCGTGTAGGGTTATAAGATTTTATTCACCTTTGAGAAACCAATCATAGCAAAAAGATAAAAAAAAAAAAACAATCATAGCAAAAAGGAAAAAAAAATACAGTAACGTTTCAGTCAAGAATTTCGAAGCTTGTATTATACTCCAACGAACATCAGACATTTTCTCTCTGTTAAAAAAAAAAAAAAAAATGACAGCCAAAAGGTTAAGCTCAAGGGGTGACCATATATATATATATTCCTGAATCATGAAGCTTGAAGGATCAGGAGGACTTGAGATGCAACTGGTCTGAACCCCAGGAAATTCACTATAGCAAAAATCCAAGATATCAAATTACTAACCAACTTACCATCAATTTCCTGTCGTAACTAAGGACTGGTAGAAGGGATAAAAATAATAAAGCAGAGTGCACAATCCTTCCATGAATCCTGCTCTTACTGCAAAATTTATCTTAATTACGAGAGGCTAACTATCGAAAATCATATGAGTGAATCCCTACTGAGAAAACTATATACTGTACATTGTCCGAAATCATACAGCTTGTGAGAGGCGAATTAAAAGAAGAATGAGATAAAAGTCTGTCTATGTGGTAGGTCGAGACATACGATGGTTTGAAGAATTGATGTTTTATTATGGCACATTTAAACAGAAACTTTGATTATAGTTTTAATCTTGTGTTTTTACGATTATTCTGGATTATACCGAACTCATTTATTTGCAAGAAAATGGTTTATGATAATGATAACGATGTAGATGAGAATGTTGATGCTGATGCTGATGAAGGTGGTGATAATAATAACAAATATGATAATGATAAGATGATGATGATGATGATGATGATAAATTTAATAATGATAAGACGATGATGATAACAATGATACAGTTCACACAATAACACTAACCTCAGAAAACAAACTCGTAAAGGGGTTCAAGAAATACACCACTGAGAGCATCAGGAGATAAAAATTGTCCCCCTGGAGAGATAAAGATGAGATAAAGATGAACTGGAGCAGGGAGCAGGCAGAGACAGAGAGGAAGAGGGGAGGGGGACGTTTACATATCACCACACACTGCCACAACACACCACACACCACCACAAAAGCACCATAATGCTGAAAGGAGAATGCACACACTTAGGTTTTATGACGAGGGAGGTGGTGTGTGTGTGTGTGTGTGTGTGTGAGAGAGAGAGAGAGAGAGAGAGAGAGAGAGAGAGAGAGAGAGAGAGAGAGAGATGGATTTGGGGACTGTGGAGGATGTTACAGTGTGGAATGTGGGAGAATGTAAGCTTTATAATGCTATGGAATTTGAAGAATGTGGAGTTAGTACAATGTGGAGAGTGGAGTACTTTGGATTTGATGATGGTGTGGAGTATGAGAGATGTGGAGTAGGGAAGAATGTGAAGTAGGGAAGTGTGTCAAGTGTGTGAGGTTATGGATACTACAATGTGAAAGGAGAGTGTGAAGGATGTGGAGTGTGTCAGTGGGGGATGTGGATGTGCAATACTGTGATGAACTGTGAAGTATGTGGAATAATGAAGGCTGTGGATTTTTTTTTCTTGTTGATGAAGCATACTCTCCCCATTTATGACAGTGGGAAATAGAATTTGATGATAATGATGATGGCGATGATGATGACGACGATGATGAAAACGCAAAATGATACCAATGCTGAAGACGACGATTATGACGACTTGATGATGATGATGATGATGATAATGAAAACGATGATGATGATGATATAACGAAGAAAGCGAATACGATAAAACGACGCAGACGACGAATATAATATGCCGTTTATGCTGCAATGAAGTGCAAAGTACGTGCAAGATGCAACACTGTGGACTATGAAAAAGTGTAAGAGAAGAACATCAAACTTAATACCTCTCTCGTCTTCCTCCTGTTATGATCCCCCAGTCGTTTAAGATAATTGGCTCCATCACCATACCGGGTAGAGATGGAGAGAGAGAGAGAGAGAGAGAGAGAGAGAGAGAGAGAGAGAGAGAGAGGTAATTTCACTCTCTCTCTCTCTCTCTCTCTCTCTCTTTTTCTTTTTACGAGCTCAACACACTAAGCACTTTACGCCAGGAAGGAGCTAAGGAAAGTGCTTATGGTGCTACTCCTCCCAAGGGCTTACCACGCCACCCCTCTCTCTCTCTCTCTCTCTCTCTCTCTCTCTCTCTCTCTCTCTCCCCGCTAAAACAAATGGCGTGCTGAGGATAACGAAATAGTTCACAGGAAAAGATTTTACGACGCGGAAATTGGTCAGCAAGGTTTCAGCCTGTCTTTTTTAAATTCTATTTTATTTTTTATCCGTATCTGAGCAAAGGCCATGTATTTCGCGCAACGTTTCGAATCCCCTAGAGGCGTCTTGGGGATTTTGTATCGTAAAGTGCCGGGGGAGACAGCCAAATCGCACCCTTAAATGATGCTATCTACGGCAGCCTACCTTCTGACCCCTTACATATATTTTTTTTAGCATCTTGAATGTGATGGATTGGGTTGGTTTTAATATTTTCTGTAACTCATCGTCTATTTATTTATTTATTTGAGTTTCAGGCACTGTCGTATTGCCGGACTGCTTCAAAAATTTCCTCTTCTTTTCTCCCAATTTAAATCTTTTGGAGCTGTAAATTACTGTTCGATTGTGGCACTGCTTTCCAAATATCCTGCTTCTCGGTGGAGCGTTTAAATGTTTGGGACTTGTAATGTGTCTTCGTCTGAAATTTTTCGTCTTCCTTGATGTGTGTGTGTGTGTGTGTGTGTGTGTGTGTGTGTGTGTGTGTGTGTGTGTGTGTGTGTGTGTGTGTGTGTTTAGATATGCAGGTGTAAACTGGTGTTTTTTCACACAGTTTCCAAAATTTCCTTCTTCTTTGTTGCCTTCATATCAATTCATGTTCGATTTTGACACTGATTTTAAACTTCTCAGGTCCTTTTCTATTCATTCTTACTGCCTGGAGATTGGAATATTCTGATTTAATTTGGGAAAAAAACTCTAGAATTAAGTGAATTTAAAACACTCGGCCCCCCCCCTTCTCTCTCTCTCTCTCTCTCTCTCTCTCTCTCTATCTAGCTTATCTATCTATCCATCTAACTCACTTCGAAAAGGAGTAGGGGACTCTGTGGAAATGAATAAATTAGTGATAACAAGAATGATACAGAAAACAAAATCATCAATCTCAAGACATTGTTTTTTATTTCCTGTAATAATGTGTCTTGAATTTCACTCTATGTTCTCCTTTTTAACCACTTCAGCACAATGATACCCTTTTCACCTTATTTCTGCCACCACAACTCTCACTTACAATATTTTAGCTTCTTAGACGCATCTCATACTAAAGACATTATAAACAATATCCTAAACCACTGTTCCTCACACCACCAGATAATTTTATACAGTTTTGGGGGAGATCTCTCGTAGCTGAAAGATAAAGTTCAGCAGTCCTCATTATACAGGTTAGGTGTGTTCCAGAATACCATCAAAATACCACTACTTTTTTCATTCATCTAGTACTATTATTTAGAGAAAACTGGGAAAATTTGCTTTAAAAGTATCAATGGAACTTTATTATGCAGTTTTAAGACCCAATCCCACACCATCCGCTTCGTGGCTCGAGGCTGGGGTACAGTAAACCAGATCTTTTTAGTCACTGGAGATCACCCTACGACCTTGGTAGCTATTTACATTATAGAGTAAAAGAAAAAAAGTTTTCGGGTGGATTACAACAAGGACTTACCGTACGTACAAGAGCTCTATAATTTACACCCAGGGCTACACGAAACAATACGATTCCCAGGATGCTGTGTTTACGCCTATAGTGGCCAGGATGAACCACAAAAAGCGACGTAAAAGTGCATAGTCAATTAGAGCAGCGTCTAGAAATTCAGGTTTTATGTTCGTGGTACCTACCGCTGTTACGTCCTGATTTTTTTCCTCCTCTTCGATCTTTTTCCTGCTGTTCTTCTTCCTCCTACACCATTGCTGATTCTGATTCCGTCTCTTCCTCCTCATTTTCCTCTTTCCTGCTTCTCTCATTCCCATTCCTTGTTCTTTTACTTCTTTTTCTTTCCTTTTCTTCTTCGCTCTTCGTTATCATCTGCTCTAAATCTTATATTCAACCCTCCTTCTCCTCCTCCTCCACTTCTTCTTCTTCTTCTTCTTCCTTCTCCTCCTCCTCCCCCACTTGTTCCTCCTCCTCTTCCTCCCCATTTCCTCCTCCTTCTCCTCCTCCTCCTCTTCCTCCTGCTCTTTCATTCCCAACCCTCTTCCACCTCCTTCATCGTACCAATCCATCAACATACATAACACTCCCCAACCTCAGTAAATGCAATTAGTACCTAAGCGGTGGCTTGAAGTGGTGCGCAATAACTCCATTTATCGGCATTTCGTGAACAGAATAGTTAATGCACCTCAGGGAACGGAAAAGCTAGTCTATGCCCACAGTCAGTTATATATAAATAAATTTAAAAAATCATCCTTTTGCATTACTTCTTTCATTATCTGCATTATACGATGGTGATTTTTTCTTGTACTTTTATTTATTTTTTATGGTAAGAGGGTTAAAAATGCGATCTGATCTTGATGGGGTGGGTGGGTGTTCGGGGTAGGATAGCTGCTTCTCTCTCTCTCTCTCTCTCTCTCTCTCTCTCTCTCTCTCTCTCTCTCTCTCTCCCCACCATTAAGAAAAGGAAAATTGAATGAAAGTGTATTAAATTTCGCATAATGTTTGAGACCACAAGAGGAACAAGTTATTACACCGTGAGAGAAAAAGGTCGGAGATAAAGGGCCAGAAGGGGGAGGGGTGATACCATGGCGAAGGTATGCCCTCTCTGTGTGCTCCAGTGTATCCCTGTTCTCTTTTTAGGCTAGTGGTGGAGCTTTTGTGCTTATTAGTTTTTTACTGTCTTGGGCTGGTTCAGGGTACGCCGCTGGGCCAGGGTGTTTTGTGTATGTTAAGGTCTATTGATAATACTCCTTTGCATAGTTGTTGTCCGTTTTAATTTTCCCGTATTGTGTTTAAGGTCTACAGATAATATTCCTCAGTATATTCACTAGCGTTTTTAATTTCCCGGTATTGTGTTATCTCGTATGTAAATCATCACACGCACGTATATGATTCGTGTATACATGTCCGACCAATATCAGTGCCTGTGAGTGAAGCGTGGGACTGGAGCAGATATATCCTTACTTCATTGTATGAACGTGTTATATAATTCCGGGATATACTACTGTTTATTATGAGTCTGTTTCGAGAACATATTAAGCTTGTTTCTTTCAGAGAGTGCTCATATGCTTTTGGGATATACGGCTGCCTTTTATGAGCGTCCGAGTACATGTTTCAGGGATATATGCTTGTCCTTTAATAATTCCCTTGTGCGTGGTGAGTGAAGAGCGTGGAAATGAAGGTGACCCCTCTCTTCGCTGACTTCTGTTCTCCGTCAGTCTTGCCCACCTGTGTGTTGTCCTGTGTACCTCATTCTTGGTGCATATCGAAGGTAAAAGTGAGGAACTGTGGGCTTACCTTTTATTTACCTGGCCTGATGAAGACTGTATCGCTTGAGTTTAGTTCTTCTTCCTCGTCTCTCTCTCTCTCTCTCTCTCTCTCTCTCTCTCTCTCTCTCTCTCTCTCTCTCTCTCGCTAATACTGCTGCATCTTCAACGCCATGGCATTCCATTCTGACTTTACACTGCCGTCTGACATTCCGCTGACTGTTCATTCAAAAAGTTTCCTCTGACACATACCACTCCACTCTCACACCCCACTTTGACAGTGACACCCTGCTATGCCATCCCACACTGACACATCTCTCCACTTGGACACAGGACTGACGCACCACTTTAACACTCAGATGACACCTCTCTCTGATACCCGATTCCATTCACACCCACCTCTTAATCGTAACACCAGACTCCAAGCACCCCCACTACGCTCAAACGTTCCCCCTCTTTTCTGATACCCTCATGTGACACCCCAACTTTAATTCTGACACCACAACCCTCACTCTGACCCCCTCCGTCCCCTACCTTAGCCAACCGTGCGTGACAAAAGACACCCCCCTCCTCTCGCCTCCTCTGAACATCTCGCCTCCTGACGCTGCTGCCCTCATTGCTGCCTTATCTGTTCATTATCTCAGTATTATCGCAACCATTTTACGAGGCTGTCTCGGGGCCGGTTCTCGGGTGTTCGGAATTTATAAACCTTCTGGCGTCTTATCCACTGGCCTTAAATGAGCTACATCTATATTTTAATTTATCTGACGCCTTATGATATTACTCTACTATGCTCACGTGTAACTTAGGGACACCGAATATGAAGAGAAACCTATATACACTTTTCGTAATTTGTTCGAACTCCTGACTGACGATTTTAATCACCTCACCGACACTCATCGTATCCAGAACGCGTAGATGACAAGGAAAGCACCCAGCAAACAGTCCTCCACACTCCGATACGCAACCGTCGCTTTAGAAATCCGGGTTCCAATATTGGTTTTTATTAAGAAATGCTGAAAAAAAAAAAAAATGTCTAAACGCTTCATAGTCGGCCCTGAACTAGAACCCAGGACTTCTGAGTTGCGGGCAGAACGAATATTCCTCCCAAACTACGAAACACAGCCTTCGATTTGCAGTTTCAGGTCCCTGTTTCAATTCAAAGTGCAAGAGGGTTCCGACCCTTTATACATACCATCCCTGAGGTTCTCCGGCTGGCAGGCTGAGGGTGCAGCTGCCGGCGTCATAAACCGGGCTTTACTCCACTTACGAGCCGCTTCACTGCCGGATAAGGGGTCGTGGTGGGTCGTCCATGTCAAAATACAGCCTGATTTATCCCTGAGTGAGGACAGTACCATTTTTTTTTTTTTTTTTAAGCCGTGGATGGCGGGATTCAAGGAGGCTCTTCAAGATGGCTATCGTGGTACCACCCTAAACTGGCGGTTTGGGTGGGGCACAAACCTCTGTACAGTGATGCCACGTTTTCCATACCGCGATGCCTCTCTCTCTCTCTCTCTCTCTCTCTCTCTCCATATTTCATTCCTGGTCACTGGACATATTCTTTTTTTTTTTTTTTTTTACTTATAATACAGGACTGCATTTCATAGGACCGCGTTTCGTTCCTGGACACATCCAAGTTTTTTCTTTTTTCTTTGTCTTTTCTTTTTTTTTACTCATAACATAGGACCGCATTCTCGTTGGTTTAGGGGGGTTTGTAGCACCTTATCCTTACCGACTTGTTTTTCATATTACACCTTGCTATTCTCTGTTAAAATTTTCACATCTTATCTTCCATGTACCTGGCACAGGTAAAGTGCAGAAGAATATAAAGCAGCCATATCAGAAGTAAACTGGTTGAAGAGAAACGTCCAATAAGATTTTTTTTTTCTTTTTTAACTTTCATCTTGCTACCTCCAAACGATGTAATTTATCTAAAAAAGGACTCCTGTGACTAAAGGGATTAAAGGGAATATAGTAAGAAAGGAAGAGTGTTTTCTTAGATATGAGCGGAGGAGCTGAAGGAGGGTTGTCAAGAGGCCTACCAAGTATCTTAATCTTGGTCATATTCAAGGGTTTCATTTGTCTGGGGAGTGTGTACAGTGTGATGGAATTTAAAAAAAATATATATATATATTAACCATTCAAAACATGTTGTCCTTCCTTTCTTTTTTTCTTTATTCTTCCATGTTTGATTCTGGCTCCCAAGTGTTTTATACCTGGTCAAAGTCAAAGGTTTCACTCATCATAACATAAATTAAATATTGTGGTGAGAATGGCTGCTGACTAACATCGACATCATCACCCTTCACCACAAAGCATGTAGACTGAGTTAGCGTTGAGTAATATCGCCATGGATTAATTTTCCGATCCTGAGCCCGATACAGTAGCTTAAAGAAATCATCAGTAATATCGCTCCGAAACTGGAAGACAGTAAGCATAAGTCTGATTGCAGTCTTACTCCAACGTCCTCCAAGCAAGAAGACTAATGAAGCACTCAGGATCATCAGGTTAATCTTAGCATCATTATCCAACAACACTGAAGGCAAAGGATGATACAGTCGAGTCCTCCTTTAACTACGAAGACTAAACACTGAGTATTATGGCCACTGATTAACTTCGTGATCATTAAGCCAACACAGGAATTAAGAAGATATTAACAGCCTCTAAACAGGAAGACTGATTAAGCACTGAGTATATAGACATAGATTAGCTTCGACATCATAGTCTAACCCAGTGCCCCCACACTAAGAAAACTGACTACTGTCGCCATAGATTAAGTTCGATAACATAACCCGACAACACAGAATAAAAAATATATAAACAGCATCACCACACACACACACACACACACACACACACACACACACACACACACGTACACACACTCCAGTTTTTCCTCCACCTGCCTATTTTATTCAGCTTAAGATGGAGGTTTCAAATATGGGTTAAATATACCTTTCATAAAGTCCTAGGCATAACACACCTCCCTTAAGATGAATAAAATCGTCTCGTAGCAGCTAAAATAAACATTAAGGAGGCTACCCGGCTTTAAGAGGTTGTATCACTAGAGATAAACTGCAGCATCATAATCCAGCAACACACAAGTCAGCCCCCGGCAACACACAAATCATCCTCCTTTTAACATCATCAGTCCAAAAGACGAAAGATTATGTAAACCTAAAGTACTGTCGATCCAGATTATGTCCAACATAATCAGCCAACAACAAAAATACCAGAAGTTATAATTACCATCAACTCTTCTTTAGTTTCATCGCCCTAAAACACGATGATGAAGTTAGCATTATGTATTATCCATCCAGAGTAACTTCGACATCAGAAGCCACCACAGAAATGAAGACGATATGCTAACTCCAAGCCACGAACTCTACTTAAGTAGGAGTTTGATTATAATTTAACCTAACTCCACAAGACAAGATGACTGAGCAGGCATTTAAGTATAATCGCTACAATTTAACCCTGATATCTTTAGCCAGCACAGAAGTCAGAAGATATAAGTACTCTAAATCCCCCTCTTTCACTGCCCCCTCTTTTACTGCATTGCCCCAAGACACCTAGATTGAGTCAGTATTAAGTACTACCACTGCTGATTAAGTTTAGTATCATGACCCCCAAAACACAGGAATCAAACGAAAAAAATACGATCGCCCCAAACGGTGGAGACTGATAAAGCACGAATTTGATCGCAATCTTAACCTAACCCCCCCTTACCACGAAGACCGATTAGGCATTTATCTTCACCACAGATTAACTTCATCATATCACCACAAATTAACCAGGACAAAATTATCAAACACAGAATTTATTATGTTAGTGTGATAGCTTCAAACGATTAAGTAACTATGAATCTGATCTCAATCTTAATACCCCTAAACACAAACACCAAATAAACATTATCATCAGCACAAATAACCCTCAAACTCGTTATACAGCAAATATAATTATGAACATAAGAGGATTAAGTAAGTATTTGGTGTTATCCTCATTAACTCCTACATCGCTAACCCAATACAGAAGTCAGAAGGTATAAACAGACTCATCCCAAAAGAGGAAGACTGAGTAAGCACTGTGAATTATCGATGGAGATTATCAGATTATCCTGGCTATAACCCCCTCGCTCCAAACACGAAGACTGATTAAGAGGCATATTATCGACATGAGATTAACCTCGCCGTCATGATCCAACACAGACGTCAAAAGTTATCAACGGCATCAATCCATCTTTATCATCAACACGCAGGTTAAGATAAAAAAGGGGGGAGGGGATGCCGAAATTTGTGTGCGCTGAGAAATTAAGATCGAATCCTCTCAATCCAGATAATCTACTAGGGATGATTAGCTTCTTATCAGTAGTAGATTGGGGTAGATATATTCTTGTTTCCGCGGCGGTAGTTTAATGATCAGCCACTGGGGAATAAGTCTTCAAATAGCTCCCTCGTCCCTACTAAGAAGTCGGATGGTTGCCCTCTTCAGCAGTGTCTTAAGATGCTGCCAAGAGATAAGGAAGATGAGGTTGAAGATGCTGGGGATGGTAATAAAGAAATGTAGCAGATGAGAGAACAGAGATGTGAGATGAGAAGAAATATGTGAGATGAGATGAGATGAGAGAGAGAGAGAAAGAGAGAGAGAGAGAGAGGTGAGGGGGGGGGGAATCTTTCTCATCTCAGTCCCACACCACAAACGAGCAAGCCAGAAGCCAAGGACGACCACTACTTATACAGGTACGACCACAACCTCTGTCTCTACCCAGCCTCCAATCACCATCATCACTACTACCATACCATAAAGCGTCATCACCATCACCTACACGCACGACAGCCATCACCACAACTATCATCATCAATCACCACTCAATCACCATAAACAGAACTACTAATATTACAAGTCCCACCACGACTGTTACCGATATCCATGCGCTACCACAACTACCATCACCAAAACCATCGTCATCAGTCAACTATTATCACCACCGTCTATAGCACCAATACCACAACTACCAACACCACTATCACCAGACCCATCATCTCCTACCGCAGTCAACTATACTGATTCAAACGCAACCAACTTCCATTACTTTTCTATTTTTTTTATGTGAGGAAGAAGGAACTGACGTTGCTCCTATCATCGCCAACACTACCATCAATACCACAACTACCATCACAGCCACTACCATGACTGTCAGCATCCTCAAGCACTACCACAGCCCACACCATAACCAATACCATCAACAACACTAATTCCAATACCACAACTACCACCACAACCATTACTACGACTATCATCACCAATCCTCAGCGCTACCACAACCAGTACCATCAAAAACACTGCTACCAACACCACAACTACCACCACAACCACAAACACAGTTCTTATCGTCAATCACACACCTGAATCACCATCAATACCACAAAATCACTTGCACAGCTCACCATTACAGATTTATTAGGAACGGTCTTTATTTCTCTTCTCTGCGATGACTTTATTTTCTTCTAACTTTCGATGATTCTATTCATTAAAGAATCATAATTAGCCCAGTCACCTTAAATCACATGTTCTAAACTGAATGATATCCTCTAACCGTTAATAAAAAAGTAGAACGAAAAAGAAAATAAAAAGAAAGTGAGACAGAAGGAAAAGACAAAGAAAGAGAGACAGAAAGAAAAGACAATGACACAGAGACAGAAAGAAAAGACGTCATTCTACTAAAGAGATCATGACAAGCCTTAATAAAGATATCATGTTTCGCTCTATTGAACTTTCTCACGTCAGAGTTCGGTGGAGCAAAACGCTGTTTCCTAATCATCCAAGTTCGTTCTTTTCTGTATACATTAGTCTTGGTATCCCCGTAAGATTTCATGCAGCTTAGGGGAGGCTTATCGAGCTGGAGGGGTTGGATAAAGCTTTCATCAACTTCCTCATTACTAGCGTGAGACGGTGAAAGAAAAATCGTCTGGTGGCAGAAAAAGAAACGTTTATGAGTATTGTCGTATTGAAGAGGCTAACTTGATAAGTCCTTCCTGAGCTTAAGAAAATCGTCTGACAGGGAATGGTGGGGCAGTTTTTTTTTATTTTTTAGCCCTTTCAGCTCCGGGCCTTCCTTAATCTCCTAACCAGTGCGATGTCTCTTTCCCTCTCATTCACCCTCCAGACGATTTTATTCAGCTTAGAGGTGGCATCTGGAACTGCATGGGTTAGATCCAGCCTTCAATAACCCTATAATTCTTTGCCAATTATCTATCTTTCATATTATTTAGGCCAACGACGGACGATTTTGCTACGTTCAAGGCAACCTCCGGGCACCAAAAATATTAAAGCAATCAACATTAACGTTCTGCCCCAAAATAAAAAAGAAAATAAAAAAAATCCTGTTACATTCCAGCTCGCACAGGACGATTTTATTCAGTGGACAGGAACTCACAGTAGACAGAGCGTTAAGTAACAGAGATTCTGCTTAAGTTGAATAAAATCGTCTGGAGGAGGAAAGAATAAAAGTGTATGCCAAGCAAGTTGCCCCAGGGTTGACTGAGTTAAGCTGAACTTTTTATCTCCATTACTGTCAAGAGAAACACTACGCTAACACATCCACCACCACCACCACTATCCCCTCTGATACCCACACCACCACCACAATTACCACTACTAACACCTTCATCACCACCACCAATACCACTTCTGACACCTCCATCACCACCACAGCTACTACTACTAACACCTTTACCACTATCACAACTACCACTTCTAACACCTTCATCATCACCACAACTACCACTTCTGACACCACCACTTCAAAACTCCTTTGACCACCATCACTTGCACCACCACTACGGCTTCCTCCATCTCCTCAGCTACCAAATCCACCACCACGACCACACCAACCACGACAACCACTCTACAAATGACCATCATCATCACCACTACCTCTTTCACTTGCACTACCACCACCACATCAGCTATCACCCTCACCATCAAACCTCCAGCTCCTCTACAACAACGAACACACCTACCACTACAACACCCGATCTTCACCACAGCCACCACTCGCTACCACCACCTCACATCTCCAATCACCTCACCACTCTTACTACTACACCACCACAACTCCCCATCACCACCACCACTATCACCACCACTACCACCCACACCACTTTAACCTCCACCACCTCAAATCCTAAGTTAGCCGCCGCAACCACCACCCACTCCTAAATTGCGAGCACTTTCCCGTGAGATCCAGCTTTCCAAGATTACGCTTATCAGGAGCTCAGGGCGATCCTTATCTCCCATGAAGAGACCTTAAAGATAGGAGGGAGATAACAGATTGGCTCATCCCGGCTCTCGACAGTTGCTGGATCCATAAAGCTTGATTGGTCTCTATCTATCTATCTGTTGCCAGACGCCTCAATCCCGTTTGGGGTGGCCACAAACAAATCGCCTCCAAGTCGCCCTGTCCCCCGCCATTTCACTCCCCTGCTCCCAGCTCACACCCCCCTCTCTCATATACCTCTCCACCCCATCCCTCCATCTCATCCTCGGCCTCCCCCTCCCTCTTTCCCCCTCCACCTCACTCACATACACTCTCTTCGTCAGTCTTTCACCCTCCATCCTCTCCACATGGATTGGTCTCGACCTCAGAATTTAGGGGCGATCAGAAGGGGGTGTCAGATTATAAAGTTGCTTGTCTAAAACTTCTGGATCTTATGTTTCGGCAAAGTTTGCGGGTCTCAGCTGCTGCCAGAGAATGAGAATCAGGCATGAGGAATGGGATTACATGAAGCTCCACATTCTAAAACTTCTTGGGGTTCTCAAAGTGGAACATCATGCCCTCTAAGCTGAACGACCAACACTGCAGCACAGACTCGTAGGTGGCATCACTGCACTTTAAGAGACCACATTATAATATTAAGAGCCAGCTGTTCGTTTGCTTTCTAATATAATCAACACTATGATCAAGGTGCCTATCTGGGTCACCTGATGAAGTATATTGTAGCTTTGTTTGTGTGTGTGTGTATTAATTTTTTTTCACACTTATATACACGAGTACATGGTATGAAAACTTTTTTTTTTTTTTTTTGCCATTAGACAGCAAATGTCCAGCTTTTGTATATTTTTTTCCTTTGCTTTCCTTTAGCTTTTAGGAGTTACATTGATAAATGAGACTTTTTAAAACGGCTGCTGCAGATGAGGACCTGGAAGAGAGAGAAAGAGAGAAAGGAGAGGAAAGAGGGGGAGTAGCTGGAACCCCACGAAGCTCTGTCAACTCCTTATTTACCTTAGCGCTCCCAGGCGGTGGACCCTAATCGAAGGTAATTGCTATATTCTTCACAGTCCCTAATGGGGTGTAATTATTATTCTGCTCTGAGGCCCCGATACACCACAATTATCAGGCTGATTAAGATTGGTAATTGCCGGATGAACATGCCTGCCGTATATAATCCTTCCTTTATAACCGATGCGACCATTAATTATAAGTAAGTATATATAGACGGGCGGTATCTCCTTTTGATTATAAGTATTTGGCTCAAGTGCTCGTCAGGATTAAAGAATGTTAGGGAGCTAAGATTCCACCCACACCCACACCCACCCACACTCACACACACACACACACTCACACACACACACACACACACACACACACACACACACACACACACACACACACACACACACACACACTTCAACCAAGCAGACCCCAAAGTATTGGTCCGTCTATTTTGTGAAGAGCGTTTGGGCGTTGTCCCTCTTGGGAATTTCCTAGGCCGCCTCTCTGCCAAGCGTGTACACCTCTTGTCTCATGTCAGCTATTTACTACTTTTAAATGAAATTTATTTACAGTATATCTATATTTAATTGTCTAATAAGGCCATATAGTGTTATAAATGCCTCTTTTTTTCTTTTAATAACAATTACTTTTTATTAATACCACAACACTTTGCCAAGTGTTGTGGTATTAATAAAAAGTAATTGTTGCTTTCCAACGGTGCCACGCTTGTAAGGGTAGAGTGACCGTGTTAATCCAGGTCATTTCCACTCTGGCCGCCACATGAGATGGATGCTCTTACTCCTGCTACTCGCTCTCGTGTGCACCACAGTAGAGAAAAAGAACTTATTTACAACGTAAACAAGTATTTTTTAGAAGAGAAGGCAAACAGAGGACCTCAAAGGTGGTGTGGAAAATAAATCGAAATTATAAACCACAAATAAACCTCACACTTTAAGGAGAAAATCAGTCATAATATAAAAAAATAATGTTAGAGAGGCAGACAGACAGACAGACAGAAACAGAGAGTAGGGGGAAAGGTCATGGAGAAAGGGAATGAATAAGAGAGCAAGAAGACAGACAGACAGTCAGAAATAAATTATAAAAAGTGCAATTACTATATGCAGAAAGAGAGAGAGTGTGGTGTGCTGGGAGGGAGAGTTGTCATTAGCGCCTTTTCCCTAATCCGATTAAGTTTCCCAGTATAAAGTATGGCAACACTGTGGGACGGGGACTCCCCAAGAGGGACAACGCCCAAATGCTCTTCATAACTTATATTCACACCCAGATCCTCTTCCCTGAAATTTTGTATATATAGCCGGTACTTGTACTTAACAAACACCGTCCTTTCTCCCTTTCCCTCCCACCACACAAAGTAATTTAACTTCGATACTTTGCACATACACCTCTCTACTTTTTCCACACTAATTTTTGATCGCATTATAATTTTAGACGTATGAAATTTAGAGTGTTTTATCATTTTTTCCTTCCTTTTTTTTTTTCTTTCTTTTTCAACAGGTGACTTTACAGGTATAAGTAAAAGTTTATTTCCCTTGCAAAGTTAAAGAGGGAAGGAGACTAGAGGCATGGAGGGAAGGAGTGGGGGGTAGGGGGGAAAGGTAGGGAAGGGGAGAGGTGGATGGGAAGAAATGATTGGGAAGGATGAGGTGGGGAGAAGGGTAGGAAAGAAGAAGGCTGGGAGGGGGTGAGGGAGGAAGGAAAGAAGCGAGGAGATGATAGGGTTGGGTGGGGTACGGAGGGAAGGATAGGGTGGGAATGGCGAAGAGAAAGAGAAAGGGAGAAGAGGACCAGAAGGAATGATGAGTGAGCAGAGATAAAGAGGAAGGATGGAGTGAAAAGGGGGAAGGAGCTGAGAGACAGGAAGGGAAGGGGAGGGAGCCTCGGGAGGAAGTGTAGGGTAGGGTAGAGATGGAAGAGGGAGAGGGGTGAAGACAGGTAGGTACAGACAGGTATGGGAGAGGGAAAGAGGTGGGGGAGGGATGGGGGGATAGTGCCTATACCTGTATTGTAAGGATGTCAGAAGGGACCTCCAGGTGTTCCACTGTGAAGCCTACACATCTGAACGTGGGAATCTTGTCTCAGCATCATCATATACCTGATCTTTTCTCTTCCCTCGCCGCCACTTCTCACTCCTACATTCCTCGGCTTTGGGGAGATATCACAGTGCAGGAGGGGAATGGAGATCGTCGCTAACCCCTCCACCGCAAGGGCTTTATCTTAAGGTTAGATATCGTGGACTTGAGGTGAATACAGGGAAAAATATACGTCACCAGGCCATGAGTCCCGTAATCATTTCGCTGAGATGACGTATTATTCTGTTTTCTTTCTTGCTACCTCCAGACGATTTTTACTCAACTTACAAGGTTCTCTAGCAGCGAATGGGTTAGTGAAAGCTTAATCTAACCCCCCAGTTTAAAGTCTCCCTTAATATCCGAAAAAATTAATATTAGTAAAACCATATTCATCATCGTGGGTAAGATGTTAATGTCATGTTTCTTCTCCTCATCCCCTCCTATCTTTCTCCAACTTGCATTTCTTCACACATAACCACACTTTCCTCCCTTCTTCCATTACTCTGTCCATCCATCCATCCCTTTGCAGACAATGTTTCTCTTCAAACATTCTCTCTCTCTCTCTCTCTCTCTCTCTCTCTCTCTCTCTCTCTCTCTCTCTCTCTCTCTCTCTCTCTCTCTCTCTCTCTCAACCTCAACTTCCTTTTCTTACTTAACTCCATCCCTAACGATCTATCCATCAGACAATTTCCTCCCCCTTCACCCCTTCCCTCCCCTTCCCCTCACCCCACCTCTACCTTCACCCTTCCCCTCCCCTTCCCCCTCACCCTACTGGGGATGACAGCCTTCACCCCATCATTCATCACAGTCATCATCTCCCTAACACCTCCATTACCGCTTCCCATAACCCGTTCATCTCACTTCATCTCTGCCTCCGAAATATAAAACGAAAATGACAAAGATTTTATGATACTGGTTATATCCCTACACTTTCCTATCATATATTCACGCACATATGCACTTACACTTGCAAACACGCACGCACACACGCTCATGTTCGATCACTCACTCAAACTGATACACATTATTTATCTACCTGTCTATCTGTCTCTCTGTATGCCTGTGTGTCTGTCTATTTATGTCTGTGTCTATCTACCACCTAAGTACTTTCGTCTACAGAAGAGAAGTAGATTTTATAATGAACTTTGTATTTTATGAGTTGGGCAGTAGTGATAAAAGCGATCTCCGGTATCAGTTTCAAACCTGCTGTTAAAATGTTTGTAGATGGGAGTTTTGGTTTTTAATAAGTGTTACCTACCATTTAACCAGTTTAGATCTGGGTACCATAAAGCCGTTACAAAGATACTGCACATTAGTAACCGGGAAAGTAATCACAGAGCTTGAAAAATGTAATTGCAGGGACTGAAATAAGATGTTTATAGACAGGAGTACAAAGGAAAGCAAATAGCAAGAGTCCAACTGGTTTTCTGAAGGCTGTTAGTTATATGGTACAGTAGATAATAACTACACTATGGGTAGATTAAAACTAACTATATTACGTGTCTGAGAAAGGATGATACTAACAAGCTGATATACAATTATCGAATTGTTTTACCTTCGTGCATATGATATTGTAAGACATACCTGATCTTTAGACCACTGCCTCTTGACGACACTGATGTTAGAGTTAAAGATACTGGGTGTTCAGAATTGTTGGCCAAAGTTATGGCAAAAATTCTGTGCACATAATATTTGAGTCATAAAAAAACCCGGCTTAAATTGAAAAACGCTTTGTGAAGGGCAATTTTCTCTCTCTCTCTCTCTCTCTCTCTCTCTCTCTCTCTCTCTCTCTCTCTCTCCGTATCTCTCTTATCTCTCAGTCGCATCGTGGAAAAGCCGTAAGTCTGTACCCAGCTCTTACTCTCAAGTCCTCAAGAGCTAGTCGGGGAAGATTTAAAAGCCGTATTCTAGGAGACACAGGAAGCTTCGTAATACTTCTTCCTTACCGACTAATTCTTTATAGTGCACCTTATAATTTTCTTGTGCCCTATGAATCGTCTTAATATCGACAGTTTGCAATGATACAGTAAAAGAAGCTTCGGAGATGTAATGTGAAGAAGAAATCGCCAAGAAACAGGTGTAACGAAATCTTCAAAGCTCTATATGAAAAAGGTCTAGAATTTAGTGAGGTGAAGATATCAAATGGCGAAAAATTATCCACTTTTTCTTTACTATGAGATAAAACACTTTAAAGCCTTACTTGGGCCCTCTTCAAGTATAAGTATTGTGTCTTCAAAATAATAGCAATTTTAATATATATCTAAACTTTTCCATCTGGGTATAAGACTCATCCCAGTCATTAAAACACCCAAGGCAGAATAATTACTTCTTTCACGTTCCAGTATGTGTTTTCCTTTCGTTCTTTCTCATAAAATTTCCATGCTGTTTTTTTTATGCTTTTTTTTGTTTAATTTTCCTGCAAAATTCGGCTGGAGGGTTTGGTGAGAGGTGGGGGACTTTCTTTTTTTCCTATTTTTTCTTACCCTTATCTTATTCCCGTTATGTAGTCGTTCCCTTAAACAGGATTTGCCTTGTATGGCCCAAGCGACCTGCTGCAGTAATCCTCTTTACCTATGAGCTTGTGTTTCTCTCTCTCTCTCTCTCTCTCTCCAAACATCGAACATCCTACCTCCCTTCCATCCCTCCCCTCCCCCATTTTCTTCTCCCCGTCCACTCCCCATTTTCGGCCTAACTGGGCATGCTTCTCCTCTCGTCCTCTCTCTCTCTCTCTCTCTCTCTCTCTGTCTCTCTCTCTTTTCCTCCCTCTTTCCCTATTCAACTTCCTTCTCTCTTTCTCCCTTCCTCCTCTCCCCTTCCTCCTCCTCTTTTTCCTCCCTCATTCTAACTTCCATCTCTCCCTCCTTTCCCTTTTTCCTCTCGCTTTCCCTCCCGAGTTTCCTTCTTCCTCCCCTCCTTGCCTCCTCCCTCCCTCTCATTTTCCATCTACTCTGCCTCTTCTCAACCATTTATTTCTTCCACACCTGACTCCATACCTCCGCCCTCGTCACCTTCCACTTCGTTAATCACCATCATTTTCTCACTTAACCATACCCTAATGCTTTCCGTTTCTTCCATCTGCCTGCTTATCTCTCTCTTTCAGCTGTTTTATTTTGCTTCCACTTACAATATTTTCTCATCATCATTTTTTTCTTCTTTAGACTCCCACCTCTTTCTGCCTGTCTTTTCACCAAGCCACATTTTATCTATTCTTCCCTTTTCATATTTCTATTTTTTATTTTTGCTTCACTTCCATCTGTCCATTTTTTTTTTTTTAATTGGTCCACCCCGTGTCTTCTTTCCTCTTCTTTTCATCTGCGTTTACAAGTACTTTTTCCCTTTCATTTGCCTATCACTTTTTCTTCTGCTCTTTTACCAACTTTTTTTTTTTTTTTTTTATAATTTCCTTATTCGCGTTTGTGTATACACTCCTTGCTTCTTCCTCCACCTTCTCACTCTTCTCTTTCCGCGTTTGTACCAAGTCACGTCTTTCTTCACTTCGAATCATCTCATTTTCTTTCCATCTCATTGCCCCTCTGTCTCTTTCCAAATCACACCTTCACTTCTTCGAATCATCTCAATTTCCTTTCCATCTCATTGCTCGTCCGCCTCCTCCTCTCACACCATTCCACCTTTCTCCACTTTCCCGAATCATCTCATTTCTTTTCCACCCCATCACCCTTTTTCCTCTTCCTCTCACACCATCCCATCTTTCATTTTTTCCCATCTCACCACCATTTTTCTTCTTTCACACAATTCCATCCCTTTCTTCCCCTCCTTAATCATTCAGTGTCTTGTGCCAACCACGCATCTGCATTTCTGTCTCTCCTCTTCCCTCTGACCTCACAGTGCTAGTCCTTATTTACCTCCTCCTCAAAACCGGGGTGGAGTTTGTTTTCGCTCCTGCCTGTCTGTCAGTCTATTCACATGGTTACAGAAAAATTAATGGGAGGATCATGACGAAAATTTATGAGGGCTTTCCTGCCTACTGATCCATGAAAAAAAAGAAAAAAAAAAGAAAAAAAAAGTGAAAGTGCATAAGTACACAGTGGTATTTTGACCTGACTAAAGACATACAATGTTTCTCTTCATCCCGTTACCAACCCACCTTTTTCATTCCTTTTATAACCACTCATCTTTAACAACCCCATCCCCTCCCTCTCTCTTCCTAACTATCCCAGTTTACATGCCACCCATCCATCCCCACTCCAGTCTCCAGTTTCTCCTTGTCAATATAATTTTCTTTTCGTCCTTCCTTTTACTAAAACATTCTCATTTTTTCACTCTGCCTAACCGTTTCATTCCCCCTCTCAACCTGAGCCCACATTTACCTATTTTTTTCAGTCAAAACCCATGTCATTCCCTGCTTAATCACTATAATTCTCCATTTTCCTCCATTCCTTTATCAACCACCACCTTTTATTTCTCTACCTAACTACCCAATTTCCTCGACCCCACCCATCCCCACATCCCCCTTCGTGCTCACACCAGTTGGGCGAGTACTGACAGCTGATGAAGATGTATTGCCGTTCCCCCAGCCTCTCGATACTCACACTTAACCCAACCTAACATAAAATAACCTAAACTAGCCTAAACCAAACCTAACTCTGCCTTGTGCTAACCTAAAACAAAACCTAAATATAACTCACCTTAACCTAATCAAACCAAAATCTAAAATATTAACTTAATCTCCCACCAGCGGGGCGAGTACTGACTGCTGATGAAGACGAATCACCACATACGAGCCGTGGGGTACAAGCCGGGGGAGGCTGACCTTTGACCCCGGGCTGGCGAGGGGTCACGGCTGAGGCCTTCCCTCACTCAGCACCGGTGTGACGGGTTTGGGTGTGAGGGGTGACAGGCTGAGGGGGGTGACTGGTGAAGTTGTGTGTGGATGGTTGGTGTGTGCAAGAAGGTTTGAAGATGTTGGTGTGTACTGACTGGTGTGTTGGTGTGCCGTGTTTGGGTGTTAGTGTGTCTTGGCTGGTGTGTTGGTGTGACGAGTTTGGGTATTGGTGTCGTGTTTGGGTGTGTTGGTGTGACATGTCTGGGTGTGTTGGTGTGACGTGTCTGGGTGTGCGGGGTGATAGGCTGATGGGTGATGGGTGAAGGGGTGTGTGGTTGATTTGTGCACTCAGGTTTGGAGGTGTGTGGGTTGGTGTGTTGCTATTGTGTGAAGGGACAGGTTGGGGGTGATGGCTGATGCTCTGTATGAATAATGTGTGCATACAGGTCTGTGGATGTTGTGTGGGACTAAGAACTGCTTGTCTGAGACTGCTGGTGTGTGTGTGTGTGTGTGTGTGTGTGTGTGTGTGTGTGTGTGTGTGTGTGTGTGTGTGTGTGTGTGTGTGTGTGTGTGTGTGTGTGTGTGTGTGTGTGTGTGTGTGTGTGTGTGTTACATATGTGGGGGTGTTCGTATATGCTATTACAGGTGAGGGGGTGTTTATGCGTGGTGGGACAGGTCTTGGGATGATGCGTACGACCTGTATGTACTTTTAAACATGCAGAGCAAATTTCTGACTGTTCCGACACGGTTCTAATGCTAATTTATCTATCCAACAAAATTATATTTTCATTACGACTGGGAAATGATTACGGGAAAATTCTGCATTCTCCATAAGTAATTATTCTCTTTTAATGCACCCAACTCTGACCCAGTTCCCGAGGTCCAGCTGCCATCTCAAAACACGAAAGTAGAAGACTGACGTGCTTATCTTACGAGTTTGAGACACCTGGAAATGATTTACAAAATGACTTGTTGGGTAGTCGGTCATATGTGGGACAGGGAAATGATCGTAAGATCGTAGATTTCAGAAAAGACTTACGAAAGAACATGCTGGGTAGTAGGTTCTATAAACCTTGCAGTACGGGAAAGTTATAATAAGTTGGCGGATTTGATCACGGGAAGATTCTTGGTCAGATTGTTTGTGATTCTTAGCAAGGTAAGATTCTACATTTTCCTTTCCATGTCCTTGCTGCAGATAAAGTCTACGACAGGAAAATTATCTTAAGTCTGTATGGCTAGGGGAAAATTGTACGCTTTCCATCCAGTGCCCTTCCCTCAAAACCAACATAAAAACAAATCACACTTACGAAAGGGAAAAGATCTTAAGTTTATCTCTGTACTCAGGGAAGGTCCTGTTGTGTCGTCGGTCGCATACGCCTTGTGGGAATCGATGTGGAAAGGAGAATGTGGTAAAATTTATTGTCTTTCAGCCACTAGTTTCCACGTCGTTTATCGAGCTATACGCGTACAAGGGGTCCCAGGGGATACATTATGGGTTCATTTACATACGTGGCATACAGAACGACCACCTTTCTGTGTATGAAACTCTACCTTTTTGTGTGCGAAACTTGTTTAAACTGAGGGAAGAATGAGGGATGAATTGCACACCAAGTCCACCGCTTCTCTCTCTCTCTCTCTCTCTCTCTCTCTCTCTCTCTCTCACACACACACACACACACACACACACACACACACACACACACACACACTATCCCTCCTCACACAAACAAAATAGCCTCGTCACTCGCCACACTAATGACCGTCATTTCGTTTGTTAATGAGTCTCCCTCTCACCTTACCCCTAGTCCTTTCTTTCTTTCTTTTTTCATTCTTTTTTCTTTTTTTGTGCATATTGTACCTTAATTTCCTCTTGGCTGTTCCTCATGCAAACTGAGTCAATATCAAACCATCACAGGCAGGGAGTAACTTGGGTGTTCTATTCTGGCAACCTGGAAATGATTTACTTGGTCAACCCTTGTCCTCATTATCATTCCAGGAGTTCCATGCAAAATAAATCGCAAAGGAGAAGGTACTTGGGAGCCTCATTTTCTGAAGAGAATATGGCCATTGAACACTTAAGGTACCATAATCATATTTTTTTTTTAACTTCAATTTTTATGTACAAGTTATTTACACCTTTATTTTCAACCTTCGCCTTAACATAGTACCTTTAAGAATACTTGAACGAAAGGTTAAATTGAAAAATAAAAAAATTTATATTTTTTGCATTAATTAACTACTAAGGAGGTTTACTGATCGTAAAAAATCTACTGATATCCTTTTATGAATCTTCCTTACCACTTTTTGAATAACCCCTCCCAGCACTTTATGGGCACTTCCCTCCCTCACCACTTACACCAGCTGAGTTCGTCTCCTTTCAATACCTGGATGGGCAAGACTATGGCACACACACTTTCTCTCTCTCTCTCTCTCTCTCAACACAGCACACAAAAACTCACTCATTCACTCATCACTATACCACTCGCACGCACTCACTAACTCCGTCTCACCAACTCTACGGTAGCTAAAGCACTCACCAAAAACATTACATTTCTCTCTCTCTCTCTCTCTCTCTCTCTCTCTCTCTCTCTCTCTCTCTCCCTCTCTCACACACACACACACACACACACACACACACACACACACACACACACACACACACACACACACACACACTTTCAATTTACAGTCTGCATCAAGAGTCGTTTAGTGGTTCCTTCATGATGACAATTCAACAAAAATTATGGGCAATCTTGGGCGATTTAGGAGAAAATTTTACCCCAAGAACGTGTGTCTCTTTTCTACTCCGCGTCAACTAACTCTGGTGGACACTGAGCCTAGTCACAATAATGTCATCTTTGTCTGGTGTAAACTCTCTAACTTTAGAAGATTATTTTAAGCTTAGAAGGGACTTTTCGAACTAACGTGCCTAGATATGTCAGCTAAAACAGCTGGATTTCAATGGACTTTTTCTAATATTAATAAAAGTCTTAAGAATACAGCAAATGGAGTAACATTTGTCATCGTAGTAAAGCGATCATCAGCGACTGTTTTTAGTCCGTTTGTTACGAGTCAGTCCCAAGTAAAATAAAAATCTTGAGGGTGACAGGCATAAAAGAGCAATTTCATCATGGCAATAAGTGGGTTAATTGTTGTAGGTGTGGTCACATGTGTTGCAGGTGGGTTCTAGTGGATGTGGCAAAGCAAACTCCTTTCACTCCGTCAATAGAGCACGTTATATTTGTTTTATTCCTTTCACTTCATCAACAGAATCCCATCTATTTCTGTTTCATTCCTTTCACTTCTTCAATAGGATCCCGTCTATTTCTGTTTTATTTCTTGCTCTCCTTCTGTAGAATCCCGCGTATTTCTCTGTTTTATTCTTGCTTGCGTCAGATTACCTCATTCAGCTTTCGGAAGACCTCTCGTGGCGATGCTATTAGGCAGTCAGGAGGGAAAGATTTGCCCAGTTTGTAAATATTATTCTGTCTGATGGATAATAACTTCTTGTGAATATTAGTCTTTCTGATGGTAAACTTCTTGTAAATATTAGTCTTTCTGATGGTAAACTTCTTGAAACCCCCCTGGGGGTAGGGGGGTTTCAAGAATACTCCCCCAGTATCCCTGCTTGTCGTAAAAGGCGACTAAAAGGGTTGGCGGAGGGTTAGTGCCCCTCCCCGGAAAACAACTAACTAAAGAAACAAACAAGAAGCCTCGGACAAGGACTGACCAAACGTTGACGACCCAGGACCGGACAAAGGACTTGGTAATGTGTACATGGAATGTAAGAGGAGCGAATGATGAGGTGAAAGAGAGAGAGATTGTCCAGGTGCTTGAGGATGCTAAAGTGGATGTATGTGGAATAACTGAAACAAAATGGAGAGGAGAAAGTGTGAGAGAATGGGAGTATGGATGGGGTATATGTGCAGGAGTAGATGAGAATGAGAGGGCAAAGGAAGGAGTGTGTATAGTTGTGAGTAAAAGATGGAAGAAGAGCATAAGACAGTATGGATCAGTTGGGTCAAGGATTGTGTGGGTAAAGTTGAAAGTTGGAATACAAATGTGGGCGATTGTGTGTGTGTATGCGCCAACGCAAGATCGTGCTAGAAGAGTGAGAGAAGAGTTCTGGACAAATGTGGAAGTGTGCATGGAAAAGTTTGGAAGGAATGAGAGAGTGTTTTTGATTGGTGATATGAATGGTAAAGTTGGTAATGTGAAGGTGGATGGAATAGTTGGTGAGTGGGGTGCACCTGCTGAGATAGATGAGAATGGGAGTGCGTTAGTGGACATTTGTGCTGGGAGGGGGTTGGTGATAGCCAATACCCTCTTCAGGCATAAAATGATCCACAGGTATACATGGCGAGTGATGAGAAGGGTGGGTGGTGAACTGAGTGAAAGGAAGGCAATGATTGATTATGTGTGTGTGGATGAAAGGATGCGAAGATGTGTAAAGGATGCAAGAGTGTATAGAGGTTGGGGGAGTGGACTTTCTGACCACTACTTGGTGGTGGCCAGAATCAGTGTCCAATTAGAATGGAGGAATAGAAGAAGGGAAAGACGAGAGGAAGGAGTAGTTGCAAGGAGAGTGGAAAGGTTACAAGAGGATGAGAAAAAGGCAGAGTATAAGAGAGAAGTGGAGGAACGATTGGGCAAATATGAACTGGAGCAGATGGGAGACGTGGAAGGTGTGTGTAAGATATTTACAGAAGAAATATGTGCAGCATGTGATGTGGTGTGTGGAAGGAAGAGAAGACGGAGGGTGGTGCAAGGAACAGCGTGGTGGACAGAAGAGGTGAAACAGGCTGTGGCACAAAAGAAGAAAGCATACAATGAATGGTTGAGAAATAGGGGCGTGGAAGAAGTTGAGAGGCGGAAGAGAGAGTTATATGTGGAAAGGAAGAGAGAGGTGAAGATATTAGTAAGAGAGAGTAAGAAGAGAGTGGATGAGGAATTTGGAAGGAATTTGAGTGTAAAGTGGAGGGACTGTAAGAAAATGTTCTGGAGAGAAGTGAAAAGAGTAAGACAGGGTGGAAATGAAGTTAGCAGGGAGTGAAAGATAAAAATGGTAGATTACTAGTGGAGAAGGGAGAAAAAGTGAGCAGATGGAGAGAACACTTTAAGGAATTGTTGAACGTAGAGGATGGAAGTAATGCGAGTATAAGTGGCTGGGGAATGGCTGGGAGAAGGAGGGAGGTGAGAAGACAGGAAGAAATTAGTAGGATAGAAGTTGTGGAAGCAATGAAGAAAGTTAAATCGGGGAAAGCCCCAGGAATTGATGGAGTGTGTGGTGAAATGCTGAAGCATGGGGGAGAGATAGTAGTAGAATGGATGTGGAAGATGTGCAGATTGGCCTGGGAGGAAGGTAGAGTCCCGGAGGATTGGAAGTCAGGTATAATTATTCCCTTGTACAAAGGAAAAGGGGAAAAAGAAGTGTGTGGTAACCATAGGGGCATTTGTCTTCTTAGTATAATAGGAAAAGTGTATGGTAGGATACTTATAGACAGAGTAAGAGAAAGAACAGAGAAATTAGTTGGAGAAGAACAGGGAGGCTTTAGGAAGGGAAGAGGTTGTGTAGATCAGATATTCATTCTTAGATCTTTAGTGGAAAAGTTTCTAGAGAAGGGAAAGAAGTTGTATGCGGCTTTCATGGATTTGGAGAAAGCATATGACAGGGTGGATAGACAAGGATTGTGGAAAGTGTTAAGAATATATGGAGTAGATGGGAAGTTGTTGAATGCTGTGAAGAGTATGTACGATGGTGCGAAGGCTGCAGTGCGTGTGGATGGTGAACTAAGTGAATTTTTCTCTTTGAAAGTTGGTTTGAAACAGGGATGTGTCATGTCTCCATGGTTGTTCAATCTGTACATGGATGGGGTAATAAAAGAGGTACAAGGTAGGGTAGTGGATGTTGGAGTGGCTCCTGGTGAGAGAGGATAGTGTTTGGAAACTCCCTGTACTGTTGTTTGCAGATGATACTGTGTTGTTGAGTGAAGACGAAGGGGAGCTGCAAGGCTTGGTGGATGAGTTTGAGAGAGTGTGTAAGAAACGGAACCTAAAGGTGAATGTAGGGAAGAGTAAAGTGATGGTCTTTGAGAGAGGTGAAGTCAGTGAATGTACAGCGAGGTTGGATGGTGAGGAATTGGAAAATGTGAGTACGTTTAAGTATTTGGGTAGTGTGATGAGTAAGGATGGAGGTTTGGAGGGTGAAGTGCTTGAAAGGGTACAGCAGGGAAGAAAGGTTGCTGGTTCCTTGAAAGCAGTGATAGGAAACAGGGAAGTGAGCATGGAAGTAAAAAGTTACTACATGACAGTATTGTGATACCAACTCTAACGTACGGAAGTGAAGCTTGGACATTGTTGGAAGGACACAAGTCAAGAGTGAGAGCAGTGGAAATGAGTTATTTAAGAGGAGCCTGTGGAGTCACGTGGAGAGACAGGCTGACGAATGAGGATATAAAGGAACGTTGTGGTGTGGATGTGGATGTGATAGGAAGCGTTGTGAGGAACACACTGAGGTGGTTTGGCCATGTGGAGAGAATGGAGGGTGAAAGACTGACAAAGAGAGTGTATGTGAGTGAGGTGGAGGGTGGAAGAGGGAGGGGGAGACCGAGGATGAGATGGAGGGATGGGGTGGAGAGGTATATGAGAGAGGGGGGTGTGAGTTGGGAGCAGGGCAGTGAAATGGCGGGGGACAGGGCGACTTGGAGGCGATTTGTTTGTGGCCACCCCAAACGGGATTGAGGCGTCAGGCAATAGATAGATAGATAGATAGATAGTAAATTTTATTTCTTATTTTGGTAAATACCTTCATGTAAAATTCACATTTGTACATCGACAACGAATGTTTTCATTTTTTACCTGAAGCCAGACGATTTTATTCTCACAGTGAAGGAGCAAAATAGTTAAGACCCTTGACGAAAGGATTTGCTTGAGCGATAATATATGGCCTTCCAATTACATTTTGACACACTAGGTTCTTGCCACACTAACATCATTTCATCTTTAATGTTGTTATCGAAAAACGATTTGTCAGCCAAAAACAAAATCTCTCGTAGTGATGGGATTTAAAATTCAGTTAAGGACAGAGGACGATGCTTGCGGTAAACAGCCTGGGACAACCTTCATTTACCTCATGTTATTCTTGTTACAACCAGACGATTTTCTCAAGTTGAAGGAAATCCATCATAGTTTAAGGGGTAAATAGAGAGACAGACAGAGCTTTATCTATTTCAACTACTGTATCCTTGTTTACGCTAGGCGATTTTACTACGATTGGTGGGGGAAGACCTCTCGTAAAGATTAGAAATGCAGTTAATACAAAAGGAAATGGCTTGATCGGTAGACAGAAATAGCCTTCAAATTAATTTCAACTGGTCTCTTTTTAACTATGCTTTTGCCAACATCAGACGATTAAATTCAACTTGGAAAAAGTCTTTCGGAAATTACGCTAAAAATAGGCAACAAATAAAAAACAAATAAAAAATGAGGGAACTTGGAGGTAAAAATGAATAGGTTAGTAAATTTCATCTCCTGTTCCTACCACCAGACGATTTTAGCCTGCTTGGTTGGGGAAAGACCTATTGTAAGGTTTGAATTAGAGGTAAAATTCGAAGGAACTTGCTTGGAAGGTAAACAGACAAGGGGGACAGACTTGATTTCAGATACGCTGATGTGCATTACCATACGAATGACGTTAATCGGGTTGTATCTGTCACCGGGCTCTGTTATCATCGGCGGAATCATCCAATTATTCCGTCAGCGAGGGTCCAGCAGCTCTATGCATTATTTAAATTGACTATATAAGCACTCCACATCATCCCTCAGACCTCTATTGAACTCCTGACTCCACCCATACCCTGACTCACCATAGTTTTATGTATTCATTCATTTATTTTATAGTCTTCTTCTCCTACTACTACCTCTACTACTACTACTACTGCTACTACTACTACTACTACTACTACTACTACTTCTGCTTCAACTGCTACTACTTCCTTTACTCCTCCTCCTTCTACTTCTCAGAGCACCTTTTATAATAAGTGACCCCACCCATTCCCCTACTATCCCACTTCTATTACTTGCAACCCCTCCCTTCACCAACCTTTCCCTTCCCATCACCGCAACTCCTGGAAACACCCCTTCATTTTTGACCCCACCACTGGCCTCATCATCTAACTGTATTTCTGACCTCATCTCATTGCCATTCTGACCCCAACTTTACTTCTTTCTTGACCCCTTTCTGTTATTTGCTTGACCCACACCCATCCTTTTTCTCTTCTCCCAGGGCAACACCATCTATATATATATATATATATATATTTTTTTTTAATCCCACCACTCCCTCCATCAACTAACCGCTTTCTCACCCCACCTCCTCATTGCCTGTCTAACTCGTAATTTCTGTTTGAGTCCGCCTTTTTCTTCCCTGTTCATCACCACCACTCCTCACATATTTGATCTAATTTTCTATCACGCATCATTGTCTCCAATTTGTCCCGTGCCACTCAGTTCTTTCTAACCTCTCCATATTGACTCATCTCCCCATCTCATTGTCTGACCCCGCCTCTCCTCCAACAGTCACTGTCTGACCCCCACCTTTTCCCCCATCACCCACTGTCTGACCCTCACCTCTCACCCAACACTCGCCGTCTGGCCCCACCTCTCCCCCAACACCTCACTGTCTAACACCCACCTTTCCCTCATCACTCACTGTCTGTCCCCGACCTCTACCTCACCGCCTCATTGTCTGACCCCACCTGTC
This sequence comes from Coenobita brevimanus, assembly GCF_032717465.1. Taxonomy (NCBI): domain Eukaryota; kingdom Metazoa; phylum Arthropoda; class Malacostraca; order Decapoda; family Coenobitidae; genus Coenobita; species Coenobita brevimanus. Next base: position 22,773,757 of record NC_136977.1, read on the forward strand.
TCCCACCACCTCACTGTCTGACTCCAACTCTCCCCCACCACCTCACTGCCTGACCCCATCTCTTCCCCACCACCTCACTGTCTGATATTGCCTCTTTACCTCTTTCTTTTCCTCCCTCATCTCTTTATTTATTCACAGTCCCTTCACATATTCCTTTGACCTCTATTCTTTTCTTCCACTTTTCCTGACCCTTCTTCACCGATCTTCTGACCTCTCCCCTGTTCGATACTCTCCACTCCACCTTTGTACCTTACCTTCTTACCCGCCTCCCACTCCATCTTACCCTCAAATCCACCTCCCACTCCACCTATCCCACCTACCCATCTCCCACTCCACCTCACTCTCCTATTCACCTCCCACTCCACCTTACCCTCCTACCCATCTCCCACTCCATCTTACTCTCCTATCTACATGCCACTCCACTTTACCCTTCTATCTACCAACCACTCTATCTTACCCTCCTACCCACTTCTCACTCCATCTTATCCTCCTACCCTTCTCGCCCTCCGCCTTACCCTCCTACGCACCTCCCACTCTAACTTACGTTCCCACTCACCTCCATTTGATCCTCGCACTGTGTCTTACCTTTCTACGCCACTGTACCCTCCCTACCCATCCCCCACCTCCACCCTCCATTCTCCGTGTCTCAGCGCTCCCGACTCCACCTCTTAAACACACTGACCTCAGCTTGACCCCATCTTCCCCCACCTTGCCCCACCTCTTGCTCACCCGGTCCAACCCTTCTCCCTTTAATCTCAGCTTTCCCAACTCATCCTTATGGTTAACTCCATCTCATCGTCACCCTACTCAAATTTTTCCCCCATCAGGTTAAAAAAAAAAAATGACAAAAAGAAAGCACTGTTTCTGAGTACACATTCATAAGTTCACCAACATATCATGAAAATGCACATATTATCAATACACAGACCGTACTGAATTAGATCCACCGGACTAAACACTTACGTGCATAAGAACATAAGTACAAAGCAGTACAAAAGGAAAGCCAAACAACAACAGACCTAATGGTCCCCTCGAGGTTGCTTGTTACAGAGAAGACTATCACTATGATATCTAATTCTACAAGTTGAAAGTAAGGATAGTAGAGCAAGAAGGCTCTTCCCCACCCACCAAACCACTCCAATCGAAACTGACAGGAAAAAAAGCGAGAAGGACCACCATGTAGCATGGAAAAGCTGGGCATGTATTTTTCATAGGAAAGACTGAAAAGTGGTACTCTATATTCTGTCCTACTATATCAATACATACAAGTGCTAATAAGCTACAGTTATCATACATTACATAGTATTTCCCTGTTATAGTTTCATCATGATCTGAAATTGAGAAAAACAGCGTATATTATTATTCAGTCATGAAGACGTTTAGCTGAGGAATTGAAGTAAGTTACTGATCCAAGCGATTTTTTAATGTCACCACTGTAGCGAAATCAACGACATCCTTGGGCAGTTTATTCCAAATGTTAACAACTCTGTTAAAGAAAAAATGCTTCACTTCATTAGAATGGAAATGCTTTCCAGTAATCTTGCACCCATTACCTCTACAGTAGTATAGTTCCAGCAATTACTGGCAATGTACTTGTCAGCATCCATATTATCGACTCCTTTAATAATCTTGAACACTCGAATCAGATCCTCTCGTAGTTTGCACTTTGATTGGTTAAATAACTTTAGCTCTAATTGAGCTAAAGTTATTTAACCTATCAAAATTGCTCCTGGTATGATTTGTTAATCAGTCCGGGTATCATTTTTTTTTTTTACTCGTTGCTGCACTCTCTCTAATTTCTCTGTCTTTCCTGTAATACGGTGACCAGAACTGCACACAGTACTCTAGATGTGGACGCACCAAGGAATTGTACAGGGTAATAATTTTATTCTCAGATTTGAACTCAAATAATATACCTATAAATCCAACTAGTTTTTTAGCTTTCTTTATAGCTTCTGTACACTGTTTACTTGGCTTAAAATCATCTGTATACAATTATTCCTGGATCCATTTCATATTTGCATTCCTGAGTTGGGAATAATTCATTGTATTACAACATTTTTCATTTTTACTTCCAATATTTAGAACTTTGCATACCCTTTGCCATTTTTCAGCCTAATTAAGGAATTTATCGAGATCCCTTTGAATCAGTATTCTTTGTTCTGGGTTATCTGTTCTGTTAGCAATCTTCGTATCGTCAGCAAATTATGATAATTTGCAAAACATGCCTTCATCAATGTCGTCTACATAAATCAAGAGCAGAATAGGACACAAAACTGCGGCTTGCGGTAGTCCCTTACAAGAATTTTCCAGTCTGATTCCTTACCATTGATTAAAACTCTTTGTTTTCTATTCGTAAGCCAGCTTTCAGTCAATCTTAGTACACTGCCACCGATACCACAGACGCGCAGTATACCGGTTGGTCCATTCTATGCAGTTCCTAGAAGAGTAACTGAACTATTAGAATAAGTATAGTGACTCCATCTACTATCATCAACCTTCACCACACCCTATCATCCTACCACCTCTACCCTACTTTCTTCTCCCTTGTCTCCCCCAAATCCCACCATCAAAAAACTTCATCCCTGCCCTATTTCCACCTTCTTCTACCCCTCTCTCTATTTCATCCCACTCTCTCCCATCATTCTAAACCTGTACTCCACTTTTCCTTCACCTCCCCATCTCATCCTCCCCTCCAGGTTTCTCAATCCCTCCCCTACTTCCCCTCCCCCCCTCCCAACCTTAACATCCCCACCATATCCCCAGCAACTAATCACCACTACTACCCCACACATCCACACCTTTGCCGCACCCAGATAGCACATTGCTCCATAATTACCACACCCTGACATTAACCCTTCATCACTTTCCCCAACCATACCAACTTTAATCCCACCATCCCACAACCTCTACCCCATTTTCCCCTCATCTCCCACCCCACCCAACCCCCACCTTGATCCCACTTTGACATCACAAGCCCCTAATCACGACCCGTCCTCTTTCCCTACGTGCTTAACTCTCAAGATCTTGTTTTTACCTCGACTAACAAGCTGGTACCATGGCTTTGTGGGGTGGTCTCTGTGTGTGTGCTTGTGCGTGTGCGTGTGTGTGTGTGTGTGTGTGTGTGTGTGTGTGTGTGTGTGTGTGTGTGTGTGTGTGTGTGTGTGTGTGTGAGAGAGAGAGAGAGAGAGAGAATGAATTATGGATAGAGGATTAAGGACTGAAAATTAGAATGGATGGGATAAGGGATAGAAGATAATATAGGACAGAGGACAGTCTCAGGGAAGGATAGATAATTGCTCAGCTAATTAATGATATCTCTAAAGCCGAGCAAAACCATCTGGTGGAAGCAAAAATGACACGTAAATTACACCTTTGTACGGATTAAAAAAGAAAGAAAGAAAGAAAACTTAATGGAGGCTGTTTCTGTACTATGCCGTAGACCATTCTCCTAAACTGGTGTCTCCTTTTTACGATTTTTTCTTTCCTAACTCTCTTGGGTCAACTCTAAGCACTGTTACTTGTTCCAGCGATCTACTAATCTTACATTCAACATTCCGGCTAATGCAAGACAATTTATATACAGCCTAGAAGAAATCCCAAGTGCTAGAAAGGTTAGAGACAATCTCTATTTTCAACCCTCCCCTTTAGAAACAATCTTAGATATAATACTCGTAAATAATGTCCATTGTAGATTTACTAACAATTACTAGTATCAACAATCACCATTAAAAACAATCGGTAATATAATAAACAACGTCCATTATTTGGTTTATTGATTAGTCTCCCTCAGGATTCGAGAGAGTGTCGTGAATTATCTGACACCTGCCATGCAAAGAGAGACCGCTAGCCGGGGGGAAGGGGAGGGAGAGGGGAAGGGGGAGGAGAGGGGAGGGGAAAGAAGGGGAGAGAAAAGAATATATGAACTGCGAAGGAAAGATAAGGAACCACAGGGATATGGGAAAAACTGAAAAGGATGAAGGGATGGAGAGGGAAGAGAATGAAGGAGGAAAAGGAAGAAAGGTAAAAAAAAAAGGTGGGGGGGGGAGAAGAGAAAAAGAGAATAGAGAAAAGAAAGAGAAAAAAAGGGAAAAAGAGAAGGAACGAGGGTAAGGGGGTGAAATACAAGGTTAGGAAAGATAGGGGGGGAAAGCGGGGGGGAGGGTACCGAGAAAAAATGGAGAAACATGAACGCAAAAATACAGTTCAAAATAAATACCAGGAAGAAGCGAGGCTATCAAGGGAATGGCACGAAGATGAAACAGTGATCGGGGAAGCAATATCAACAAGACAAAAGGTGTGCAATGAAAGACGAGGGAAGGGAGATGTGAGAGGGGCGCATGAAGAGAAAACGACGTGGAATGAAAGGGAAGAAGAGAAAGTGGTGGGAGAGACGCTTTAAAAGGGAAAAAAGAGGAGAAAAAAGAATAAAGACGAGGCGAGAATGAGAGAGGCGAGGAGAATGGGAGAATGGTCTGGGGAGGAAGTTTCTTACGATCTGAAGGTGAGAGAGGGTGGAGGAGATGAAGGCACAGAACAGGCAGGTATGTAATGACGGCGGAAAACGAAAGGGATGAAAAGAAAAAAAAACAGGCAAAAAGGTTGAGGGAAGAGAAAATCGGGGAAAGAGAGGAAGCTGTCGTTCGCATGACGAGAAGTTGACCTCAGAGATGGAGACCGAAGAAGAGGAGGGAGATACAAAGGAGACAAAAATGTGGAGATGAAAGGGAGAAATAGTTGCCTGGAGAGTTACAAGAAAGAAATGAAGTGGAGGAGAGAAGAGAAGAACGAAGTGGAGGAAAGAAAAGAAAAATGAGGGAAAGAGGAGAAGTAGTGTCCAGAGAGGAGAAAAACAGAGAGAAGAGGAAACCGTGCTGGATTAGTGGAATGAGACTGGGAGAGGGATAGATAGATAGGTATGTAGATAGACAGATAGATACATAAACAGATAGATAGATAGATTAGTGAGAGAGAGAGAGAGAGAGAGAGCGGTGAGAAATCAAGAAACATAAAAAATAAACGAGAGAGAGAGAGAGAGAGAGAGAGAGAGAGAGAGAGAGAGAGAGAGAGAGAGAAGAGCGGCGAGAAATCAAGAAACATAAAAAATAAACAAGATAAGACCAATTAAAAGAGTAGGACACTAAAAGAGAAAAAAAAAGGAGGAAACTTGCAAGTGAGGGGAGACGAGGATAATGGGTCGTGGAAGAGGAGGGTCAGGGGAGAGGAAGGGAAGGAGACAGAAAGGCCGAGAGCAGAAGAGAAAAGGTAAAAGAAGAAATTAAATGAGATGTGAAGAGATGAGGGAATGAATGAAAAGCGGACGGAAAGGCAAAAGAAGATGGAGAAGAGAGAAGAGAAGAGAATGGAAGGGAACGGAAGAGAAGGGAAGAAAAGGGAAGGGAAGGGAAGGGGAGAGGAGACAAGAGAGAAAAGAAGAAAAGAGAAGAGAACGAGAGAAGAGAAGTAAAGAGAGGAGAAGAGCACGTAAGAAACCCCATCAGACTGCACAAGGACCAGACACAACGCTTGCCATCTAAACACTGACAAGATGGAAGAAAGATGAAAGACAAGGACACTACACACGGGAAAGCAGGAGAAGACAAGAGCAGATTTGGGTAAGGAAAAAGTAAGCGATGTTAAGAATATGCAACAAACCACGTGTGAACTGCATATGCACAAAGAAGAAATGAGAAGACAAGCTAGGCAAAGAAATGCAGGGGCATTACAAGAGAAGATAACAAATGACATGGCAAGAGATAATAGGAGAAAATAACAAAAGAGAAGGGAAAGGATTGCACACCAAAAGTGCCGAACACACAATCTAATAATAACATGAGAATAAAGACGGCATGAGGAGACAAAAAAAGGGAATAAAAGGGATGCTGAGTGAAAAATAAGAGAAGAGAGGAGAGAAAAGAAGAGCTAGAAGGAAAGAAATGAGAGCAATAGGGGTTGACGTGGCTCCATAATGACAGTAAAAATAGAGCAGGAAAAGAGAGGAAAAGAAGAGGAGATAAGAGAGTAAAATGTGGCTCGAATAGACAATGCAAGAGAAGACAAGAGGAGACAGGTGAAGAGGGGACAAACACGCACAGACCACCGGCAATAAGTGATGGAACAAGATACCCAATGTATGATGAATTTTTTAAGGGAAGGACACGGGTACTAAACAGTAAGGCACGACTGACTGCCACCAAACCCTGGTCCTGAGGTCGGGGCGGCGTGGGATAAATCGGAGGAGAGAGTCCGGTCGCGTGGGGGTCAAGCCAGTGTGCGGGTCAGAGGGTCACGGTGGAGGAGGAGGGGGAGAGTGGGGGACTGGGGAAGGGAGGAGAGATGAGGAAAGCGGGAAGGGGAAGGGAAGAGAGAGAGAGAGAATGGGAAGAAAGAGGAAAAGAGGAGAGGGAGCGGAAAAAGAATATGAGGAAGAAGGAAATGGGAGAGGGGGCGGAAAGGGGAAGAAGATAAAGAAGAGGAAAGAGAAAGGTTGCGGAAAAGGGGAGATGGGAAAGGGAGAGGAGAGTGGGAGAGCACTGAGGAGAGAAGAGAAGTACAGAGGGAGATGGAAAGGAGAGTAAAGGAGAGTGAGGGAAGGGTTGGGGGGTGTCAACTGGGACAGGAAGCGATGGTGACGGAAGGATAAGGGGGATGAGAGGGAGGATGAGAGGGAGGCGAGGGGAGGAAAGACAGGGATGAAACGGGTGGAGGGGTCAGAGGGAGAGGAAAGAAGTGGGGATGGGATGAGGATAGGGAGAGAAGAGAGTACAGGACTGAGTAAAGGGTTGAGGGAGAGGGAAGGGTGGAGGGGACTGAGGGAAGGGGGAGAGGGAGGGGGTGGAGGACACTAGAGGAGGGGGTAGGGAGAGGGAGATGAATAATATACCTCATGTCGTTATCTCCCCCAGCCTTTACCGGGTGGGGAAAAAATGGTGAGGGGAAAGTAATATCGAACACCGTCTTTGGAGAGGAACGGTGGACACAAAAATAATCAGCCACTCTCTCCTATGCTGTACAGTGTGGGACAAAAGTTAGCCTACAGTTCCAATGCATCCTCTTCACATTTAAGGCATATCAGTCACTTTCCTCCCTGACGCATCATACCTAAAGAAAGACAAACACACCAAGCCTCTCTCAGTTTATGGAAATTAATAAGTAATGAAAACTGGGTACAAGAGGTGAAATATTAGACGAACTTTTGTTTCTGACTCTACCTCCTAAACACAGGACGAAAATTCTGAAATACCAAGTTGGTCTATTCTCATCGGGTAAGGAGGCTCCCTAGCAACTCTTCCTTAACGATTTATTTTCCAGACTACCCATTAACATCCTATTTTTTGCTCCTTATATCTTCTTAATATCGACACAGATTGCATGAACAACACATAAGAACATAGCAACGGAGCAGAATCAGGAATAAACCGGTAGGGAAGAGGTGTTTGCACGAATACCGCCCAATGAACTAGTCTATATTAAGTACCTTTTTATAAACTTTTCTTGTCACTCACTAAAGTCAAATAACATGGCATGAGTTTGAGTTTTTATTAACGCACTTAAAATTATCAGACCCAGTGACACATGGAAACACAACACTAATGTCCAACATCACCGAATCTATATTGGTAATAGCACTTTATTATTTTATTATTATCATTATTATTACTGACTACTTCGAGCTGGTGAATGTAAATTATATAAAAATAATTATGAGAAAGTCATTTATAAGGAGAAAAATCTCTAAGGACCAGAAACACGGAATCAATATGAAAGTCCTTTTTATTACCATTGTTGTTATTATTATTATTATTATTATTATTATTATTATTATTATTATTATTGTTGTTGTTATTATTATTATTATTGTTATTATTATTATTATTATTATTATTACTATTACTACTACTACTATTACTACTACTACTACTACTACTACTACTATTACTACTACTACCACTACTACTACTACTACGACTATTACTATTATTATTATTATTATTATTATTATTATTAATACTGTTCCCATCTGTATTATTATTATTATTATTGTTATTATTATTATTATTATTATTGGTAGTATCCAAATTTGGCTAATATCAGTTAAAGCAAATATGAGTTACAAAGAGGGAAAATTTAAAAATCATACATTGGAAACCATCAATACTAAAAAAATGTGGCAACGACGCTTAATTATAATGATCATTTATGCCTAGTGTTAGCGAATATCCATCATAGCAAGCACTAATTATCTAAGACAGACGAAACTATTAAATACAAATTATAAACAAAAGGAATAAAATTGTAAAAACCCAGTCGAAAATTATCCACATCTCTCAGGGCAATTAAGACGATCATTAGGGAAATATATTGATCTCCGTCAACAGTGATAAGGCATATAATTTGGACATCGCTTATTCAGACATTGTTTATTCGGACACCACTGGATCGGACATCATTTATTTGGACATCGTTTATTTCGACATCGTTTACTCGGACATCATTTATTTGGACATGGCTTATTTGGACATCATTTATTTGGACATGGTTTATTTGAACATGGTTTATTTGGACATAGTTTATTTGGACATGGTTTATTTGGACATGGTTTATTTGGACATGGTTTATTTGGACATGGTTTATTTGGACATAGTTTATTTGGACATAGTTTATTTGGACATAGTTTATTTGGACATGGTTTATTTGGACATCATTTATTTGGACATCATTTATTTGGACATCATTTATTTGGACGTCATTTATTTGGACATCATTTATTTGGACATCGCTTATTTGGACATCACTTTTTTGGACATCGTTTATTTGGACATCGTTTATTTGGACATCGTTTATTTGGACATCGTTTATTCGGACATCGTTTATTCGGACATCGTTTATTTGGACATCATTTATTTGGACATCATTTATTTGGACATCGTTTATTTGGACATCGTTTATTCGGACATCGTTTCTTCGGCAACAAGCAGCCTCGCCATCGGGAAAGCAAGCGGCAGACATAAATCAGCATTATGCGGATGTGCAATTGCGTTTTCATTAAAAATATATCTTCTTGAAGGCGGGGAGCAGAGGGGAGGGGAGAATGGGTGAGGGGAGAGGGAGAGAGGTTGTGTGTGAGGAAGGGAAAGGGTAGTGTTGTGTTGTGTGTGTGTGTGTGTGTGTGTGTGTGTGTGTGTGTGTGAGTGTGTGTGTGTGTGTGTGTGTGTGTGTGTGTGTGTGTGTGTGTGTGTGTGTGTGTGTGTGTGTGTGTGTGTGTGTGTGTGTGTGTGTGTGTGAGAGAGAGAGAGAGAGAGAGACACACACACACACACACACACACCATCAGCAACCATACACCTTTTCAGCGCAGTGACACCTTATTTTATTTTATTCCTGCTGAAGCCAGACGATTTTACTCAAGATTAGGGGGAGACTCCTGTAAAAAATCGTCTGAAAGGAAACCGTATGTACGTACTTAAAAGCAAATTTAGCCTCAGGTCACAAGTACTCCTCCTCTACACCTGACAACACCTCCATTTTCACATGCACTCCTCCTCACAGTACACCCATCCTATTCTAGTTCGTTCTTGGCCGATGAGTATGGGTTAATTCTTGCAATCTCCTTCCCTCATTGGAAAGATCCGGACTTCCAAGAATCTCATATTTGGACTGATACAAAATACAGACGCAATATAAAGCAATGTAAAAAAAAAAACGATGCAGGTGCTGGAACGAATTAATATCAGCACATAGAGAGTGTAACTTCAGTAAATGACATAAGCTACATATAAACTGAAGGCAGATGGTAAGCTGAATAGATTTTTAAACACGATGACATCTTTTAATAACACATAATTACCAAACAGGCAATTCCATTATATTCAAGATGGGTTCCTGCACTGAGAGGGTTAGAATTTATCTGTATTAATTCCTTGACAATGAATTATTTTTACGTGTCCAACTCTGGCCATCCTTTACAGCCCGTTCCAAGGCCCAACAGCCTCCCTACTTACTACACACCTCCACCTGTCACCACTTCGGCGCTAACATCCACCGTCCAAACTGGATACATGCTTTGGCTGTCTCATACCGGACTGGTGCATTGGTGTTAGCGGAGGTATTTCTACAACATGTCGGCGGGTCTTCTGGTAGGTCAGTAAAGTCTGTTTTCATGAAATTCAAATCCTAGAACTATTCCCTGGCCCAGGGAATAGCAGACCACCTCTCTACCGATTCGACTATTCTCATATAATTCTTGCTCCTAGCAGACAATTTTATTCAGCTAATGGAAGAACTCTCAAACTGAATTGATGGCCTGAGAAAGAGAATTGTAGTAGATTGGATAGAACAATAGGCTGCAGTTCGAAAGGACGCTAGAGTGTTGCTATGAAGAGTGACATAAAACCCCCCACTAATATCATCTTATCAACCCTGAATAAGACAGCCAAAACATGTATTTAGTATGTACTGTACGGTGGATATCGGTGATTCGGAAACGATATGTGAAGGTGTATGACAAGCTGGAGGACTGCTGGGCCTCGAGGAGCGAAGTATCTAGCCTGGGCCGAGTTGAAACCATAAAAAAAGAAAGAAAAAACGTGTAGTATGGAGAAATGAGAGAGATGGTGGTGGCACAGATTGTCAATCTTATATAATTACCTTATCTTAATCACCTGGCTAATCTGCTGTCCTATCTTTACCCTCATTAACCCGCTGACAAGATATCCTCATCACACCACTACCCTAAATTACCACACATTAATACCCTGATTAAGACAGATTAACAACATTGCTGAGACCCTCATTACACGAATGAGCATGCATATTAGTGCCATGAGAGGACGGAGGTTGCAACACATTCGTATATCATTAAACACACTAATACTCTAATTGTATCTCATCAGGGCACATATTAATGTCCCTCTTAGGGCGGATTGACATCAGTACTTATATACCGTCAACACACAGATAGGCACCCATACTGATATTCTCAGTTATCAGATTACCATACAAACAGAATGTATACTTTAATTAAAGTAATGTGTGATGTGGTAGTACAGATTTGGCAGTGTGTGATATGGTAGTATAAGGTGTAACAATGTGAAGTATGTATGAGGTGTGATAGCGAGTGATATGGTAGTGTGAGGTGTGTGTGAAGTGTGGCAGTGTGTGACATAGCACTGGGAGATGTGCATGAGGCGTGCTAGCATGAGGAGTCTGAGGTGTGACAGTGTGTGGTGTGATTGTGTGAGATATGAGTGAGATATGGCAGTGTGAGGTGTGTCAGGTGTGGTCGTGTGTGGTTACAGTGTGTGATGCTGTAGTGTGATGTGCATGTACAGTATGTGTTGTGGCAGTGTGAAATGTGTCAGGATCTGCTACAACACAGTGACTTAATCTACTACCCTGCACAATCACTGACCTAAGCTTATCTTTCGTCTGTCCTGTAATGGTCACTCCAACAAACATATATTCCTGTGTTAGCCTACGTCAGGCAGGAATTATCATACAAGCCAATCATGTAACAGGAACATCCCTGGAGTCTGCAAGAGATGTTGTTCAGATAGGAGATTTTCTCAGACGACTGTTTCCAGATGCCATGGGGCTGTGTCGTCTTAGATGGTTCTTATCAGGTAGTTTAATATATAGTCTCCTTCACTGATATTTCAATGAATGGCAGACCACTACCACTACCACCATCATCACCACCACCATCATCACTACCACCATCACCACCACCACCACCATCACCACGATCATCATCATCATAACTCTGCTTATTATTACATGTAGTAGGGAACTCGAAAAAAAGAAAAAAAAAATCCAATACCTTTTTCATAACCTGAATTCACCTCCCCTCTCTGGCAGTGTGGAGATTACGAGACTGTTCATACCATTACAGTGAAGGGTCAGGGAAACTTCCAGTCCTCAGCTCCAGTTCATTTTAGGCAGGCTTCATGAGTGTAAAAAAAAAAGGAAAAAAAAAGAAAAAAAAAAAGACCTAGAGGAATTGATTTTTTTTTTTTTTTAAACTAGGTATTTTGACATTTTTCCCTTCTTTTGTGTTCATCTTTTCGTGTTTTCTAACCATGTCATTTATAAGAAGATAAGGTTAGGAAGAAGACGATGACGACAACGATAAGGACGATGATGATGACTACAGCGATAACGAAGCTGTTGATGACGATGACGATTACAAAGCCCATTCCTCTCTCAAGCCCATCAGTCATCACAATTCCCTCCTCTCTCTCTCTCTCTCTCTCTCTCTCTCTCTCTTTCTCTCTCTCTCTCTCTGTTTTATATTAGCTACAACCTTTCCGATCTTAGGAAGTATGTTAGCATCGTAAGAATTTCAGTCATTCTCTCATGGTGTCATTGTACAACGAAAGGTTATTTAATGTTGAATGAAATCGTCTCGTCATAGCAGTAATAAAGAATGTAAAATAAATGTACTGAGATTCTAAGCTGAATAAAATCGTCTTGTTGTAACACGTTCTAAACAAAACAGCCAAATGAAATGAACACGTAGAAATTTTTAAAAAATATATATATATATATTTTTTTTGGTAAAGCTGATTGTCAAAAGGCTATGTCACTCAAAGCCACATTAGAGGAACTCTAGGAAGATATTTTCATATACACTTTGTGCCCAGTCATCCATATAATAATCTTTTTAAGGTCGTCAAACCACGTTAAGACTCGCAATGACGCAGTTTCGAACCCCTGTAAGGAAGAAGTATTAATGGAGATAAAGTGTTGTAAACAGTGTTAAAAATTCCCATAAGCCTACCGATAATCCAAAAAAACATCCTTACCATTGTCAGCATATTGGACTGAACGAGACTCCTCCACGTCCCGCACAAGTATATATTTCTCTCTCTCCCTCTCTCTCTCTCTCTCTCTCTCTCTCTCTCTCCCTCTCTCTCTCTCTCTCTCTCGGGCAAGCAGGACAGGCTGAGGTAGGGCAAAGTTAAGAAAAGAGTAGGGCAAGGCAGGGCAAAATAAGGCCGCAAAAGGTGAAGCAGGACGGTGAGGTAAGACTGGATGAAGCAGGACAGGGTGAGACAAGGCAGGGTACGTATGGCAAGGTGAGACAGGGTAAGTATGGCAGGGTGAGGCAGGGGACAGGTTAAGGCAGGACAGGGCAGGCAAGGACATGGTAAGGCCGAAAAGGGAGAAGCAGGAGAATGTAAGGAAGAGAAGGGGTGAGATAGGAAGGACAGAGTATGGCAGTAGTAATACTGGGTAAAGCAAGACAGAGCGAGGCAGGATAGGATGGGGCATGACGGAGAGACAGGACAGAGCGAGCAGGACAGGGTAAGGCAGGCGTATGATGGGCCATGGAGAGCGAGTAAGATGTCCAGCGGAAGAAAATTTTATTAGGCTACAAGGGTTTATCTGTGTACATGTCTGACGGCTTTTGTTCATCTGCGTCCCTCACTTCCCCCCTCCCATATCACACACACCCTTGACATCCCTTCCCTCTTATCACCTCCTCGTTACCCCCTCCCTCTTATCACCTCCTTGTTACCCCCTCCCTCTAATCACCCTTCCCCCCGTTCCCCCACACTTGTCATCCCACCCACGCCCTATTAGTCTTTGTCATCATTCTGTCTAATTAGCCACCTCACACTTTCTCTAATCATTTCAATGTTGTGTTCGTCCCCTTCCCCTCCTTCTCCCTCCCTCATAGCCAGTCCCCATCCCCCCTTTTCACTTCCTTCTCCCCCCTACTGTCTCACCTCCTTGTCATAGTTGGGTCCAATTTGTCACCCCACATATCATTTGATCATTACACGTTTGATACTCCTTTTTCCTCCTCACTCATAACCCCCAAACTCCCTGCCCCCTTCTTGTTACCCTTCAACCCCTCACATTTGTCAGACTTGCTCGTCACACTTCAGTCAATTTGTCATCCACACTTCATCTGATTGCTACATACGTATATTCTGTTCAGCCCCACTTCCCTTTACCCCATCCTCTCTGTCTCACCCGCCCCTACACACACGTTATTTGTCACCCCTTCTACCACACTCTCTCGGCACACTTCCGTCCAGTCTGTCACGTCACACTTCTGTCCCTTTCCTCTCCTTCCCCTTCCCTCTTCCTCGCTGTCTTATTTATACCTCACTCTCACCCCCACCTCCGTCATATAGTTGTCTGTCCACTTCCCGTCCCACATCTGTCCAATTTATCGCCTGATCGTCTTCATGTATCTCAGATCACTACAAATCCTCACCTCCTCTCCTAATTTGCCTCCCTAACTTCACAGCTCATATACTACCTCAAACACCTGCCACCACAACTTATCATCATTGTCCCAAATTTACCTATCCCCTCAGAACATCCTTACATACCTTAGCTCATCTTCAGACCACACCCCATCATCTCACAACCTTTACGCCACCTCACATGCCTTCCATCACAGCACATCCTCAGCACATCGTCATATCTTTCTCCCTCATCACATTAATACCCAACCAAATCCTTCCACTTGTCAAATCACTCCAAAAACCCATTTGCCACTTCGCACCTTCCAATCACGCATCGCACTTAAATAGTCACACCATATACCCATTACCTTAACGTACGTTCATCACACCTTCCCGTAATATACACCCCCACCTCCATCTTCCGCTCCTCACACCTCACATCTCTCCTCTCACAAATCACATCTAATACTTTCCTAGTCACACCTTAGCTCATCTCTATCACCTCAGAATCTTCTACGCACCTTCTCCCACCCCGCCATCACAGCACATTACCCCAGTCGCAGCTCATAAATACATCATCTAAACACATCTTCATCACAGCTTCCCACAACTCATCCTCTCCCCACCTACCCTCTTTCCCACATCCCACTTCACCTTCTCAGCAACACTTCAGTCAGCAATCACCCAACCTCTGTCCCTTCACATCTCGTTCTTATCACCTTTACACTACACGTGTTCCCTTCCCCATCCCATCCCACCCCTCACATTTCCCTGTCCACAAATTTAACCTTACACTTCTCCATTCACACCACAGCTCATTTTCATCACAACTCTGTCACCTTTGGACCTAACACCCCCTCCCACTCTCACCTCTCTCACACCTCACACCTCCCCGCCTCACATCTCAGTCAGGTGTGTATCTGTGTCCGTGCGTGTAAGGTCTGGCAGTTTGTTTTGCCGATTGTCTCAAGATATACCGACAAACTGGGAAGCATGACATTATTCTTTTTCCTTCCTTCTGTTTTCTTTTGGTGTTTATAAAAGTCTTCCCTGATATTTTTCTTTTCTGGGTTCTTCTCTGTTGTTTATTTGCTGTGTCTCGTGTTTTATTTTTTCTTTCACATTTTTTCGTCCATTCTTCTTGCTCACAGTATCTTTTCTTGGGTGTTCTTTACTACTGTATGTCTGTTTTGTGTGTGAATATTAAGTGAGCCTCTCTCTCTCTCTCTCTCTCTCTCTCTCTCTCTCTCTCTCTTATAAGCCTGTCATTTCTGAGTTTTTTTTTTTTTTCCCGTATTCAGTGAGTGCCGTAAGCCCCCCCCCCCACTCTCTCTCTCTCTCAACTATAAATTCGTCTCTCTCAAAATGCCGTACACTTTGTCACATATATCGACACACACACTGACAGTTCTGACATGAACGGCTGTTCAGATAAGCCCTACCACACACACACACACACACACACACACACACAATATGAGGAGAGAGAGAGAGAGAGAGAGAGAGAGAGAGAGAGAGAGAGAGTCCATAAGGGGTGACTAATAAGAGAGGCACTGAGTTCTCTTTTGTATATGTATTGGGGAGAGGTGTGACTTACCCATCCCTACTGGTGAGATCCGGTTCTTCATTACACTACAAAACAAAATCTCTCTCTCTCTCTCTCTCACACACACACACACACACACACACACACACACACACACACACACTCAAAGCCAAGGCACACACTCAAACACACAGCTCCAGATAATCGAACCTGACACACACACACACACACACACACACACACACACTCACGACAATGGAATGAAATACAAGTACACCAAGGCAAATACCCCCACCTTCACCCCTTCTCCCTCTCTCCACTCCTGACTATCCCCACACCCCCTCTCCCTCTTCCTTAGCCCCACCACCCCTCCCCTCATATCACAAGATTTATGGTCGTAATCTTAACCTCTTAAATCTGCAAGGGGCCTCTTCTAACCTGATATAAATGTCTTCGGTAGCAAAAATAAGAAATATGTTGTACTGAGAGGGTCAACTTCATCAGCTTAAGGACGTCAGCTTGTTATTATTGGTAACGATAGACGGTTGAATTTAATATACGGAGATATTTCACAAGATTGAGGCTAAGGCCTCAAAATTTGGCCACAATTTTCTGAACACATGAGGAAAATATTTTGTGATTAGGCTGTACTCAGCGTCACATAACACAATGGCGGTGAAGGAGCTGAGTACGTGATTCTACAAATTTATCAGTTCCAGACTCTCCCTGGGACTCGGTGGAGAAAGGGGAATACCTTACGTGAATAACCACACACTTGTAAATAGTCTGGCACCAAAAATTGCCTGTTCATTTTCTTCAGAATTATTTTCCCTGGCCATATGTTCCATCAACGAACTAATCCCAGGGTCTTTCTTTCCCACCCTCATCTTCGCTTTTAAAACCCAGGAAGAGATTGCTGACTCCAAATTTTCAGAACATTTATTAAAACTGGATGAACTGGCGGACCTATTCTCCGTATTACTTGTTAAAATCAGTATCAAAGTTGAGGAGACAAACTTTTTCTCTTTTTCTCTCGGACCTAGCATTCCACCAATAACCCCACAATCTCGAGGGTCTTCCTTTATCACCCACATTCTCACTTTCAAGACCCCCCGTGTTTTTAGGCCTCACGCAGCCCCATCCCCACCCCTGGCTGATGATCCACTGTGCCTCGCCCACACAATGAAGCCTCACGGTGTCAGTCTGTCTATGTACATGCGTCTCGCCATTCTTCAGACCCTCCTATTGTTTCGCACCTACCGCCCGCTCTCTTCCTCCCCACTACCCTTCCCCCCTACCCTCACCCCCTCATGCCCCGACCCCCTTTTCTCTCCTCCCTTCCCTGCGACCCCTTCTCCCTCTCTCTTCCACTTACTAAATTCCCTTTCTCTCTCATCGCTTTTTTCCATCAGCTCCCTCTACAGTGCCAACACCCCTTTTCACATATCTTTCCTCACTCTCTCTCTATCCTTTTTATTCTCTCCCTCCC
Source organism: Coenobita brevimanus (assembly GCF_032717465.1). Lineage (NCBI taxonomy): Eukaryota > Metazoa > Arthropoda > Malacostraca > Decapoda > Coenobitidae > Coenobita > Coenobita brevimanus. The sequence goes on from NC_136977.1 coordinate 22,790,993, forward strand.
TCCTCCTCCCCCAGCCTCCTTTTCTCTCTCACTCCCTTCTCTGCCTTTTCATCACCTTCTCCCTCACTTTCCTCTTTTCTTCTGCCACACGTCTGTCGATTTCTTCCTCAAACATCTCTTTATTTTTGTCTTCAGTTTTCATGAGCCACTCTTGTATCCCAGTTTTCTTCTCTTTCATCTTTCACACATTTCTAGATTTATTTATTTTTATCTTACAAATTTCTAATTATACCTTTATATCTCTACCACAAGTACCTCGATTTTTGCCATAAATGTCTCTTGATTATTTTCCTTTTCCTCTTTCCACACGCTCTTTTATTCTGCCTTTTCATCCTCCACATACCGACCCGTCTCTCCAACTTCCCTTTTCATCTGCCTTCTCTTGTACCGGGATTCTTTTCGCTTGACATTTTTTTTCTGTCATTTTCCTCGTGTTAATTTTCTCCCTCATCTATCTTCACTTCTCACCAGCTGTCTTCTTTGCTACGTATCTTCCCTATGTTATACGGTATAATGATTTCTGGAGTTTCCTTCATTGTTTTCAGTATTATATGTGGTGCATCGTGGGTCTTTTTCATTTCTCTCTCTCTCTCTCTCTCTCCCTTCCTCCGCATCATACCTCCGCTCTAAAGATCATACCTACTGTATATCCAAAAACTGCACAATGTAATTTTTTCCATGTTAATTATCCACTGTTAAAGAAAAAGTCATATACCATCTCTCTCTCCAGTCATCTCCTCCTCCTCCCCTCCTGTTACAAGCCTCGGAGGGTTTGGAGGGTGGGGGAGAGCCGTAGCGCTGTTCTGGCCTCTTCTTTTACATCTGTCAATGGAGTAAGAGTGTCTATTAATATTAAACTCCTTCAGGCTGCTGATGTGTTTTATAAAGACATTTTTACTCCCTCCAGACAATTTTATGATTTTTTGGGGAGATCTCTTGTAGTAAATTAGTTGTGGTAGTAGTAGTAGTAGTAGTGGCAGTAGTAGTGGTGGTGGTAGGGGCGTCTTCTGCATGCTTAGGTTTCGTATGACCTCTCTCACAGTGATTTTATTTTGCACCTTACACACTCCATTATTTTTTGCACATGTTCATATCCACAAGGTTTGCTTCACGAACACAGACCTTTCCATAAGGACCGTAAGGATTGTGTGGTCTGTGTAACTGTGTAATCTCACTCTCTCTCTCTCTCTCTCTCTCTCTCTCTCTCTCAGCCTCTCGATCTTTCACCCGGCTTTCACTGTAATCATCTTTTTTATTACTTCCAACTTTTAAAATTGTCTTTTTTTCCTGCCCCGGGCTCTTGTCAATCAGCTTCTTCCTTTCTTCTTCGTCTTCTCTTTCTTCTTCTTTTTCCTGCCGTCAGCCTAACAAATATGGCATACTACATCTTTCCTCAAACACCATAAATCTTTCTTTCCTTTTTTTTGTCTCCTTTTCTCTCTCTGCTAGTCACCCCTTCTCCTCTCTCTCTCTCTCTCTCTCTCTCTCTCTCTCTCTCTCTCTATCTATCTATCTATCTATCTATCTATCTATCTTCCTCTCTTCTTCACTCAAGCATTCACTTCTTTCTTCCTCGTCTTGTTCTTCTCATCTCTCATCTCATCCATACCTATGCCAAATCCCTCTTCCCTCTCCCTCCCCCTGACCCTCACCCTTACCATAAACTCTCTCCCTCACCCGCCCCGACCTTCACCTTCACCCACACCCTGACCCCTCTGCCCACCACACACTCACTCAGATTCAATCTATCTCGTTCTTTTTTTTTTTTTCTTCCTCTCTGTAACACTAAAACTTACATTTCCCCTTGCTCCCTTTCTAACATCTCGATCTTCTCTCTCTCTATATCTCTCTCTCTCTCTCTCTCTCTCTCTCTCTCTCTCTCTCCCTGACCTCGCTCTCGTGCCTCTCTGTACATATATCAAGTAGCATCTTCTTAAGCTTTTTTCCCACCTGAATCACGTATATAGCCTCCTTCCACTGTGAATAATGCAAATGCTCTTTTATTCACTG